>NC_142243.1:111667518-112029590 GCF_052056855.1 Sturnus vulgaris
GAAAACTAAAATTCATGTCCTTGCTGCAACCTGTGTAAAAATGGATGGAGTTGCCTGAAAGCTCAAATGGACTGCAAAACTTCTAAATGAGGCTGATGTTGGGAAACCACAGCCCCAGATTTCTGAAATTCAGGCTCTTTTAATGCATTCTAAGTAGTGTACTTAAATATTCACATCACATGGTCTTTGCAAGTCTGATATTAGAACAGACACAGAATAAAGGTCAAGAGACAGAAAAGTCTAATAATAATAAAACAAAAATGCATATGCATTCACATCTTTAACAAATACACAATGGAGTTGGCTGGGCATGTTTAGAGGAAGATATTTTTCAGACAGAAAAACGATTTCTGAAAGAAAGCTTTCATCAATACTTTATATATAGTTTCTGCGTGGAAAGAATTCCTGGTGAAAGTACACGTACAACCAGTTATCCACTGACTGCAGCTGCCTCTGGGCAGAAGGAATACAAAGTTGTTTCTATAGTTCATTTTGTCAAGGGACCTGGCCCTCTGGTTCAGAGTGCCCAGACTCCTGGTGGAAGTGGGAAGTGGGAAGCACTTTGAGGAGCACGTTCAGAGTTTTACAATGCCTTGTCCCAGCTCCTCTGCTTCACACTCCTTTCTTTCCCCCATCCCAAGCCATGCTGGGATAATGGCAGTTTTTGGAATGTATATGGGAATCTAAATGAGGATGTCTACCACTCTGCTGGCCCCATGGTACCTCCCTCTCTATTGCTCCTGATGGTTGTTAACAGTCAAGAAGTTCATAAGAGGGAATTGAGTTTCCTATTTCTGAAGAAAAATCAAATTATTTGCTTTTCAGTCCGAGACCTAGCCAGGTGCAAATATACCAAGTACAACTTAGTGACATCAACTTAATTGCCTATTTCTTTCAAACTATATGACCACCTGGATGCATTCACAACAACAACAGCAGCAAATCAATGTTTGTGAGGAAATGCAGTTAAGTATAAAGATCTAATATATGCTTTCTTGGAAGCTGCTGTAAAATTTTTTGTTTCTCTTTGCAGACAAGTGTTAAGAAAGCCAAGAATCAACAAATGTCTAATATTATTTTTCCCAAGGTGAAAAGATATTGATTTCTGTGAAAGAGATTCCTTGATATGTAAACACATTATTCTAAGGCTTAGAAAAATCATATACTTTTATTTCTTCTGTCTTCTGAAAACACTTGAAGGAAATATTTTATCAAAAGTATTAAATTAAATGTTGTGTATGTTCCCAGATAAAAAAGCCACCAAACATAACTTACATTTTTACACTGTGGATGTATACATTCCTAATTTTACCTTACATTTACTTAAATAAACTAAAAGTTGTGAACTTTTGAACACTAAAAACTTTGAACACTAAAAGATAGGAATCTGCAAGGTTTCTTCTGTGTGGTGTCACCAAGCCTGTCTGGAGGACACTCATTCTCATGGTTTAGTGTGAGGTAGTCCTGTGAGGAGTAGAGATTTGGACCTGATGATCCTTATGGGTCCTTTCCAACTTGAGATTTTCTGTGATTACATCATGTCTGATCATGAAGGTGAATATCAGAAGAGCTTATTCTTCTTACCACTTGCAAGGACCCTTCATGTGCACATATTTTAAATGGTGATTCTGCTGCTTTACCGCAGCACAAGTGACCACCAAACAGGTAAGGAATGGGGTGAACCACTACAAAGCACCTCCTTTTACAGGGTGTTTTTGCAACTAACACTTAGGGTTCTCCAATTAGGGTGGTCGTTCCTACCATTTCATTGACTAGGGAAGCCTTTAAAAAGACATAGAGTTCCACTAGCAGTCTGTTAGTCCTCAGGTGCATTCAGGCGTTTGAGCCCCTGCACTCTTTTTTAGAGTCATTTTCCACTGCAATAAGCATGACAAGACATCTTTGACTGGTAATTTAGTTATTTCTATATTTTTATAGAATATATAAATATACATGGATATGTAGTAGATAAAAATAGTATAAATTTATGTATTGCATATATAATATCTAAAATTATGAGCTCATGCTTATAATTATTTATAAATTTATACATATAGATTTGTATATAGAAATCTAGTTATTTCCATATACCTAGAATGAGAGAAACTTTCCGTATTTAAGAATTTTAGGTTGCAGAAATATCCTCTACTACTCTGTTTTTTCCTTTTATATTTTTCTAAGAATGGACCACCATCATTCATATTTCATTGGGGCACAGATTGTTCTAACTTATCAGCTGAAGTGTCTTCCTCAAGAAGCTTGGCATAGAAACTACTATTTAATAAATATCTTCCATTTCCCAGCCGCTTTGCCTTGTTTTGAGTATGCACAATGGAAAAAGAAAGGCCCAGGAGTTACCGACTGCTCAATAAGGGAGAAAGAACATTCTTGTGTCTGCCATGGAACAGTACAAAACTGCAAAGAAGAAAAGCATGTGTTGTATTTGTGGTTAACCAGGACAGCAAAAAGAGAGGAAGCACCGAGATTAACAGAAAAAAACCCCAAAAAACTGATTTGTGATGGTCACAATAACTAGATGGAAAAAAACCCACCATGTATTTTAATTCCAGTTAAATAAAAGCCTGGTTTTGCCTAATACTTTTGATAATTTGTCCATGAGCACTGTGTTATTTAAACAGTGTTCATGTGGCACAGCCAAGTTTAGAAAGGATTTATTTAACATGCCATTACAGCAATTAGCCCCAGGGAATGTTCAGCTTGCATACCCAGCTTCTAAATATGCTTTGAGTTTGTATTTATCAAGAGAGTTTCCTTTCCCCCCCTACCGAGTATAAACTTTTCCTCTTTTTCCCTCACCTCACAGCTCTTTTGAAGCTTTCAACCTGAGCTCTTTTTTGAGCTCCTGTCATACTGGAGCTCTAATCCAGAGGTCTCCCTCTACCTTTCTCCAAGGACACCAGCACAATGTCCCTCCTCAGTCAGGTACACGTGTCAGTCAGGATCATGACTGCAGGGGTAAGTAGACAAAGACAGGATGTTTAAGAGGCAGAAAGCAGATTCAGGATGTTGAAATTCAGTTTCGAGCTCTGATGTGACTTGAGGCAAGTCATTTAGTCATTACCTGTATCTCGACTCTCCAAGTAGAGTTTATCTTCACCATGGTTATTCAGTCCATAGTAGATGAGCTACCACTTCCAGTATTTATTTGCAGCAGGTAGAATATCAAGGGTCCAGTCTCACTTTGGGCCTCCAGACATAACCATTCCTTAAAAAGCTTTTTGAACCCTAGGACTTTGATTAGATCTTCACAGACAAGTAAGAATTACGTTCTGCACAGTGGAGGAAATGAGTTCTTGTGACCAAAAAAATCTGGGTTTAGGTTTTCCAGGATATCATACTAAAAAAATAAAAAAATAAAAAAAAAAAAAGGAAATAGTATTTTCTCTTATAAATAAAAAATAAAAAACATTTTATTATCTTCTGTATCCAAGACATGACTTCCTTTTTCTGTACACCTCTCTTGATGACAAGCAGCAGACACAGCAC
Source organism: Sturnus vulgaris (assembly GCF_052056855.1). Classification (NCBI taxonomy): domain Eukaryota; kingdom Metazoa; phylum Chordata; class Aves; order Passeriformes; family Sturnidae; genus Sturnus; species Sturnus vulgaris. The sequence goes on from NC_142243.1 coordinate 111,671,026, forward strand.
TCCCTTGCCACTGATAGCTGTGGGCCTCCTGATTTCATTTTCACTTTTCCTTTACTATCATCCATAGAGGTGACTCTCCAGGTTCCCTTGGGAGGAGGGAAGGAAGTGATTTCTTATAGGTTTCAGCTGAATGCAGCATGTGCAAGCAGCATCCCAATGCCACAATCCCACTTCCATCTGCCATGGGCTGATCAGCCTCTCACACTGCACGTGGCAGAAATTTGCCCTTTTTGCCCTCCAACCTAGATTGGGACCAGTTTCTGCTACATTTTCAGCAGGATTTCCCACAACATTCAATGCACAAAACAGAATGCAGCTCTAAATCTGCAGTATTCAGCTGCAATTAGGTTTTTTAAACTGTTTTTGATGAGCATGCATTTTAGTCATAATGAATTGCAAGTGTTGCAAAAGAAAAATAATGTTTCAGAGCCTCTGCTTGCTGCACATATTAGCCACAAGAGGCTTAGGGAATGTCAATGCCTGGGTTAAAAGAGTAATGTTGCTTTGGTTTTGCAATATGCAAAAAAAAATCAGCCTTTTTCACTCTACATACTCTTTCTGCACAACACGCTGAACATACATTCATTATACACCAGCTCTGAACAAAGCACAGTGATACCAATTGAAATTTCTTTTTGAAGCATCAACAGGACTGGCCAAACTCTGATTTGTTGGAGGCAAAATTCCCCATCTAGTTTAATTTTCTACCGCTTATTCTGTCTGTATCAAATAAATGAACCAAAGTACAATAATACTTCCAGAAAATGACTCTACAAACCCATAATTCCCTGACAGCTTCAACCACTAGGCTTCTTTTCTAACAGTATTTTGAGCCTTTTCCTGCATGTCTGCAATAAATTAAAATCTGAATATTTCCAAATTTATTTCCCTGCATTATGTTTGGACTGTTCAGGGTGAATGTCTACAGCAAGAAAAGGTGAGAGGAATTTCAAGGGCTCCATGAACACTACCTAGTGTACCACTGCAGTATAAGATTAACTGACATCAGCTTGACCTGCTACCTGCCTGAAGGAAAATGGTCAGATGGTATTTGGTAAAGTTTATGAGATGGAGGCTCCCACTGAGGTGTAGGCAGGTCTTTAATTTGCTGTCATTTATGACTGGAATGCTCCCTGCGTGTACAGCTTTGTCACAGAAGTGACAGAGAATCAAACCTCAAATCGGTGATCTTTTTTCCCCCCACTTTTCTCCAGCATCCTTTGGAATGAAAGGAATGTGATACAGTGCAAGTGTGATGAATAGTTTTCATGGGGCAGTCATGAATGAAATAGAAAAGAGTTACATAAGCATTTGGAGAGAAAATACATGCAACTGCTCTCAAATACTTGCTTAGTTGCAAGAACATATGATTTAATTTAATTTAAAATCTATTTTAAATTCAATCTTATTAACTTAGAAAGAAAGAATAATCCTTCTAAACCTAGTTTAGAAGAAACAAAAATTTTGCTCCCTGATCATGAATCTGTGCCATGTTGGAAGCACTTATTTTAACAATCGTAGTGAACAAATGCAGAGAAAAATTATACTGGAAAAAAAATTATATTTTATATATATATATATATACAGAAAACCACTCATACATTTTAGTGGAGAAAGCTGTCTAGTTATAAAGGAAAAAATAATCACGTCTGGTTTTCCCTCGCTGGATTCCTGAAATTAACAGGGAATGACATAGTGGCTGTGAGCTTTTCATAGTTTCTGGGGTGGAGAAGGAGGGAATATTTCTCACTGATTTCTACTGACCCCTTGTGGTAACCTAAACTGCATCTCATTGCTGAAGGAGACTTCGGCGTCCTCATGGTAGGAAGAGTTAACCATGGGCTGGAAGAGTCTTAAGAGCTTGCTCTGACCATCTCAATGGCCTCTTAAGAGCAAAAAAAATCTTAGGTTGTCAAGAATCCAGAAGATGAATAAAATTCTAAATTTTTTCTTAGTCCACGAGGGGAAGATTTTGAAGTCCTTGCTGTGTAACAAAACTGCAATGCCATAGGACAGGTACTGACAATGTAAACATGAGACTGAAATTCAAGTAATTAACTCCATCTACCAAAATCACAGAATTTAATTAGAGGCAAATATATGCAACTTTTATTTTGCACTACTGGAAACTGCAATTGTCTATATAAATGTCTTTCTAAAAACTAAATTCAGAGCTATGATGAGAATTTCTTCAAAAATGGGCATTGCCCCTAAGTTGGGTAATTTAGTCTAGATGTCAGCCAGCATAAGAGATGGGACAGGCTGTAAGAGGGGCGATTAGAGATATTCCAACTTTTAGCCTTTCCAAAGTACATATTAAATCCACTGAAAGACAAGAATCTTAAAAAAATACCTATTTGGAAAAAAAATAATTAAAATTATTGTAATATATGTTCACTTTCAAGTGCATGTAAATACTTTATAATTGCATACTCATGATGCAAACATTCTGTCACTCGAGAGCAAGCCAAGGTTCTTGCTACTTCCATTTGTCATAACAAGAGAGTCACTTGCAGAGGAAAAATGAACTAAGGGAAATATTAAGGAGTACGTAGCAAATTTTGCAGTGTGATTTTTATATAGAAAAAGTACATCTGAATCTCACATGATCCATATACCTGGGAATTATACTTTACAGATTTTGTCAGCTGTCAAAACACATAATGAGTACCTGAAAGACAGTTCTTGTTTATTGGTGAGAGAAAGCAGTTCCAAATCTCATGCCATGTTTCCTTAGTGTTTGCAAAGATTAAAAGTCTGCTACCTTATCTGAAATGCCTTCTCTGGAGTTAGTGCCTAGTTATATTACTTGGAAATATGTTCCAGACTATTTGACACACATGGAATCAATTCAATGAATTCAGTATTGCTGCCATTCTTCCCCTTCTTTAAAAAAAAAAAAAAAATAGACGAAAATAAAGATATATCTGGAACTATGAATAAATATTATGTATGTTGGCAAAGCATACCATGTGCTATATATTTAAACTCCTTGCTCCATATGTTTTCACTTGCATCATGTGCTTCCTGTAAAATTGCTTTGGGTTGTCCATGAAAAGTTAGGGGGAAGAATTTCCATTGATATTTTCTGTCTCATAAAACTGAAAAAGAAGACAACAAAAACTACCTTAGATGAAAACAGTTAGTTATAAAATTTGAGAGCAGCTAAATGGAGCTTTTAAGCTTCAAGCAAAATAAGTGGGCAGCAAAATCACCTGGGAAAATATATTTGCTTTAGACATAAATGAATCGGGCCTAAACTAAATATCCTTATCTCTTCATATTAAGGAAGCATCTTTCAGCTTAACTTTTCAAAATGGGAATAATACATGATAGACATACCTGATGGGCCACCCACAGCATGAGCATGGACCTCTGACATGAAAAGAAATGTGGAAATCTGGCACACCTAGCTCTTCTCCTGTGATTGCAGCAGAAATAAAATTAAATCTCTCAGAAAATAGCCCTGTGCAGAATTTAGTCAATCTTGGAACATTGCCCTTTTGATTTTTCCAACTGAAAAAATAAAATTCACTGGAAATTTCCCTGTGGTTCCATGGACTTGGCAAAATAAACAAGCCATTCAAAGAGTTGATGAGCAATAATTTTGGGGCCTAATATTTTTCTGTTTGAGTCAGGCTTCAAAAACAGTCAATCAACTATTGATTGAAATCATAAAATCTAAAATCCCATGTTCTACATTTTCATAAGTTCATGTTTAAGATATTGCTCTAATGTCTGCAATGAAATTTGTTATCCACTTTTTCTTCTTATGTGTTTCATATACCAGTGATATTTTAATATGCTTTGGCGTGTTTTTGGAAGGGATAAGTTTTCTTTTCAAAACAGTTTAAATATATGAACAGATGTAAAATTAGCCAACATTGACAGTATAACCAGTTGTGTACTGCAGACAAACTTGTCAGAAAATTCTAATATGATATTTATCAGCTTTTTAATGAGAACACGACTATCAGTTTCAACACAATCTAGGATAATGTAATGTTTACAGCTGAAGAATGACTGTATGCTTATACTTACAGAAATGTTTGCTTTTAATGGCCACATTTTCCATTCCCATGATACAATAGTCTGAAAAAAACCTTTCTGTCTCTCATATAGGTTAGGTTATAGCAGCAATTATTGTGATTTTTATATCTATACAATGATGCCTACAAAATATTTAATACCTAAGCAGCTGGTGCACTGTGGCTGATGCTTACTAAATGAATAAATGTTTTGTCTTGTGTTTCCCCCATGTACTTGCATCCATCTGTTGTCTTGTGTCATTTTTGATTGAGGCCTAGAGGCACTACCAGAAAACAAATAATGTCAATTTTGTTTTCATTATTGCAGGGCCAAGAACCCTACTTCCAGCTTGAAAACGCTCTGGCACTTGGTGCTGCACAAACACAAATACAAAGAGATGCTTTTCATGCTTACACCACTTGCAGTAGGACAACTTTACAGTACAAAATTTTGCAAGAAGTTTAAATTGGTATTCATTACCATGCCTGCAACCTGGCCTCTTCCAAGTCAAGAGCTCAGCAGCTCTGACCCACAGACACGGGGGGCCATGGTGTGCTGGTGCTTGGCCCTTGGGTGTGTTGCACTGCTGCTTCTCCCCACTGCAGGGCTTAATCACTGCACTACTTCAGCACAAGCCCACAGAGCTGATCTCCATGAGTCCATTCTCAGGATAGCTCTCATCAACAGGGCTATTGCAAACAGTGCTTTTAGGTCTGGGATAGCTTCTCAAGGGGGTACCTTCTCATTTTCATTGGCTTCAGAGGGAGACTGCCTGGCTAACTCAGTTGATTCATTTGTGTGCTTGAAGTCGGCACCCTAAAACTCTTACAAATGTTTTAATACAGCTATTGGGTCAGAATCAAACCATAAGTTTTAAGGGCTTGCCTGCTCAGTCCGGAGGTACAGAAGTGCCTGTATTTGAGCAGTGGATTTCTACACCCATACAGCCATATGTGCAGATCCATACAGTTCTGTTCTTCCACAGCTCCTGAAAGCGGATCAGTGAGGGTTACAGAGTAGGCGCTTGCTAGAACAAAGAGGGAGTTTCTTCATTCTGTGTAATACCCTGAACAATTCTGCAACCTGAGCCCCTGAAACCCAACCTGTCTGAAATCAAACACTCCTCCTTTGAGACAGTGGCACAGAGGAAGGAGAGTTGCAGCAAGAACAAGAACAAAAAGAAGAAGCAGAGAAGAGCGACTAAGGATTGCAAGGTCGGGGGAGTCTGTGGTCTCATGTGTTTGGATAACAAACTTAGTCCGTGAGTGCAATCCAGCACGGACCCGTTGTTCAGGTCTTCTAGGTCTGAGCTTTGCTGACATTAGCTATTTAAAAGAACAACTAATGATTCATGTAAAGGGGAGTGGGATTTCATCCCAAATGTGAGTATTTTAGGACAGGTCTGTTGCCAGTCTCACAGTCTGTGAGCTCAATTTTCTCGAGAAACATCTTGGAGTTGTCTGTCTCCACTGAGCAAATGACTTCAGGGATAAAGAGCTGAATCCTGAATTGAATGAAGTAGATTGTCCCTGACACCTCTGTCAGGACAAGTTTCTCTCAAGAGAAGGACACGCTCTCTTTTTCTTGGAACAGCATAAGACATCATTCAGTATGGCCATGTTTGACAGCTAAGAGAAATACAGCTGTGTTCCAGAACTCCAGCTAAGTAACTTGGTATCACGGAAATTTTTAGAATTGCAGTTAAAGCTGATGACCCATTTTCCATTTTCTTGAATCCCAAATAAGGGATTAAATATTAACTTCTGATCTGTTTGAGAATGTACGTCTGAACTTTAAAGACAATTCCCCTCGGGGAAGAGAAAAAGGAGAAAGGGGAATTCCTTCATATATTCAGAAGATTTATTCTGTTTTGTGTAACTGCTGGCATGGGAACAATCCTTCCCCTCAGAAATGGCTGCATGTCATATAATGCCAAGTGGTCTAAAATACCAAATTCAACTAAGCAAGACAGATACATCCCAGATATGGAACTTTTGTGGGAGAAATTGAAAAAAAATCTTATTCAACTCTGACCTCTTCTTTCTTACTTTTCATGAGTTCATGTGATGGACCTCATATTAGACTAAATGGTTCTTGGGATGAAGTAATATCTGAAGAGATTTTGGGTTTCCTTGGTTCTGTTTTAACTAGACTGATAACAGAAACTGACTTCCGATCATTACTTTGCTGCTATTCAAATGCATGACAAAGATTTTTAAGAGTCATGGATATTTTCTTACCTCATTTTCCCCTTTACTTTTAATAGTCTAAGTAAAAGAATAAATAAATGCTTGATAAGCTCATGTAGAACAGGTGTCTCCTCTGAGCTCTTCCCTCATCACTTACATGAGCCAAAGCCTGACAGTGAGGCCAGACCCCAATTCTTGATATTATTATTGTGATGGCATCTGCCCCATTTACAGTCAGAGCCTCCACATTCCAGGCACTGCAAACTGCAGATAATCATAGAATCATAGAGTAATCTCAGTTGGAAGGGACCCACTAGGATGACCAAAGTCCAGGTCCTGGCCCTGTGCGGGACACCTCTAGAATCACACCGTGTGCCTGAGAACATTACTCAAATGTTTCTTGAACTCTGACAGGTTTGGTTCTGTGGCCACTTCCCTGGGGACACTGCTCCAGTGTAAGAGAGATTTGTTTTCCCCCAGGGTCTTCAGCCTAATATGAATAACAAACGAAGCCAAAGGCTGTTCTTCCATTCATCAGGGAAAGAGACTGAGCAGTTGTGCCCTGTGGATTTTGTGTGAGAAAAGTCTGCAACTACCTGCATTGCTTTGTCTGATCCTCAGAGTGTGACTAAGAAATGGAAAAGAAGGTAGGAAGATGAAGGTAAAGTCAGTTACAAAGTTCTATATTTGATAGAAAGCTACATGGGGAGTAAAAAATGAAATGACAGGACACAAATGCAGTGGGAGTTAGGGAAAGATGAAAGAAGAAAGGAAATTGGATAACAATAGTGATCAAAAAGAATAAAGGCAAAGACAAATAATGACAAGCAAGCAAGAAAGAGGATTAAAGATGAATGATGAAAGCTATGGAAATAAGGGTGGTAGCTGCTATCAGAATTACAGGAAGTTATTTTATTTAAAATGTCATTGTTAGGAGTCAGAAAACATATTTTTGTTTAAATATAGACAATCGTGAGAAGAGGAAGGTTTCAAGGCGAAAGGCACTTGGGGGAAATGTAGAAAACAGCTGACATTATGTTTACATGGCACCAGCATCTGCTGGCATTAGCTGAGGATGGCCTAGCTTGGTGGGCTGGCAATGATACAGCTTGTGTAAGCACTGACTTTCACACAGCCTAAGCAGTGCTGTTAAAATATGGGGAGTTATAAAGCATCTGAAAATACTCTTTCAATTTTTCTTTTTTTTTCATTTTGAAAGTTTCATCTGAGAAGGATACATCATCATGAGTTTTTATTTCATTCTTTTAATTATTTAATAATGAACATTTTTTTGTGCAGAATAAAGAAATTCTCAGAACATCATAGGGAACATCAGCAAACTTCCTTATGAATAGCTCATAAATGTAGCACAGGTTTTGGAGTTTGTTTTACAGGCACAATTTGGGTTGACTTCCAGGGAGTCTGAGACTGAATACATACAAGGAGCTACAGGTAGAGTGCCAGGCCCTGAGACATATCCCTGTCTCTTTCTCTCTTGCTGTTCTCTGCCCAGCCCACATGGATACCTGAGATGCTCTTGCCAACAGGCTATGCTTGCACCATTTAGAACTGAATTAGTGGTTTGGGGAACAAGCACCTGAAAACCCACTTGTCCACTTAAATAGAGGTGGGGATACCTTCACCCTCCCCTGGCATCCAAGACTATTCCCTACCTTGCAGCAATGGGCATAAGTGCTGAGACCCTGTACTTCCCAGGAAAAAATGTCAGCCCAATCTCATTATTCCCTTGATGAGAGATTGGTGGGATGAGCAAAGCACGGAGACAGCCAGACATGGCAGTGGGAGTCCTGCCAGGACAGCAGTGGAGGAGCCTTGGGGCACCACTGGGGTAGAGCCCTGCCATGATTCAAGCATTTCCAGCATCTCTGCATCTGAGGGGCTGGGGAGTATTTGAGATCCAGGTGCTAATCCAGGTCTGCTTCCAAGCCCACTTCCAGGTCTGCTGCTGTCTTTACCTAACAGCAGCAGCAGCAGGAGGACAGTTTTTGCATCACCTGGTCTATATGGCTGCTCAAGAGTATCTCCAAATTCATCTCCAGAAAAATACTAATCACAGCTGATGTACCCAGCATAGTAAATTAGAGAAGTCCCACCAAGTGTTGTTTTTATATCCCACTGCTTAGCTCAGTAAAATATGTGTTCTCTAATTCCTCATATTAGTGCTTTGTTGTCCCAAGAGAAGAAGCCTCCTTGACTTAATAGCAGTACATGTGTAGTTAGCAGCTTTTAACACTTTGCTCTGCTTCCTCGAATGCTGTGGTACACTGAGTTTATAAGTCGGACTGGTTGCCACAAGACCTTGTAGTCTTACTGGCTAAAATAATCTTATTTTTTTCTGGGACCTATATTTCATTCAATTTCTTATGGTTCAGGCTCTTCAAGTGTCATCATTTTACTATGAAGTCTATTCTCAAGACCTGACTCCAGAGATTTGGTAATTAACTGGAATTTATGGTGCAGGAGAGCCATACCTTTCTGTGACTGAAATGACACAATAACAGAGATAATATCTGCAGATTTTTTTCAGCCAAAGCTCTTGCCTAGAAGAACTCACAGAATGAGGAATATCTCAAAGAGATCTCAAAGAATATCAAGGAATATCTCAAAGAGATCCATAAACATAATCATTGGAGCTGAGTGGAAAAAGATTATTCCAACTCCTGGAGGATTTCAATATTTGATGACTGCTTTTGTGTCAATTTAAAATGAAAGCTCAAAATGTCAAAATTCTGCTTAGTCAGATTCCAGACTCAGTTCAAAATCCATCTGGGCAGATGCAAACTGTTCTAAAGCCCCCAAAAAATCTGAAATATGGATCTTGATGATTAATTAATCTTTCATGTGAAAGGTTTTCCCACCAGGAAGGAAAGGATTTCTGAGGCCAGGCTCTTTGAAGCCCACCCAGAGCTGGCAGCCTGACATGCACCGCTGGTGGCCAGCAGTGAATGATCTATTCTCACCAGAGTTTTTCCCAGTGAACTCCAAGCCTTCTTAAACTGGTTTGAGGATGATTCGGTCTCTGATCAAAGAAGCTTCTGTGAGACATTACTATTCAGAAGGAACTGTCTAGAAAATATGTTCCTTTCCATTTACAATCCAAAAAGGGTACAGAGAGCACCATGTTTCCTCAGCATAAATAATTAACTGCAGAATGACATGTAATATTCATACTTAAAAATCATTAAACAAAATAGGTTGGAAAAAGTTCTTAAACATGGAGTGATATTAATCATTTAGCCACAAATCCAGCTTAAATCTTCTCTTTTGTTTAATTTAATTATTATTTAAAAAAATCTATTCACAAGCAGACGTTGTTCTGCAAATCCACAGAACTAATATCCACATGTGAGACAGCCTGAGGTTTAGCCACTTGCAGTATTAATTAACATCATGAAGCATTGTTAGTGATAGTGGACAAAGTAAAAATGAAGAATTTTCTGCTCTTGGTAAAATAGGGATGAAAATGGGTCAAAAGAACAATGCTTTTCATCCATCATGGCCTTCCTAGCTGTATTGTATGCTCAGAGATGGTTCTCTATAATTTCTATATCTCCAAGCACACACAGCAGGATCTTCTCAGAATGGAGGTGTTTAAAAGAAAAGAGAACCCCAGAAGATTCATGAGGAATTTCTAGACAAGAAAATGCTGCCATGTAAGAGCTGAATTCACCTTAGCAAGTGGGATCATCCAGAGCCGTGCTACTGCTCTCACTGAGGAGTGAGAGGCAAACCCCGTGAGCCAGCATTGTTTGGTTCCTGGCCTGGAGAACAATCACACACAAATTCACAGTGTCACGTCTCTGTAATGGTCTTGTTCTGCCTTTCTGGCATTCGTTCTTTCTTTCCTACCCTTTTCCTCAGCTAAAAGCACTCAGCCTAGAACTGGACTCTCTGTGAGACAGCTGCAGTTCTGACAAGTAGAGCAATAATTTATAAAATAAGACTGAAAAGTGTAAAGATGGACTGGTTGAAAAAAATGTCCTTTGGCTGGATATAAGAATGTCTGAATGTTTGCTCCAACATGACTGTCACCTATTATTCATCAAGAAGCTACCAGACTCTAATCTTGAAGAAGAATATTTTCTTTTTACTCTGCTTTATTTTTATGTTTACCTTGAGTTTCTGGAATGACTGCAGCACCTTTAAACCATGACCCATTGTGCTTTTTGTGCTGCACTGTGTTCTCAGCCTGTTCTGAAAGGTTTTTTCATAAACTAGCCCCTGCAATGCCAGGGAGCCTCTGCAGAGGGAAAAGACACTGTACACTTGGGTTTTGAAGTGCAGCCTACTGAGGAAGAAAACATTATTCTCTTAGGATTTCACTGCATTCTGCAGCCCTTTCAAGTACAAAAATACAGTTCTTGTGAACTCTTAGTACTATATATACTTTGCAAACTTTGACTGAAGCTGTTGACAGACCTTGGACCCCACAGAAACACCTTCCTGCCACTAGAGATAGACAAAAAGTGGCTTAAAGCTACTCTGCTGGGGAAAGCAATTGTTTCCCTGAGCCTGGAGCATGGGAAAACATTTGTGAAACATACCAAGGACATAGGGCATCTTACAGGCTGTTGTCCTTAAACAGGTTTTGGAAAACAAGTATAAAATCTACCCAGTGATGATTCTCCTTTCTCTCCCACTTCATGGCTACGTTTGTAATTTATTTCAGTCAAAAGGCTGAAGGGGACTGCACAACAGCAAAACAGAATAATGGCTTGTGCACTTGCAGGTCATTTACAGTTTCACAAAATGTGCAGTTGTGTAATGCACCTACAGTTAGGATTTCTTCTGGCAAATTGGCTGTGGCAGTGAAGTCAGGTACTTTTCTTCATTAGCTCACTTATGACGACCTCAGGTTGAATATTATATACATCCATAGGGAGTTACAGACACACTCATGCTTTTCTGTCTCATCTGCAAGGTTTTTCAATCTTCAAAAATAAACAAGAAAATCGTGATTATCCTGTGGTGATTTGCTGTACCATGTTTAGAAGTCATCACTAAATGACATGGAAAAGGAATTTTTTCTTCTTTAAATGAAAATCATAACACAACTGCATAGAGGTTACCAGTGTCTCCATGGCAATTCTCAGATGTGTAAACAGGTAGTCAATGTAAATTTTCAGTGAAATAATTTTGTGAATTTGTGATTTTCCTTTCCAGTTTAACAGCCCTGTCTGTTGAGCTGCCATCTCACCTGAGCTGTGAGGTGTCTAGGGCAGGCTGTGTGTGAGCACAGTGCCTAGAGGGATTGTCTACATACCAATATCTTTAGCTCTCACTTAGAAGAAATAGGTCAACCAGTATGATAGGTGCATACCAGGATGGCGACCAGTGAAACCACAGTGTTAGTTTGCTGCTATAATACGATCCTAGGGAAATTTTCCTACTGTTAAGTGACATCAAATGTGAGAGGAAAACACCTTTCCTTGCTGGGAAAGAGAGGCAGGAAGAGGGTTAGGGTAGACCTCTGGATGGCACTGTGTTTTATAGCCAGAAGAGGTTGGCAGAAATGGATGCATCATTTAACACAAATTCACTTGTGCTAAAAACTGATCAATTTATCTGGCATAAAGTAAGACTCTATTTCTACTATCAAGATCTGAAGGCATAATTACATGAGCCACAGCACTTGTAAGGATGTTCAATCCAGACATAAATTTATTAGAAAACAGGACAAACACATTTGCATACTGATTTCATATTTCTAGAGGAAGAATTCTATGCACTATGCCAAAATAAAAATTTAAATTATCTAATATGAAATGGTGAAATTTAATGAATGATTTAATAACATCATTGGCAATAGCACAGATGGCTCACCATACTGGTGCTTCACTCTGTCGTGTATAATGGGAATGGTTGAGAAATGCCACACATTTCTATTACACAGTATTATGCTGAGTGCCTGCACAGTGTTCCACTGCAGAAATTCTAGTGCCAAAGCATGAAAGTTATCACTTACATTTCAAGTGCAGAGGAAAAGCCTTGTGATTTATAACAACTGCTGAGTGTCTTAGAACAATACAGAAGCAATCTTTGTTCTTCAGGAGTCACACATTGCCCTAAAGTCATATGAAACAAAGCAGAAATTCCTATGGAGCATTATTGCTAATACAATATTTCTTTCTTTCTGAGGAAGGAAAAATTAACAATGAACTCTAAAGCTGATGGGTTGGGAAGTAGTCTACCCCTAAAAAGGGAATAGTATTTGAGTGCTTTGCTGTAACGTTTAGCCTGACTTTGGTTATCTTTGAAGGATGCAAGAATTTTTAAAATGGCTGGACATTTTCAAAAATATATGAAAGTTGCACATGCTAGCAATTAATGAGATGAGAATTTATGTGTATTTAAACAGAAGAGAGGCCAAAAATCATGCAATTTAAATCTCTGATTTTGTTAACTGCGTAGTCTTACAAATTAGCAGAACCTGTGCTTTGGGGAATAGGTAGGAGAAGGAGGAAAGGAGATTGGTCACAGTAGCAAAGCTGTGAAGGCTGGACTGTTACCAAAATAAATGGTAAATTTTACCCTTAAAATCTGACAGATAACAATCTAGGTAAACCAGAGGACCCATTTACAACCAGTTATTTTGTTATGAGAATAACAAAGCTTTAGCCTCAGGTTGGGTACTAATTTGTCTTGGCAGTGAGAACTGACTCCTTAGCAAATTTAAATGTATCATTTATAGTTGGAATATGAGGCACTTCAGAAAAACTTTTTGCAAAATTTGTGAGCATGTAGATGACCTTCCTGTTTCATCCTGCACTGCAGATTTTCTAAACGAGCAGATAATTGTTATTATTTTAATGTTTTATTCAATACTGCCTTTTCTGGTTTCATCAGTACAGGGAATTATCATAAAAACAAGAGAACAAGGATAAAACTCTGTTTCTCCTTAAGTTCTTGACAAAATTGTCATTGATTTAAAGAGGAAAGAGATGTGGTTTTTTTCCCCAGTGCTTATCCTTGCATCCTTGCAAAACATAAGTTTATTTTAATTTTGCGCTAGGATGCACCTAGAACTATCAAGCCTCCTTCAAACAGCAATGTTTCAGCTGCTATTTCTCCGTACAAAGGCAATTATAGATTTCCTTCTGACATCTGTGTGTATGCTTCAAGGCTGAACTAAAGGGAAACTTGGTTAAACACCTTTTGTGGCAGTGGGGTTACCTTGCATGAGACAGCCCTCACCTCCACTTTCATCTCCCCCTGAGAGCAGCCCCTTTGATGGCTTTCAGTAGAATGACTTATCCCAACACCTTTTCACACAGATTGCACAGTGAACCCCAGAGCAGTGAACCAGAGGGTAAATTTGCTTTCTATAAGCGTTTGCTTTTGTTGGAGAGCATGACTGAGACAGTGGGTCAGGAGAAGCTACTTCTGTCTTTAAAGCACTGTTGCTTGGTAGGGGCTTATGACTAGTTTGACAAGGCTAGATCAGACATTCAGTATTGTACATCATTGTAGTTAGCAAGTTAGCTCTTAGAAGAGGTACTTTAACATAGTTTAAAGCCAGCATTTGACCTACCTTCAAAGGCAGTAACTGTTGTCTTTTAGCACACAGGGCTTTTGGAAGTTGCATAACTTTTATCTTGGTGTCATGGACGGTGGTGAAATGTGTTGTCTCTATCTGACAAATGTAAAAAGCAGCAAGAGAATAGCGAAGAATTCTCCCTCAAGTCTAATGATCTGTTATTCATCACTGTTTATCAGTGCCCCAACTGTATATTTGCTGTGCTGTCATGGAAACAGCCATTCCACCAACCTATTAAGAGAAAATTAAAGTGACATTGTCAAGAAAAGCATATGTTAGAAATTAATTTCTTACCTGCTTCACAAAAAATAAATCCCCCAAATATTTTTAATTTTCAGTAATCCTATTTGCATTCGTCTTTTATGAAAATAGTAAAGACAGAAGCAATTTCATAAATTAAGAAACCAAAAAAAAAAAAAAAAGACCCATATACAATAAATCACAGCTGAATTTACAAGCGAATTTAATAGAATTAATTCATTATACTTTGTTTTGGTTGTTTTCCAGTCCTCCCACAAGAGCAGGCAACTCCACCTAGTTCTGTATGCCAACTTTTTTATATGGCAAAAAGGCACAGTAGTGCCATTATAGCACATTGGTACATAAGGGGACCTTGTACCATACTGGCTCTACACTCTGTCTCAAATAATCAGGATAAAGTTGCTTCTTCAAGGGTGTGGTCTGGAGGTACTCTGCTTTCCTTGTCTTTCTCTCTCTCCATCCCATCTCCAGCTTTGTCCCATGTTTTTCTTGCACTGGAATAAGTATGTATTTGATTTTCCTGTAATGTGAAAAAACTATACTTTCTGGATTACTTTTTTTCCTGAGCCTGGTCAAATGACCATCAATCCCACTATATAGAAAATGGGGATAGTATGTTACCTGGAATTGCAAACTCAGCTTAGGATGTAACTGCAAGGATGAGAAAGCCTCCAACATGAAATCTGATGTAGTGTAAGCCCTCTCACCCATCTCAAAAACTGCAGTACTTCTTTTACTGGAAAATTGTTCTACTCCATCACCCCCAGTGGAGTTCCTTATGAGTAGCAGCCTCCTCTGCCACATCTCCAGCATGTCCTCTCTTGCCACTGAAGTACATTCCTACTCATGTGGAGGCAGGCAGATATGCAGGGGTAGAGTCAAGCTGTGCAGATTTCCCTGTCCTGGGGGACTCTGCTAGCACTTCGTGTCTCTGTTAGAGCTTCTTATTGCTGCCTTAGCAGTGCAAAAGCTATGCTGCACAAGGGAATCTACCCTACAGACCCTTGCTAAAATGTTACTCACGTGAAGACAACACAAAAGCCATCCCCAAAGTCACTAGAGTCAAACTCTAAAACTAGACAGAAAGTCAAAGGAAATCAAAGCCTGGATGGATAACTCTCCCTCTACTGTTCTTATATTCAGATGAAGAAGGTGAAGCAATAAGTCAGTGCTAATGTGTGTGGAGACCTGGAATGTGCTTCATCATTCTCCAGTGATCTACGGTCAAGAAAAAGGCTGATGAAAGTAATTATTTATAGCAAGCATAACAACAGTGCTAGTTAAAGCTCAATAGCTGTCACCAGGACTTTAACAAAAACTTGTGAGAGTCATACTAATTTGATGGTGTCTTAAAGTGAGCTGAACTGTAGAGAACTGCAGTTTTGTTTCTGATACTAAGAAAATCATCAGAGTAACAGCAGTAATCAAAATGAATGAACCCTACAGAGATATAATGACTATAGAGCTGTCAGCATTTTTTTCCTCCTGCTCTGGTTGAACCCAAAGAAGGGAGTACTGAATAAGAATCCACTACAACTATCAAGCACAGTGTGAGACTTTCACTTATTCTACTCACCTGGGAGTACCTAACCTTATCCACAGAATAGAGAGTCATTAAAAATAAGGGGTTTTTAAATTATCACTTGGGCTTATGACCTATGTGTATAGATGCATTTTGGTTTTGCTTATGCTATGGCTGAAGTTCAATGTGTAACACTCAGTCACACCAAGTGCCTTCACCCATTCATAATAGACAATGTTGGCTTGCTGCTGTCTCCATATATGTGAATTCTTGTTTAACTCTCTCAGCAGCAGTCTAAACTAAAATATCACACTCATACAGCGGCAGTAATTTACTTCAGGAACAGAACAGTGAAAATTACAGCCCTGCAACAAAGTTCTCATCTGGTCCCAGCATAATTCTTAGGATCGCTTTTGTCCTTTCTTGTGTCCCACAGTCTTCTCCAAATGACCTCCACTGATACTCCCTGCCTTCAGAAGCTTCAGACATCTGTGTCACTTTTTTATCCAAGAACACAGATGCTGAATTTATTTCAAAAGGTAATTCAAGATGTCTCTAGTGACTTTGTATGGCTTTCAAAGCACTAAACATATTAGCTTCATCTAATGTAAGACACCAGACCTACAGCTTGCCTCTGATTCAGACATACTTTGCATGTTTGAAGCCTTGAAGTAATCTAATCATGTATGGGTGTATGGACGTGTGCAAGTCTGCAGGAGCCAAAACAATCTTAAACTTTGTTCTGGATTCTTCATAGTGAATCAGCCTGTGAGCTTGTCCATTTCTTTACTTTTAAAGCAACTCTTTTTTCGGATATGATCCAGTAATGTGCACTTGCAGTGGAGAAAGCCAACCATGTCCTAGGCTGCATCTAAAGCAGTGTGGCCAGCAGATTGAGGGAGGGGATTCTGCCCCTCTGCTCTGGGGAGATCCCACCTGGAGTGCTATGTTCAGTTCAGGGTCCACAAGAAAGTACAGGAAAGACATGGATCCTGGAGCAGATCCAGAGGAGGGTCACAAAGATAACTGGAGGGATGGAGCACCTCTCCTGTGAGGAAAGGCTGAGAGGTTTGGGGTTTTTAAATCTGGAGGAGAGAAGGCTGCAGGGAGATGTTATTGTGGCCTTTAAATATTTAAAGGGAAAGTATAAGAAAGATAGGGGTAGACTTTTTATTAGGGCTTGTTGAGATAGAAGATGTCCCTGCTCCATGTGGGGGAGATGCTGGACTAAGTGACCTTTAAAGGTTCCTTTCAACACAAACTATTCCATGATTCAGTAAATATCAAAAGGGATAAAAATGTCATAAATCTGTATATAGTTCAAGCTGTTATTCTATTTCTACTGGCAATGTAATAGTATTTTTGCATTAATGATGTCTTGAGATACTTGCAATGATGATTAGTCATTCATATACTAACTTATTTAACTGTGTTTCACAACATTAAGCATACCTCTATTTTTGTACAGTTTATGATCTCACAGTCCATTTTATCCTTATTTTTAGAACCAGGAATTTTAACAAACCAAACATTAAAAAAAGATGCAAGAGTTGCTTGACTGTCAGTATAATTGTAGGAACATTGAATTCATCAACTTATATGTGATTAATGTGATATCAATTGTCCTTGGAATAGTCTTCTCTTTTGCCTTGCATCTGGGTGGTGTGTCACCAGTTTTGAGCTCCCTACTGAGCTGGAATTTTATTTTAGAATTAATTGCAATCTTGCTCTGAGTTCTGAGAAACTGTCTTTTCTCGTTAAAATTAAACTGTAGTATACAACCTCCCATACTACACCCCCTGCAATTTTTGTGTGTGTATGTACATGGGCAGCTTATCAGTGGTCAGACTTCATTCCAACATTCATAAAACAGTACCAAGTCAGAATATTCTGTCGGTTTATTAGATAAGAAGGTGTATGTTACACAGAGAAATGTGGAAGATGCAAAGGGCAGACCACAGTGCTGTGAAGACCCCTGCAAAGCTACTTATTTTCTGTTGAGGGTGATTAACTCTCAAACACACTGCTTGCTGTGAGATCACCTGGCTGCAGGATGACAGCCTAGGTGTCCTTGTCTCCTTGTCCCCTGCCAAGGGTGCCTTGGCCTTTCTGCCTTGCCCCTTGTATCAGGCACCTTGACAGCACCCACCACTCCAGCTGCAGCAAAGGGTTTTACAAAGCAAACCCACTGGGTTTTATAGGAATTTTATATTAAACACTAGATGTCACTGGCATACTCTTAACACAGTTAGCTGGAACTGACTGCACAGTGCTTGCTCAGCCCCTCACCAAAATGCAGAAGCTGTTTCTATGCCTGCACCTCACTGGCAGAGACCCCACAAATCCTCCTCAGGTCAGGGATGAAGGTGTTTCCAATGTTCTCCAAATTATGTCCAAATTACGTGTTTGCTTGGGAAGCAGCAAGCACGAGTGTTTTCACAGTGGTGGGTTTTGCTGCATTTGTGGATTCTCATTGGTCTCAGACAAATACATAAGTAGAGGGAAAAGTACAAGTTACCCAGAAAGAAAAGAGTTAATTATCCAGTTATCCTTCCATTAAGGAAAAAACTAACCCACAGGGTCCTGTCCCTTCTCTGAAGGAGAATGGTTGTCCAGCACAGCAATCAGGTCATATGTGTTTACCCATGCTGTGAATTGCAAAAAAGCAGATTTGTTTAGGAAAAGACATAAACAAGAATAGCATTTTAGCTTCAGTGTAATAAAATTCAAATATTGCCAGAGTTGTGGGGTTTTTTGGTTTTTTTTTTGTTTGATTACATTGATCATGAAATAAGGTCTGAATAAATCATCTTGATTATTTTTCTATCCTTTGGGCACATTTTAACAACTTTTTTGTAAGAAGGCTTATGCAACACACTTCTGTGCCATGATGCAAGTTCAAATTCTGTGCAGGCTTTTCCTCTCTCTCCAGCAAGTCCATGACTGGTAACAGCAGCCTGGAACCCTAGCACTGCCAAGGTAAACAAAAACAGTGCTCAGTGGCAAACTAGAAGGTACCTTTCAGCTTGCATGATTGCCTTTGGAAAGAACTGGGACATCCTCTTCTCAGGACATACTGCCAGACACTGGAAAATGGGCAGGGTGAAGTGCAGCTGGCAACAGGCAGGAGAGCAGCTGTCCCTCGGTGCACAAGTCAAGGAGAGCTGAAAGTGGTCTGGCATGAATGAGAGTGTATCTAAGAGCTGGCATAAGACTTTCCCTGCCTATTTTGTTTGGGCTTTTTGTGGGTTTTTATTTCCTTTTTCCCCCTTTTCCTTTTGTGACCAGAGAGGTGGGGAATTGTCCCCAGTTTTTCAAAGCATGAAAACGGGTATGGAAACATCTGAGCTCAGGCATCTGACCAACTGTGAGCTAGGTATCATGTACTGCCCTAAGAATGAAATTGTTTAATGACCTCAGAAAGTCTGAAAACAATTATAAATCCTAGGGTTAGAACTGAGGTGCTCTTTGTGCCTCTACAGAGCTGATCGCTCCCAGCTTTGATTCAGGACACATCCTGTGTCCATCTCTGCAAGTTACATCTACAGAGAAAGGAAGCCCTGAAGCTTGTCTCCATTCTAACACAAGTCAGTCATTGAGGTTGTCCTGATCATTCAGGATAATTTGGAGCATCTGATGCAGGGCAGGAAACAATTTTGTATTACATCCATCCTATTATATTAAGGAGCAAATATAGAGTCTCATTAAGTATCGGCCACAAGGAACAGAATTGCAACCATTATAAACTCAGGAATTGTTCACTTCAAAAAATGAAAATAGACCCAAACGGCCTGCTTCCTTCATCTCCACTTCCCTTTCCACACTTCAAATGCTGAGTGAGGAATTGGGTTTGTACTGAGCTTTAAAGACCCACCACCTCTGGCACCAACATAAACAATGGCTACCCATGTAGAGGTCTCTCTATGTCAGAGTAAAAGCATAAAGGCAGAGCCCAAGCTGTCTTATTCTGGCTAGGCATGAAATGAAAATGAGCAGAAAACAAATGATACTGTTCAAGATAAAGCTATTGAGGGATGAAATCTGTAATAAACCTTTATTTCTGAATTGTTCACTCTTCCTTTATCCTTTTATTGTGTAAAGATTCTGTATAAAAAGCATGATTTACGTGGAAATCAACCAAGTGAAAATGCATATTTAAAATACATTACAAATTTATATAATGGATTAGTATAGAATTTTCTTTTACAAATTTAATAAATTTTTATTTAAATATGTTGCCTTTAGAAAGCAAACTGAGCTTTGTTTTTTTTCCAAAACTAACCTGTTTTTCTGATCAAAGGGAATACACAAATATTCAAAATTTTTTTCAATCTTTTTACCCCTTCCTAATGTGGAGATTCTCACTAATGACTTTTTCTAACTGTCAGATGCTGATATAGGTAAAAAGTCATGCATTTGAAAATCTAATTCAGCTTCCAAGGATGATAATGTTCATGTGCACATACTTCAGAAAACCACTTGTTTACTTGTCTTGTATCTGGTCCTCGTGGCACAGTGCCACACACAGGAACGTTCATGTCCTCCTGTCTTACACAAGAAAATTTTCACTAAAACCCTAATGGCGGAGAAGTTTCAAAGAAGTGTGAGTATCCTTCCTAATCCATCTCTCCACATTGCCCTAAATTTGTTTCAACAACTTTCAAATGTTCAGTTTCACTAATAGCAAAATCATAAAAAAGCAATTGTAATTGTATTAATTTCAGCAGACACATAAGTCTACATATAAGTAGACTTATTTTTTCCCCAAATTTTTCAACGTTTGAATCTCTGCTGAAGTGCTGATTGACCAGTAGTGCATATTTCACGGTTAATTTTGCGTGTAAACTTCATCTACTTGCTCAGAAACTTAACATGACAGATTATGAAAAACAACCAACCATTCTTTTGTTTTTCAACATTGTCCATGAAACCCTTATGACACTGAAATCACTAGGAACTCTACAATTAATTTGAACAAAGCCATCGTTTTATCTCTGTCTCTCTGTGGACTGATGTTGCTCTTTTTAAAAATTTCATTAATCAATTTTTTTTCATTGATTTCTTTGGGAGAGAAGCCTACCCTAGACGTGTTATTCACAAAATAACTAATCTACACACCTAACAGGTGAATAAATACTTGCTTTTTTTGGCACTGGGCAGCTCCAACCCTGTATTGGGTAGCAATACCAGCAATTCGGAATGCTCTGAGGAATTCAGAGAGCAATCTGTGGTGTGTTTGTGACAATCAATCACTCAGCACCATCTGCAGAGTGCTGCAGCTCTGATGGGGATGCAAAAGGTGGGTGCCACCTTCTCCTGCCTGTGGTGCTCCGACCCTCCAGTCCCTGTGTGCCCCCACTCCTGCAGTGCCTGTTCCCTTCCACACCTTGGGGCTATGCTGGTTCTCTGGAATATGTTGCAGCTTCTTTTGTCCTTTGCATCACCTTCTGCACAGTGAGTCTTGTAGCTTTGGCATTTATAAATAGCTTAGATGATTTAGCCACGTAAGCTATTAGACTTAGCTATTAGACACAGCCTTTTATTTTCAGTTATCAAACTGCAAAACTTTTTTCATCCTCCCTTACAAGCCTGCGTTATTAGCAGACCCATCTGTGAGGTTCACCAGCCTGTGTGATTAACACACCCATCTGCTTCAAATCTGTTGATAATCTGCAGATCAAAGTCCCACTTGACTATGGTCATTAACACCTTTCAGTGCAAGAATATAATTCAAATATACTTTTGCTAAGATTTAAATTTTTTTTGTAGTGCTAAGAATCTGTTTCAGATGTCTGTTTTCTCAAGGAAATTCCAAGTGCTTAAATGCTCTTGAGAAGCAAGTGGAAAAGAGGTTTTGGTGCAATAGAATCTGGGGCACATTTCTTTAACTGCTTATTCTTCAAAGAAGCAAAAGGCAGGGACTCACAGCTTTCCCCAGTTATCCTGTATCCCAGCTTCAGTAACTGCAGCACAAGCAGTATTTTCCTTGCATGAAATGTCTTGTGCTTCAAACCCCCCTTCCACTTTCAGTGCCTCTCAGGACTTCTCGGTAACTGAGATTGCCTATTTATTAAAATAGGGAAAATGTTGCTTTCTCACAACACTAAAGTGTTCATGCTGGCTATCAGCCTCCACTGCTTTAGTTTGGAAATTATGTAATGCAAATGATAAAGATTTTTCTGTCTCTTCATGCTCCAGGACAGCCACAAATTAACATTTGTTACAAGCAAGTTAACTATTTTATTGCTTTTTAAAGTCAGATATATTGATTGCATAATTTTCTATTTGAGTCTCCTTGGTACAGCTCCTTTCTATTTGAAGCTCCTTGGTAAAGCAACACTAGATCACAAAAATGTTGGCTGAAGTGAATCCAGGCTCAATATGCAATGCAGAGCAAGAAGATAAATCTTTCTGGGATATCATCTTTTTGTTCTCACATTTCACTGAAATACATTACCCGCTGTGAAGGGAAGAAAAGCCTCAAGGGCTCTTGGTATTTCACAACTGTGAATTTCCAGCTACTTGCTATATTTATGGCTACATTATCAGTCTTCATCAGGATGCAGTAAATACCTTTGCAGAGGTCAGTATCTTGGATTTAGTTCAATTGTTATTTTCAGTTGTGGTAGAAACTTGACTTAAATCACTTCTGTCATGTACTTGAGACACTCTGCTTGTTCCAGTGTCTCCTGCTCCTTCTGAAACGAAGGACAGAGTTCCTGCATGGGGCCACTGAGAACAAGAAATTCTGCTTTGCTGCCTTTCTGACAGTGTTCCTTCCGTCAGTCTTCTTGTTCCTAGCACTGGTTTGATCCTTTAGACTCTAGGATCAAACAGATAAACCAGTAATTTCCGCTTTAACATCTCCTTATGGCTCTCAGTCTCTTGGTCTTCATTCCTATGCTGCCTTTATTCAAATCCACCTGTCTGAAAAATCCATTCTTTCCCATACCCGCAGTTATTGCAGCTCAGCAAAAAATGCTACTTTTCCATTGTTCAGTCTACCTCAGGTTTCAGTGTGGAGTACCATAGCCTTCAGTCATGCAAGATTTCTGTAGCATCCAGATTTCCTGATTTTATACTGCCTGGACTCCTGACACTTTCTTCTGAGTGAAAACTAATTCTCACTACAAGGACTTTCCCCCCTATCTTTCCACTCCTACGCCTTCTACCCACCTCCATATACTTCACTCCTGTATTTGACACAGACCTCTAATTAGCCTAATTAAACCAGATCAGTGTGTCCCTTTTATAGAAATAAATTATGTATAAAAAAATTGATTGAGCTGAAATGTAACCCTCCCTGGAACATTCCTGCTCAGAGCAGATGTCATTTGTAAAATGTGCTAGCAGCTTGTCTGCCTGAGACACAAATTTCTCTCTAACTCTTAACTTGGTTGTTTCTTAGTCACTTGTAATAGTTTCAAAATCTAACCCAAAGTCGTCAGTAATCTCCACCTAGGAGAAATACATCCACAGCCCATGCTCCCTCAGAGAGCTGAGATTCCCTGCTCTTTGTCATATTTCCTCACTTTCACTTGTTCTCGACTCCTCTCTGTGATCTAGCAGTTTCCACTCAGACTCAGACAAGGTTTCGCATTACTTGCTCTAAAAATAGCAACCTTTTCGAGCTGTAAATCCATCTCTCTTCTTGCCTTCATCTCCGGCATCTTAGAACCTCCAATCCGGTGCAGAGAGTTACATTGTGTCCAAAATTCCTCTTCTCTGGGGCCTCCGTGCCCCAGACACGTTCCCGGGGCTCCACAGGAGTGTTCAGCTCTGCTGGCTCTGCTTGAACCCACAGGACTGCGAGTTCTTCTCCTGTTACTTTCAGATGGTCAGTCTCTGCTCACATCCATTTAAATACTATCCTGCACTTCCAACATGCCTGTCAAAGCTTTCCCTTAGCTTTCTAGCCCATAGACTGCTGCTTGGCATCCTGTCCAGAGCTGTCAGAATGTCACATCTGCTACTTGGTTTTTAGGGTTCAATAACCAGCATTGGATTTATCAAGATTTCCTTTTCTGTATTCAGTTAAACACTTCACACTTGTACCAAACATACGAGCCCCAAAAGTTAATGTTGCTTTTCTCTGTACTTACTTTCTTGTCTGCCTTCTTCAAATCATGTTTCTTCTTCCCTAGCCAGCAAAAAACGCACTCTTGTCCATTCTTCCAACCAATCCCTTTGGCTGAGTAAAATTCATTCCCTGAAAATGAGGGGTCATGCCTTCCTCTTCTGCTTCTTCAGTCACAGTACCCCATTACTGAGAAATTGGTATCACCAATTGCAAGAATAAAGGGACCATACATACCTAAGGTGACCTCTGTTACATCAAAGAAATGTGAAATATGCTTCTATTTCAGAGCAGATCCTTTAGAAAAAGCTCCAAGTTTAGTTTTTTATTCTTTCTATTGATACAGAATCCACAAACACTGGTAAATTGGTTCACTGCAACTTGGAGAGAGTTTTACTTCCAGCTTTCATCCATTTGACCTTGTTTTTCTTTTTGCTGGAGAGCAAAGGGCCTTCTGTCCTTCAAGTGGAACACTTCCTGCATTTGTCTTTCCTTAGAATAAATCAACTGAGAACCCTAAGCTATGAGTCATGTTTTCAAGGGCTTCAATAACCCTCAGAACTGTCTCCCATTCTTTAGTAGTGGAAAGCACAATTTATTGGACACAGATACAAATTTCTGCCATAGGTTGTGCTGTGTCAAATGACAAAACTTCCCCCATTCACTCTATCCATATCACTTGTACTGCAGTATAAGTAGCAGGATCCCCAGACCTTCCACTATTAGAAAGATAAACATTCCAAGAACCCTGTTCCTGTGGGCAGAAGCAAAAAAAACCACGTTTCAGAATGGGGTTTCTAATAACTTTCCACATAATTTTTCCCTCCCAGTGCAGAAATCCACAAAGGCCTTGACATTATTTCCTTGCTTAATTTCCTTTTCACCTGAATAGTTTTGAAATCATTGGTTAATGTGTTGTCAGAAATCTAGGCTCTTCTTTGAGATTTACATGATTTTTTTTCTGGTTCATAAGCAATTCCAAATTCTGTGATCAGTGGAAGTGACCACTGGAACTAGTGGAGGTCCTGCTGACAAACTACCAGCTAATCAAAACTACTTCCCAGCCAGACAATTATTTATTTGCCAGTCTCATGGGTCAAATCAAGTTTCTTACATAGGCATTTCATTAGAATGGTTTCCCAAAGGAGAAAAAATATAATTATTTTTAGTCTTTTCACACTGTTCAAATTTCACCAAATTCTTCTAGTAAAGAAATCAGTCACAAAGATTCTGAAGAATCACATAAAGAAATTTCCTCTTCATTCTATTGCTATGATTTTGCCATTGGACTTGACCAGTTTTCCTTAATACCCCTTTTTTGATTTGTCCATAATAGAAATGTCTACATAAATAGAAATTGAACAGTGTTGTATTGTTTTACTTTCTTGTCTTTCCTCTAAACAACATATTTGACTTCCATGTTAACAGATCCATGTGTTTTCTATAAGTGGTAGAATGAACTTGTGTTCCCAGAGAATAATCATGGGTGTTTTTTTCTGAATGTTTTGTGAATTTTAATTTAACTTTCATCTTTTATTAAAAGCTTTTGTTTATTACCAGAATGAGTTTTATTCTGTTTGCCATAACAAACCTTAACAAGTTACAGATCACTTTATTATGAAGTTAACACTGAGCTTGGTCCAACAATCTATTCCTGTTTATGTTTCAAGATGAAACTTAATATGGACATCCCCCTAGCTGGACACAAACACTGTTTAGATGCCAGTTTTCTGATCAATTTCCCCAGTCAAATTCCTGTTCTCCCCTCCTCCTGCTCAAGCTCTCATTTAGCATGAGTTATGTCCTGCCTTGCCCTTTCAGCTGCTTTCACACCAGTAACATTGTCCATTTCATCTGGATCTCAGCCACTTTTGTCTTGTTACCCCTTTCTGTTGTTCCCCTGGTAGAGGCACAATCTCTCAGAACACAAACCAAGCTAAAGCTCCTGCCCAACAACAGCAACTTTGGAGGGGCTGACGTAGCTGAAAGATTTGCTTGCCTGCAACACAACTTGGTTTGGAGGCTTTATGGTTTCTCAGAACTGGTGTTTCCATATGTAAGGAGTTGCATCAAGGTCTCAGTGCCTCACCTATCTGAGATCTTTTAGAGGAAGCATTCCGGGCATCTTTTACTGTAAGCAAAAAGAGGAACATCATCAATTTCAGCCTTAGGCCTGGGTTTGCTTGGTCAGCCAAAATAACAAGGAACCTGCGTTTGAAGCACTGGGAAGAGAGGAAAAGAAATCTATTAATTATTTTTCATTTAGAGAAAAAACCCAACTCCTTACCATGCTTGAAAATTGTTTGTGCTAATATGCTTAATAACATATTTGAAAAATTAAGTCCATAAATAGTTTGTTTCAAATGCAAAAAATGCAAATATTTTTAATTCCAAGGCAATCAAAGAATTATGAGACTTCCCCCCCGCCCCCTTAAAGTATGAAAATTCATTTAGAACTGAATACAAAATACAGACAGTAAATTCTGCTTTGAGACAAGAAAGAAATATAACCAGAATCTCCTACAGAGTCCCTGATGGCTGAATGTGTGAAATTAATCACTGACAGGTGGAGAGGACAATTCTCCACGCAGTGTTGAGCTTCCTATTCTCTGAATGACAGCCAGTTAGAATAAGAGAGCCAGAGCTAATAAGAGGTGCTTTGCTGCATTAACTTTCTGATCACTAGCTGTGCACCTGCAGCAAAAAGAGTTTTGCCCAAAACCTGACCTGGGAGTATGTCTTATATAAGTATATATTAATCCTGAACCTGCATTTCCTTTGGCTATGTTCCAAAGTGTTTTCACCATTTGTAAAGCACTTCCCTCCCCAGCATCCTTTACACTTGAGTGTTTGGTGCAGACCCTGAATTTGTGTTTTGACTGTCCTTTATTCTGTACAGGGTCCTTGGTTTTAAACCTCAAACCCTATTTTGTGGAAATACTCTATCCTATGAGCCTCCCTGATTCAGACTCAAACCTTCTGCATCGTTTTTTGTGATTTTTTGTGAGTTCATTCACCATCCCTCCCAAAAATATGACTCTTTGGGGTGCCCAGGAAGGGGTGAGTGTGGAAGCATAATGGAGGCATCACATGAAACAAACTCACATAAGGTTCAAAAGAAAGAAAATGAGTCAAACTATGGAACTTCTTGCCATGATGTGGACTGGATGCTAAACACAGAATTGCCATGCCATATCAAAAAAGTCTCTTAAAATCCCAAAGAACAGGCAGTCCCTCCAACACATTAAAAACAAGCAGAAGACATTAGGTGAAATCACTGATTTGCAGACCACTGGATATTGGCATAAGAAGTGTCACTGTGTGCTCTAGAACTTTTTCCTGGGTATCCAATATTGTTGTCACAGAAGGATGCTGGGCTAGATCATCACTCTGACTCAAAATAGCTGTGTATTTATGGTAAAACTAGCATGGATTTTGCAGAGAAGTATCTAAAACTTCTGCTTCAAGCAATACTGGTAACATAAAGATCTAGAAAATTAGACATACATTGAAGTGAGTGCCTTTGTTTATTCAGAGAAACCAAATATGTTCTCTGTTGCAGAGAAAGAAAAAGTTTTGGTTTTTTTGTTTAGGCTTCCTCTCTCTTCACAAAATGGTGGTTAAAAGAGTGATACACCTCGTTCTTTTGCCAGGGTGAAAACCTTCCTCTTCAGCTCCAAACACTAACTGAATGAAGTCTTATAGCTTGTAGTCAGTTGTCTTCTAACCATCTTACCCTGAAGGATACACACAAAATCAGTCATGGCCACCCTTTTTTCTGTCAGCACTTCCCTCTGATTGGATGATCAACTAGACTGCTTTGACATGAAGCAGACAAAGTTACCTGCAAATTTAATTCCTCACACTGATCCATATGTAGTTTAGAGGGATAATGTCACCTGAATAAAAGTAGATATTGTAAGGTGAAATGTGCCAAATCCTGGATGTACATTATCTGTCCTGCAGTTTAGAATAGGAAACGTAGGATAAACACTATGAGGTAGCAACTAGTAGGCAAAATATTGATAAATAGCATGTATTTTTTTCCAGATGGGATTAATATTTTCATATATACTTTAAAATACTTGGGAAGTTTTGGGTTTAATTTTTCTATGTCATGGATATATAAACATGCATATGAAAAAATCCAATATTTGAAAGTCATACAGGACACGTGACAAATTTAAAAAGCCCTCTTCTGTAAGCATGTTTGCCTACTGAATTTCTTATCCAGGTTTTAAAATATGGCTCTATGTTCCCTGACAGTCAAATGACAGTGTTTAAAATCACAGCTAAGAAGAAGATAAGCTTGTTTCAGTGCTGTCAGCTAAGTCCCCATACCTTTATCTGGAGTTTTCATATGCTACAAAGTTCAGTGAATGCTTACCTCATATTCACAGAAATATTTCAACATTTTCTTCATTTCAATCAGAAAAATCTTTCAGGATCATCGTGTGTGCTTGGGCAAGATTAAGCCAGAGCTTGGTAGTGCACTGAATTAGTCTTTCTGTTGGCCTGATTACTTTAAGCTCTCTTTAAAAAAAAAGCTCACATCTATTAGGAGTGAAACTTTTTTCTAAATATGAACTTAATGCCAGGTCTTCAAGCAATTTACAACCTCTTCTCTAAAGTGCATGGTCTCGTCTATTGATCTCAGTAAACCATTCATTCTGAGGCATAGCTATTCTGGTTACCTCACTGCTGTTTGTTTGCAAAGCATAACCAGGGTTCACTGTTTATGATACAGTGATTAAAGGAACAATTCATCCCAGCATCCAGCCTTACTCCTGTATGTGCTACTCCTGTCCTAGCTGTGGTGCAATTACTTTTGCTCTCCAGTCACTGAAGGGAGCTTGTGTGGGTGGGAGCACTGCTGCTGCCTGCTCCTGCTGCTCTATCAGAAAGCTGTGTCTGAAAATTAATGCCTTCCAAGAACTGGGAGAAACTCCCCATTTTTCATGTGGGAGCAGAACAAAGCAGAGGTAGATGATAATTTCACGTATTATTACAATGGCAAACCATGGCAGAAAGAAATTGAAGCACTAAGTAGGGCCAGGTTTTTAGTTGGTATACACTTATGCTGCTTAATTTACTTTGGAAGAGTGCATTCACTTCAGCTGAGGCTTTGGGTCTTTAAAGATTTGAAAAATAATTGCTTATTAATAAGTAGATTTTCTGTGAGATCTTTTGCTTTTGATGAGGTTTATTTTACTAGTATAGATTTTTAAATCTGTATTATGTAGTACTTTCTTCTCTGTTTGCTTATTGGTTTGTTCTACTGTTCAGCAATGTGTCACTATGACATTTTTGATGCAAGTCAGTTCCTGCCTGCACTTGGAGCTGCTGCACCTTGAGCAGTGACAAATTCTAGACTGATTAATGCTGCACACACTCCACAGAACATCCAGTTCCTACGGACACTGACGTGACTGCAACAGCAACAGGATCTGATGGGTCTCTATCCTGCCCTGAAAAGTGTTACAGCCCACACCAACTGCTTTCATTATGTAATTATTATTTTTTAATTTGGATCCAATAATGAGCTTCTCTGTATGCTGGCTTTACACTGTTAAATGTTAATGCTGCCCACCATACTTGGTGTGTTTTGTTCCATAAACCTAACAAAATGTCTGTGCTCTCTTGCCAGCCACAGATTTATTGAGGTATGGATCGCACACATTAAACACAGTCATCAGGCCACAAAGGTTCCATCACAAACTGCCTACGAGCTAACATCATTAAGAGGCAGACTTCATATATCTTCATGACTGATACGCCAATCTTTCCCACTCCATTGACTAATGAATTGACGCACGCAATGTTCTTCTACATTAGTGTGCATCCCTTTGATTTACAGCGCCACAGCAGGGGGCTGTAAGCACTCAGATGCTGATGAATTCCACACAGCACTTGCACCTGCCTGAGCAGGATGCTTCCCTCTGAGGAGAAGAGTGCTTGCATCCCAAAATTGTACATAATAAACATGGTGGGCTTCACTGTCTCCATTTTCACCTCTACAATGCCATCAGACGGCTTGCCTTCCTGAACCAAATTCCCTAGCTGCTATAAATCATGACACATCGATTTACATTGTTTGTTCTCTGAGCACTGTGCCTGAGCCTTTTGGTTTGTGTGCTCTAAAGATACATCTGGGAGCCACCAATGTATGCCTTTCTCCTGAGTTGTGCCAATGCCAGGGAAAAGGGCTCAAGAGAAAGAGAACAGTGGATTTTTGCACATGAGTGTCAGCTCTGCTAGTCTGCAGCTGTGGTGAGAAAGCAGTGGCCACTGGCCCAGCACTGCCCTTGTGAAATGGGGGAAAGAATGAGGTTGTGGAGAGATGGGATGTAAAAGGAGATTTGGCACAGATCTTTTGTCTATTGAACTAATTGACTGGCTACAGGCTCATGGTTTGATGGCAGCCTTGTATTTATGTTACCCACAGCACAGGATACCCAGTTCTAATGACTGGCATGAAATACAGACTAATTTCGACCCTTTGCAAGTTGCCATCACATAGAACAGTCATCTTCCAGTCTAGTACTAAATCCATCTGATGAAGGAAAAAAAGCCATCCTGAATACCATCTGTTCTGAGAGCAGGGCAAGGCTCTCAGAATGCTTAGATGTGTCCTGGATGAAAGACTGAACAAAATTTCCATTGGGAGTTTATGGTATATTGAGATAAAAAATAGGATGTGAAAGCATTTTCAAAGTTAAAATAGGAAATTCTTAATTTATGTAGCAAATAAATCAGAATTTTAAGACATCTGATAACAGATGTACCACTAAATCATGCAGATCTTCCCACAAAGAGATATATTCCAGGCTCTGACACAACATTTCAAAGAAGGCTGAAATATATTACTCTTTGTAGACTCTTGGATTGTTACTTTATTTTAATTTTGAGCTGCCTCATATATTTATACAAATTTCCTATCAGTCAGATGTCATAGATTTACACCTGGTAAACCAGAGGATTTGGAGACACAGGCAAGTTTCTTCCTGCTACTTATGGAAGAATAATTAAAAAGAAGACCTGACCACACAGTTTAACATGAGAGCAAAAAGACTTCTTTCATTTAGCTCACTTGCTAAGGTGGGCACTTTGCTTAAAAACTCACAGCAAACTCATTGTTTAACTAATACACCTAGTAACAGTTTTCAAACAAGAAGTGGGATTTTTGACATTGAAAACAGAAAAAGGTTCCCCTGGATGGAGAGAGATTAACATTAGGGGAAGTCAATTCCATAATCCCCTTTAAATTAACAGATTCAGAATTTTATTGAAAATACAGGGAAACAAAGCAGAAATTATTTTAGTTTTCCATGCTCTGACTTTCTGGAGAGAATCTAGGTGGTAATAGAAACCAGTTTAATTTATTTTTAGTTGGCAAAAGTTGAGGCTGGTGAATGAAGGAAAAAAATCAAATAAATAGTTATATCACAGAGGAGATTGTTACACTACTTGCAATCAAAATGAGATCATTTTTCAAAGCTGCTAGAAATAATGTAAGCTGCTTCTGGGCATCTTTAATTTATGTGACTGCTACTGGCAAAGCAAATAAGGTGTTTTGATACTGTTCTTAATAGCATTACAGGGATAAAATGTGTCACAGAGTGACATTGCCCTACACAGCACTGCAGCACCAGTTATACAAAGAGTAAAAAAAACCCTTTCCTTTTAATATCTAGCTCATGTTGTCCTTTGCTATAGATAGAGCATAGTTATTATGCTGAACTGAATAACAGAAAGGAGTAGTTTAAAAGTCTATGTAAATTATAAATTAAATTTTTAATGGGTGCTGAACGCACCTTTTCAGATAATCTTCACAGAAATAATTGGAGAAAACAAGGTTGACTTGAGGCTGGAGCTGAATTTCACCATGCAGAAACAGCAGCACAGGAGCTATTTGGGGAGATACCTGGGAGTATATTGTGCCACATGGAATGAAGAGATGAATTGGTGAGTGTGAGGAGAAGACACAGAGATGGGTGTGAGGCACTGGGAGGGAGCACTGTTTGTGCATGGTGCTAGGAGGATTTGCTCTGTGCCCGCATTCAGGTGTGATGGGGGATTAACTTCCAGCAAAGTCTGTGGAAGGAAAAAATAACATGTGCCAAAACAAGCTGGACTATCTGCTGGACCTGGTTGAATGAAAAACAACCCTTTCTTCTCCTGGCCAGCAAGTACAATGAGGTTCAGCAGAAGAAATGGATGGAAAAATTGAAGTCCTTCACCACCAGGACCTCATCTCTAAAGTACCAGCCTATGTACTCCCTTTCATGGCAGCAGTCCAGGTCTGTTTCCTGTGCAGAGAAGGTTGGCTTAGAGGAAAAGGACCAGTGAACATTGTGGGAAATATTTCCCTAATGAGTGGAGGGAAGAAATACAGTTCTTCAACCTCTCTCTTAGTATTAGTTGGTCTGTGGGAGCCTTGATGCCTCGGCGTTCAGAAACTTTCCTGTGTTGAAGATTTGTGAGAAACTACACAATTCTTTACTGAAAACCTCTTTCCTAAATGTCATTAAAGTATCCTGAATTTAATTTGTTTTTGATGATCATATTGCCTTGAAAAGTTCTGTTCTGTTCCACTCTGCTTCTGATCTGCTGGCTTCTTCACTGCCCTAACCCTCGAGGCATTGCTGAAAAAAATAGTGTGAATTTGTCAATCTCGTGTTACAGAGAGCAAAAAGTGGATAAACTCTGTATTGCTCAAACTGCCCTTACTCTCTCATATACACAAGTTCCCCATCTCTTTGGAAGGTGTAGGAACTCCTTCATGGCAAACCCCTCCCAAAAAAAGAGACCTCACTGGGAGCATGCTGACAGCAATCAACGGAAAGTCTTAAAAAACTGCTGATAACATGAAGCACAGTTTGGATTTGTTTGTATAAACAAACTTAGAGAAAAAAAAGTGTTTTGGTCAATATGTTGTTTACTGAATCACTGCAAAAAATTTTAAATTCTCTAAGTTTACAGTGAAACTATGCACTAAAAATACCAATACACTTGTTTACATATGACAATATCCTGTATCCAGCATCCAGCAAAGCAGGGCTGGCCCTTCCCTGCATGTCTCTATAAAGCCTGCACAGGTCTCTCTACATCTCCAGCACCATCAAGCATATACTGTTATTGTGACTCCTGTGACAAGCTTCTTCCTTCTCATTAGCTACAATTTAGAGATGGGAAAAGAAAAAAATCTACACAGTTTGATCTGAGATGACAAGGCTAATTTTGGGAAAAATGTCCTTCTACTTCTCCAGTTGTCAGGTCTAATCTAAAGCCAGCACAGTGTGCAGATAGTAAACATAATATCCTCCTAATTATATTAAATTACCTCTCAGGAGCTGCTCTGCCCTCTTGTCAAAGGCCAGGAACTGGCTTTTAATGATGAATGTGAACCTCAGTGGGACATTCTATATCATCATTTAGTTCAGCAAATGTAGCCCAGATCAGTTGTATAGGTGTAATTAGATGCTGAAAAATAATTACTTTGGCCTTACCATTAAAAATTTTTTTGCTCGCATCCCCTTGTGATCTATGAACAAATTACTTTATTAGGAAATCATTAGAGCTCAATTTGTCTCTATATACTACAGACATCAATATTCATTTTTCATAATGGATCCACACATTTTTGCCATAAATTTGTAAAACTACATAGCAGATACCAGTTTGGAGTCATTACTGACCGTAACAAAAAGACTGTTTTTACATAGAAAGATGTTTTTCTTCTGCACCAGCTTTCAGCAGAAAACTGAACAATGTGAGCTTTATTGTTAGGCCATTAGCTCAGACAATCTTTCTGGTTTCATGCACCACTGCATGGGGAGAATTTTTGTGTGGCTGGTCCCTTTGTGCTACTGCAAAATATCCAAGTTTGGGTCATTAGGAACAAAATTGCTCCCCAAACAAACTATACTATTATGAGAGCACCACTATTATCAAGGCCCTGAGAGCATCCCAGGTGATAGGTTCCAGCTGCCAGCCTGCACAAGGCAGCAGGGAGGCATCCCCAGGTGCCTACAGGCAGACCCTGGCTGTGGCTGACCCATCTCACAGGACTCACAGGAGCTTGCTCTGCCATGACAATGAGCTCAAGCCGCCTTGCAACTTCAGTTTTGTACTTATTTCTCTGCAGGTTTCTCTGAGCAGTGAGAAAGCAGGTGACTCCGATATCCTTAGTGTGGGGACATGGTATAGTTTCAAGTCATATCTAGCAGTTAACTGATTTTTTGACCATTGGGATTTACAAAGCAGATGTGAGGAGGAAAGGAGACCATCAGTCAGACCCCAGGTCACTTCCTATTACAAATTACCCTCACATAGTTCAGCCTTTAGCTTTTACACAAGTGCAAGATATCACTGAAATTTATCATTGCAGGACTGAGCAAGAAAGCACAGTGAATTCTCTGCAGTGGTGGCTCGATAGTCACTGGCTTTTGAAATAAGTCAGTATAAAGCAGCTGCTCAGTACTTCTCTGAACATCACACACCTCCAAGCAAATGCTCCTTACACTCAAGCTGCTAAATTTGCATTTTCATATCTGCAAACAGGTCTTCATTTTACAACATGGCAAATTTTTTCTGGATTTGGTATGCCACAAACATTTGTGAAAAATATTAGTAAGAATTATGTCTATAACCAACACCATGAGCACAGAATTCATAATCACTTCAGAAAAAAAAGGCAGTAGTGGGTTTTAAAAAATATTGCTCAGAACCTGATAAGAACTGAGAACAGTCTTAGACTATTGATTTTATATTCCATTTCAACAGGTACATGTAAGCATCTGTTTCCAGTTATAAAGCTGTCAGTCTAGTATCACATCCTTCACGTTGTCCATACACTTGTGGTCACTGCAGTGGAATTCACTGTGCCACGGCTCTGGTTCAAAAGCTGTCAGAGTCCCACTTTCTCCACTCACGACCCTTTTGAACCCCTCTGACAGTGGCAATGTCATAGGTATTAAGTTCAAGCTGCTGAGAAAATGCAACACCTGTCACGGCACTCAGCTAAGAGGAAATTAAATGCCAGACTCTCCTTGCAAGTACTCAATCTATGGCACTCAAGTTCTTAAAACAGTGAGTAGACAACAAGCATTTCAGGTCAAATCCTCACACAAAAGGAACACGGTGCATAAGTCATCAATACGAGTAGGATAAATCTTCTGAATAGGCAGCTGGAAAATGACAGCTACCTATATTATGAGACTTAAAAAGGGAAGACAAAATATAGGTGGATTTTTATCTTTTGGGTTTATAAGGCTGTGTCTGATGGACCATAAGGTCTTGCTAGTCTAAATGGGCCAAATTCCTCCCTGGGGTAACTGTTAAGTTTGATTGCCTTCTGTCAGAATGGTTTGAACCATGAGAATAATGTATGCTACAGCACTAGTTTGAGGTATTCCTCTATTAAGAGCTGCCATGCCTCAAATGTTATATTAATTCCAAGATCAGGAAGCATATATTCAAAATTACAGAAAGGAGTAGAAAGAACAATATAATACAGAAAGAAGCAGATGAGTGCTCTCAGCCAGCACAAACTGAATGGTGACTAAAGAGCTCAAATCTTCACTTGCTGCAAAAGGCATCTTCCAATTATACTAATTCTTTTATCTTTACTTTGCTTGTCTGACACCCCCAGCTCCCAGTCAAATCCCGCCAGCATGTCTGGAACAGCGCTCAGGAAGGGACTCTGCTTTGCTCAGGGGCAAGTGTCTTCAAACATTATTCTGTCTCTCTTTAAGTTACACAAATTTCTCTTGTTTTCTGATCACCTCCAGCTCCAAGTTTAGTCTGATGGACTGACAGCTATTCTTGAAGCTGGTTATTACTCAACATTTGCACTCAAGGACTTAAAATGAAAAGAAACAGGTCTCCCTTTCCATCTTGGAGAGAGCAATTCTCAAACCAAGGTATCCTAAAGCATTCCAGTGAAGGTAAGGACATTCCTGTAAAGTGATTTAAGCCTCTACTAACAGAAGGCTTTCCTGGACTTAGAATACAGGTTGGAAAATATTGTTCTAGAAGGTTCATTGTCTTAAATTTACCTTTTCCTTTTTTGACCCAAAGCAATCAACCAATAATACACTGTTACAAATGCATTAAATAACACATAGTATGTTCAAGATGGCATATATGGAATATGTTATTGAAGTCCTTTCTGCAGTTTTACTTTGTTATTGACCTTTCTAGGAGGACAGGAAGATGTTTTGATTGTGGAAAAAATATTTTGCAATTGGTGGTTAAAATACAACTTTCTGAGGTCCATGCTTCTCTCTGGATTCACTTGTCTTTCTTACCTTGTCTGTTTCAGCTTGTGGGTCGAATCAGTCTGGTCCCAGCATTGAGCACAAGCAGATACTAAGAGAAGAAAAAATAATTTGTATCCACATGACATCCACCAATGCACTGCAGACGGGTAAAGAACCACTTTTATTTCAAACCTGACTCTGACAAGTGCCCCTTGTTGGCTGACAGTACAAGGATAAAGGAAAAGTCAGTGAAGAGTCAACACCATCTGCTACAGGATGTTGTGTGTATTTTATCTGTTTTCCTAGGCTGCTCCGTAATTCTTTGCCATTTGTGATTACCCATTATTAACCATTTTTAGGTACAAGAACCGTTTAGCTCTTCTTTTCATGGATCTATCTTGTTCCCAAAAATCTTGCTTTATATATACACTACTGGAGTGGCTCCCTCTTCTCCCAGTCTATTGCTATATGATTACATAAACTGAATTTCATCTCCATTTTGTTGTCTTGTACATTAGCAAGTGGTACAGCTCAGTAAAACAAGATTTTAAAGTGACCCAATTTTAGAGTGAACCAGTCGAGGCTGGGAATCCAATATTCACAGTATGTACATTTTATGTATTGTTGGAGGAGGTTACTTGGGACTAGCCTGAGCTCATGGATTGAAAAGTATTTTGTATTCAGAGTGTATCATCCAGCTTAGTTTCCCCCAGACTGCAATGTAGATTGTGCACTCTAAGACTTTTTGACAATGGGAAATAAAGTGCAGTCATTGTGAATCAAAACATTTGCTTCGAAAGCACATTCCCAATAAAACCTAAAATGCTAATGTGGAAACTTCTCCCAATACCTTGTCTCCCTATTACACTGATCAACCTCTTAGAATCAGCAAATTTTATACTTCACTGCTCACTGTATTTTCCATGTTATTCGTAAATACATTGAATTTGAAAATGCACTCTCAAATTCATGTCAAGATAACACATAGCTCCTCCTGAAAAGCCACCCTTTTGATGGATGAGTCAGCTTTATCTCCTAATCGTCTTGGAATTAAAAATGTTGGGCCATGAGTCATGTTTGAAAGTGACAGTTTCAGCTGTTAGTCTGACAACTCTACATTAACTCTCTTGGGCTGGTCTTTTTGTTCTCTTACAGCACATCAAATCCGCATAACCAAGGGCAAATTGTGTTAGTACCTTAAAGCTGTCCTACCTTAAACCTCCTGTTTAGCCCTGTTTGGTGTCTGCCAACACCCCCACACTCTGTCCATCACACCTGCTCCCCACTGTCCCCACTGTTGCAGGGGATTAGGCTGTCCAAGGTGCAAGACCCTGCATTTGCCCTTGTTGAGTTTCCTGAGATCCCTGTTGGTCCATCCCTCCAGCCTTCTCTCTGACAGGCAACTCTGCTCCTTGTCTGCCCCCCACCCCAGTTTGGTGTCATCTGCAAACGTGTTGAGGGTGCACTTGGTCTCCTCCTCCAGGTCATTGATAAAGATATTGCCCAGGAGAGGTTCCAGCACAGAACCTCAAGACACCCAAAGTACTCATAACCAGCCTGGAGCTACAGCTCCAACCATGTAGCACTGTGTACTCTTATACTGTGTATTCTAGTATAATACTGTGTTGTAAAATAAACTAGAGTTGTTTTTTTTAATCTCCAAATAGATTTATTTGCAATTATGTCAGTGTTTATGCA
Source organism: Sturnus vulgaris (assembly GCF_052056855.1). NCBI lineage: Eukaryota > Metazoa > Chordata > Aves > Passeriformes > Sturnidae > Sturnus > Sturnus vulgaris. Next base: position 111,708,623 of record NC_142243.1, read on the forward strand.
AAAAAATAAATAGTTTTGGTATCTGAATTTATAGTTGTTGTAAATAAGATGCGTCCTACAATGACTTTTGTTTAACAGTAAAGGTCATTCAAAAATGCCATCATAAAGCTCACTCAAGAGAGCCCTAAATTAGCAATAGTTATTTGTCTTTGTGGCTTTGTATGAAGTCTTATGATGTGAACTATTAAATGAGAAATGTGATAAGAAGGTGATAGACTTAGAACGGCATCAACATCAGTATTAATGGAGCAGCAGTAATACAGAAAATCAAGTTATTGTTATTTCAAAAAACATTTAACATTTGGAAAGGAAAAGCAGAGAGGGGGAAAGAAGATGGCCATTTCAGGCTTCTGATTTTCAGGAAACATTAGCATTGCAATTATGCAAAATTTTATAAAATTACTTATAAATGTGCATGGACATATTTTTTTGGGTTAGGTTTGATTTTTTATTATACAGTATAACGAGACAGAGATGAACCAATCCAGAAAAGAAAACAAGTTGAAAGCTGTATGATCAACTTGGATCTTCAGACATTCAATAACAGCTGGTTTTTGCTGTTTGTCTTTCATCTTATGTTCCAGCCTTGGGATGAGGGCAGAAAAAATATAAATACTGTGTGAAAGCTTGGGTTATTCCTGAGCTCCTTTTATGACAAGCAAAACAAGAAACGACAGAAGTCTACAGAGGGAGAGATGTTATAGGGATTTATGCTCAGTGATAATTTTAAGTGTTGCTTGGTGAGGTATTAAAGCATGTTTCTAATGGGCTCTGACAGATAACCCTTGACAAATTTTGCTGCACTTTGTACCTCCCTAGTTGTCTACATTACCTTTCTGATGAAGGATACCACTGGAGAGCGGAGTCTGGAAGAACAGAACTGCTGCCAACCTCTCAGTTGCTCTCAAAAACTACATCTTAGCCAAAATAAACAGTTAAGTAGATGAGCCTAAATATAAACTGAAATGACAGATTGCAAACTGGAGCAGTGAACAGTGTAGTTCAAGGCGGTATTTGCTTTGGTGTCTTTGACCATCAGATTAAGATGGTTCTGCCTGTGTGCTTTGGCCTAATGACTTATTTTTGTCTGTGCTTCTGCAACTTCTGCTCTAAGATGGTCCTTGCAAGATATGGATGCTTCAAACCATAAGCCAGCTTTCTAGTAGTTCTGATTCTATCCAAGATGAATAGAAGTAATGGACATATAGCAGAACATTGTGTTTGCTCCTGCCATCATTATGTACATATATCACCTTTATAAGGATGCAACTGATACATAAAAAAAATACTCCATTACATTGCTGGCTAGAAATTTCATCATGCAGGTAGGTTGTTTGGAGCTGCATTCTTTGCATAAGAGTACAGGAGAGCTGTGGGGAGGACTTTCTCATGCCATTAAGGATCTCAGAAATAAGCCTTAGTTTGTAGCTGCACTGAAGAAAAATAATGACAGTTCACCATTAAAGACATGTTACAGAATTTATTTTTGCATATGAAATACTTCATATAGTTTAACATTATTCTATAACAGAAGTGTTGTTTTGAAAGCAAAATATTGAAATCTTTTATTATAAAAATATGACATTTCACCTTTGCTGCAATTTATTTCTGTATTGCAATTTTGGGAGATTCTTTTCTAGATATTACTTTCAGAATTGGCCTAACTTCAAGAAATGCTTGATTTTTATGCAAAGCCCCTTAAGAATTGCTCAAATCATCTATTTCTGGAGTAGAATTGACATATAGCCAGATACAATTCAAAGATAGAAACTTGCAAATATGTATTTAGTGCCTTAAAGTACAGGACAGGGAGTGAAGCAACTTGGGATCTCTTCTTAGAACTAAATTCATGTACACGAGATTTCTGACAGACCAAAACTGTCAGGTTGGACCCAACGATCTCAGAGGTCTTTTCTAACTTAATTGATTCTGTGATTCTGTGTTCTCTTGATGAGCGATTTGAAGGAGCTCTTTGAGACAATATAGTGAAATGCTCTTTCTCAACCACCATGTGTTAATAATAAAAGTACAATGGTATATCTCATCCTGACTGTTTTTTCGCATGGAAGATATGATATTCAGCTTGCTCAGAATATTGGCTTTCTTCAGGGTTTCAAGTGATTTTATAATGTTTCAATAACTCTCTACTAATTATGGAAATAAATTCCATTAGATGAGAATGGTTAAGATTTGAGATGTGATCTCTTCTAAACAGATTATAGCAGGTTTTTTGTCAAGGCTTCAACTAGAACACTATATCCAATCTGAATACCACAATTATGAAAGATAGTAAAGATGCTTGATAAGAGAACAGAAGACTAACAAACATGATGCAGTTTAAAAAGATTTGGATTTGGTTAATCTACAGAAGAGAAAAAGAAGGATGTATAACCAAAGAGAATGGTAATTACCATTGTCTGAGTCCAGTGCAGATTGGATAAGAGGTAATAAGTTTAATTTGCAGCAATTTAGTTGCAATCATTTAATTGAGGAGATTTAATTTAGACATTAGGAAATACATTTTAATTAGGGAAATAAAGGTCTAAAGGAATAAGAAGATTGAAATGGATTGTTGGTTGCAGAATCTCTAGGACTATCTGAAGAACAGGACAGACGAATAACTCTGCAGTAGTTTCGTCTTTGAAATGAAGAACTGGAGATGAAGAGCTTCTGAGATTCCTTCTGGAATGTATTCCATGTTTTATAAGTCTGTCTACAAAATATGCTAGAGCTGAACAGATATTGGAAACGTAGATGGACAATTCTCACTCCACACCTCCAACCATCTGCGAAGTAATTCCCTCCCCAAACCTTGCTGTGTATAGATGTACATTTATAAAACATTGCTGTGTTGACACTCTTTTCCGTGTTTGATTTGATTTTGACAGATTGCTGTGAACAAATTCTATTAACCACAAGTGCTGAGAAAACACTTTAAAGCTGTTATACAGAAATACACCTTGAAAGTGAATAGAAAAAAAATCACAAGAAATGCTATTTACACTAGAAGACTGAATTATATGACATATATTATTATGACATATATATTATATAGCTCAGCTATTCAAAGAAGAAAAAACCTAGGGAGTGAGACTGCTACTTCTGATCGCAAGGCATAAACAACCTTCATGAACAGCTTTTCCGGGAAGAAAGCAGGGAAGGAAGCTACAGCCTTCTTATGGGCTGTTTGCACACAAAAACAAACTTGATGGATAGATTTTTAAGGGCTTATTGAGTTAAATTTGTCCGCTAGTCTGTCTTTTGGTTTCTCAGATATCCTTCAGTGTTAGCGTCCACTTTAAGAAATTGCTAATTAGAGAAAGGTTTTTGAGAGGGTATATCTGACATAGGAGAGACAGTTTTATTGTGGCTAGGTAAGTGAGTCCATGGGAAGGAGGGTAAAGAAATCTTTCTCAAAAGCCTAATTCCAATAAAACCCTCTTTCTTTCTGGTTACCTGTAATAAAACATGAAAACAATGACTTCGTTTATCATGCTCTGAAGGACATCCTGGGAAATCCAGCTAGAAGAAATGTGGATGATACTGTGGTGGAGGTGATGGGGCCCATATCTGTTGAAAGAACAAACCTAAAAAGAGCAGCAAAACACCCTGACTCCAGAAAGCAATAATCCTGCTGTGGCTGTGGCTGCTGACTGTAGTTTGATGGGGTGGGTGGCTCTTCTCCCACTCTCCCCCATCTGCTCCCCCATCTGTCAGATGGTTTTCCTTTCTTGCCCTTGCCCCAGAACTGATTGGCAGGCATTTGGCAATAGACATCAAAGTGAAAGTGACTGATGAAAATTCACTGCTTTGCAATTTCTCACTGCCTTTGACAACAGGTAGAGGAGAATGTGCATTTATGAATGTGCATTATTATTTGTAGAACAGAAAGCCTCCACTGGTAACTACTACTGCCTATGAGCAGGTGCTGATCACTATCCTACTGACAAAGATTTGTAATTCAGCTGTTATTCCAGAGAGTCCTTTATGAACCAGAACTAATTTGTAGTTGGGACAATGCTTGCAGAATGCTTCATATATTGGACTTGGTTTGCTTTTACCATACTGAGGGTTTTAGCCTTAATTGTGACTTATTCTAACATAAATCAAAACGTATTCTAACATAAATAAAATATAATTGAGAATCAGATTTGTTAACAGGTACTGATCTGAAGGATCCAACCTTCAGTTAGGGAAGTCACTCTATTCAGTGACCTAGAAAAAAAGAATAGTCTAGTAGGAAAAGACCATCCCTTCATGACCTCAGCAAAAAGAGTAAGCTATTTGACTGATGTCTGCTGAGAATGGGGAAAAGAATTACACGCCTACTTCAGGTTTCTTGCTGCTATTGAAGGGAAATGCTGCCAGGAGACATGTTTTCCTGGCCACCACTTGTGCTAGAACCCATTTGCTAAGTTTCTCTGGCTGCAGCCATTGCTTCTTGAGGAACATTGATCACTGCCTCTGTTGAACAGGAGGAACAGCACAGCTACCCGAGACGAGGAGAGTTCTATAAAGTAGTAGTGAGGAAATTTCATAGAATCATAGAATGGTTTTATTTGGAAGGAATCCTAAAGATCATCCAGTTCCAATCCCTTGCCATGGACAGCAACAACTTCTACTACACCAGATTGCTTAAAGCCACCTCCAACCTGTCCTTGAACACTTCCAGGAACAGGACATCCACAACTACTTAGCCTGTTCAAGGAGGTGGGTGGTTTCATGAGTGTCCCCATAGAAGCAGATGGGACAAATTTTTATTTTAAATCTCACATTATTCACACACTCGGTCACCTTAAAAAAGATCCCTTTCTTTGTAAAGTACTTTGAAATTTCCTCCTTTCAGAAAAAAAAAATCACATTTGCAAAATTTTTGTGCAGTGAAACTTATGTCCTAGACATTGGTCTAATGAATATGGAATGAAGGATATGTGCTTTCATGCTTTCTCATCTCTCTCTGACCACATGCATTTTCACCAGGGATTTTCATAGGTTGTCTTGTCTGATGCTGCATGCCTTACCCTTCCTATCAACAGTAATTAATGTTGTTATTATTATGTTAAAAGTAAAGGGGGAAAAAAAAGAAAAGGCTTCCCAGGAAGAGACAAGATGTTTTGGAAGGACAGTGAGATCCCAGCTCCCAAAGACTTGTGCATGTCTTGCTGATTGTTCTTATAAACAGAATGTGTATGATGAGCCAAAGAGGAAGGTAAAGGGAAATAAATACTTTTAGCGCTCCAACTTGGGAATTTTGGTTGGCCTCGAGAGTACTCAGTGGTAATGGATCTGTCAGACAGAGACACTTAAAATGCAGCCTACATGACAACCTCAAAAGTCTTTGAGAAGCCTTTCCCTACTGCAAGGTTCTCACTCATTTTACAGCATACAGTTGCCACGTGGGATTCTGGGCAGGATGGGAGCAGACTTATGGGAAGAGAGCAGCCCTTAGCACAGCCTGAACTTCACACCTTTCAGGAGATAATTTTAAAACAAGACTTGATCTCCACATTAGATACCTTTACAATACAGATTTTTAGGTACATAGCAGCCCCAGAGGCTGTTCAAAATTTGTGTGGAGACCACAGTCGGTACAAACTTTGAATTATTATTCTCCTTGTTTTGCTTATTAAGATTATACCTTAGTGACTAAACTCATTATTTTACAGTGCAGGCAAAACACAGCTTATGCTTTGTCAAAGCAGCAAGCACTTCCCTAGATATAAAAAGAAAATTAGTTTTGTAACACTGACCAAGACAACTAATGAACCACTCTTCTGCAACATTTGCAATTTGCAGAACTACAAGCTACCACTGTTTCATGTAATGATCATTTGCTATACAGTATACATTAGGAAAAAATTGCAAAAGCAATAACTCTTCACTTTCTCCATGGGTGATGAAAGATGAAAAAACAAATCAGGTGAATTCTTGATGGTCCCTATGTTGTTCATGTTTGTTTAGAATGACAGTGGTGAAATATGAGTTGTTAGCACTGTCTGTGAAGACACACAGCTAAGATAAGGTGCAGCATTTGTTTGAATCTTCTGATAAAACAAAGCACCATCTCTGCTTTTAGAGTTGCCATCAACTTGCATCTTTCCTCTGAACATGATTACTCTAGTTTTGGTTCCCTGTGTTGTTACCTGAAGTACTGATGGGTGCCACAGAAAGCATAAAAAAATCATACTACACATCATCCTAACAAGCTGACAAAAGACACCCAAGTGTTAGATGAAGGACCTTTTCAAACCTGATGCTCCCCAAGATACCATTAACAGCTGAGACAGCAGAGATTTAACATGATTTAAAGCAATTGGACAGGAATTGACTTGTGTCTGTGTCTGTGTGTGCATGTGCAGCACTATGACATGCCACAAACTTCTATTTTATAACTCAGCCATAAACATTTGCTCCAGGCGAAACACAGAACACAGTGTGCCATCTAGGGAGCAATTTTTGTTTAAACAAATTAAAAAATATCAGTTTGCTCTTTTTAGATTCACAAGAGCCAATATTCCTCTTCTACCCTACAAGCAAAACACAGTACATAGTATTCAGTAGGGGTTTGATTTACTGGAATCAATTTGCCTAATTATTAGTTCAGAAAACAGAGTCTTTGCAATTTTTTTTTTCCTGGAAGTTTAGTTGTTAGAACAGAGAAATATATAGCATGAGGTCAGGGTACCTGCCTGTAACTGTGCAGAGTTTCCTAAGATGTGTGTGATCTCCTCTTTGCTTGTCCCTGTACTGATAGCCACAGCTTAATTTCTGCTGTAGAAATACTCCCCTGGTCCTGGAAAAGTCATGTTAGCAAATTGACCCAAACAACATTTTACTTTCGTCTCCTGACATCTACAAACTTTTCTGGATTTTCTATGCCAGCATGTTTGGATTTGCTAAGCCTGGAGGACCAGAATTTCCACAGGAAGCTTATTTTTTATTGCCTTTTCTTCCAATGTTTGATACAAAACCAACAGCAAGAAAAGGGGGAAGCCCCGTATCTCAAACCTGGAAACAGGATGATGACAGAAGCTCACTAAACACAGAGAACTAAACACAGAAAACACAGGCCTGGGAACTCCCTGATGCTGGTCTTTGTGGGTAGCAGAGGTGAGGCAGTAGAAAGCAGAAAGTTCTGTCCTACAGAACTCCCAGTCCTGACTTCTGAAAGGGGATGATGCTGATGCTCCACTGGAGCTGGCAATCGACATCACTAATGCTTTGCCTCCTACGTGAGGTGAGCAACAGTGGTAAGGACAAGCAGATGAGCAATTAGCAGTGTGCTGATGAGTAATTCTGATTTGATTTGAACCAGACTGGCATGGGATAGGGTGAGAAGCTAGATGCAAAAAAAGGCATGAAATTTTCCTGCTTCAAAAGGAGAGAAGGGGCAAGACTCACTGACAGTATGGTCCTGTATCCTCAGAGGAGGTCACTGAGGGCCATGTCCTTTTCATCTCAGAGCTCTGTGGTTCATTGAGGGACATGGCTGTTCTCTGGTTCGTTGTATTTGTGATTTGTGGGATATTCAGAATACTTCAGCAACAATTTTCACCTCAGGAAGGATGCTGGCTCATGCAGACTTGTGAACATATAGTTCTGTAAGATTGATGATTTGAAACCCTTTGAATCTCAATCACAGAGACACTAAAACATTCTCCGTCTTACTTTTATTCCCTCCCACTTTCTAAATATTTTGAAATATGTTCAAAATGTGTAGGGTAAAATATGATTTATGAGCCTCATACATGTATTAAAACCAAGGATGCCCCTTAAAGTTTGTGAAACTCTCTTGTTGGGTGGTGAGACCTCATTCCTGGGAGACGACCTGGTTGCATCAGCAATAAGCCCAGCACAAGGAACAGCTCCTATCTGCATGCACACCTTCACATGTGAAAGGCAACTTTCTGTGCTCTTCTCTTCATCTTATCCTTCTCTACCTTGCATTGTGTGGGAAGGTTACTGTGAGAACCTGTATTGCTGTTGGACCTCATGAACACAGCATTGCTAAAATGAACTATAAATTCCTGTGAAGTCTGCAAATGCCGATATAGATGACGGACAGGAAACGTCAGTGAAATTTCCTTTGTTTGTTATAGTATTTGAATTTTTGCTGATCTTAATCAGTTTCATAGTCTGACCGCAGCCAGAAAGGGATTATTTCTTTTGCTCTGGAATTTAAGGATGAACATATTTGTTCAGAGGCTAGAGGAGACAAAATTAGAGCATACTACTGGGGCATAATAAATTAACAGTAATTGTAAGATAGTGTTCCTTAATTCTTCAGACACCATCATCTGTAAATATTCTGATCCTTTTCATAGTTAGCTCATTTGTACTTTTGTCCTTATTGAATCAACTGTTGTCTTTTCTTTCATGCTGTCTCCTGAGGGAAACCCCTGTTAAATCTTTTTGCTTTAATTCCATTAATTGGCATATTGTCTGGTCTTATGTTTCCCCTCCTGGGCCTCGAACTTATGCTCCTTCAGTTCTTAAACTCCTTAGCTATATTTCTGCAGCTTTGACTGACAACTTGCTTGATCAGAGTACAAAGCATGTGCTGTCTTATCTTTTACTTCCAGGCTAATGTTTAACAATGTAGTCAGTTTATCAGTCAATTTACTAAGCCAGGATGAGAGTTCTCTGTTCTGAAGTCATCACAAAAATCAATAATAATCAATTCACTTATTCTAGGATACATTAAATTATTATTAACTATAATAATTAAAAATAAATAATTTAAAGGTCCTCAAGCCTTTAATGATTTATGGACAGTTCTTCTTTTGCCCTTTGCTGGAAACTTGCACATTTTGAATCTTTTTTCAGAGACATTAATGAAGACAGCAACTAAATCATACAGCCTTTTCAGTATGAAAGACCAGAAGGTGAAAGTTTTGCTTTCAGCATCATAACTTCCCCCTTTTATTAGTGGAAGAATGAGTGTGCAGGAAGTATGCAACATGAAGGAGAAAAAAATATTTCAAAATATTTTTGCTGAAGCATTATTGCAATAGCAAAAAAAAAAAAACAACAAAAGAAGGGGCTTGAAAAACATAGACCTAATATTACTCCTATTCAATACATTTTATGGTTATAATAAACTGAATTAATTGTACACTGGAAACCTTTGCTTTTATTTTTTTACAGTACACACAAACCCCCACATAATATCTTTATTGTAAGTTACTAACAAGAATTATATCAAAATGTAGTCTATGCTATCAACCAAAGCGAAAGAAAACAGGACAGAAAGACATCTAAGGTAATGATGAGCTAAAATAAAGGCAGAATGATTGTATCATTCCAAAATTTGTACAACCTGGTCTCCCTTATACAACTTGTCCCTGATCTTTACCAGAATATAAAGTGCTGTTTTCAAGGAGGGGGAAGAACTTGTTCCATAAAAGCCTTTCTCAGGGCCCAGGAACATCCTGATATGAAAATCAGCAGTGTTCTAAACATCAAAAAGTTTTGTATATACTCCTTTCTGTAGAGCAAGAGTGTGACAAGTGCTTTTTTATATATATATAACTATATGTATATAAGTACGTTGTGAGGCAATGGCTGTATAGGTTTTAAAGAAGTCAGCCCAGTGAGCACTGGTCAGTTCATGATTCACAGCAATACTGACCTTTCATTTGATCAACAAAGACCATATTCAGATTTTTTTCTCAGGCAAGCTCTCATTCAATCCAAATCCTGAGGAAAAGATGACTCAAAATCCAGGAAAGGGCTGACAGTGTTAAGTGCTGGACAACTGAACAACTTCAAAGAAGATTTTGCTATTATAAGAATCCAGAGTGTGTCCCATGCATTCAAACTGAATGAAAAAGAAACTGTACACTTCATCATGTTTCACTTCAGAAGTTTTTATCTGCTAAAAGTGGGCTAGAAGTGGCATAAGACCCACCTGACTTAGCTTGTGCATTTGTTTATTCATAGTGCCCAGATAGTAACAGCAAGATTAGAAAGACCAGGAACCTGGGAAGTGTATGAGCCACTCAGCTTCATCAAAAGTTCTGCATTTAACTTGGATCCCAGAATGACACAACCTAAATAAATGATCACAAGCAGTGTTGCTTAGCCTTTCATGAGGAGGAAAGGACTATAACATGTTCTTTTCAGCTGTCAGTCTTCTTACCTAGTCTTCTGAAAATACTGATTCTTAACTTTTTATCTATGCCTCTGGCCAATATAAAACGAGAACCCACCAAGCTGCAGAAATCAATCTAGTCTCTGCTCCAGAACTATATCAAGGTGGGAGTATATACTAAAAATGTAGTCTGAAAACTCTAAGAGTGTCCTTGTTAACATGGACATCATTTGCCTTAAATATATCTTATGAGACTCATCACAAAACTTTTTCAAATTTTCTATCTGCACTGCCCCTCCTGAAAGCTGTCTGAATTTCAGTGGTCTGCTCTTTATAAACCTTCTTATTTCCAGTCTGGATACATTTCTTGTTGGTTTATTTGTGCTCATGACAATGTATTGAGTTAAGCAGATTCTTTTTCATTTTGATTTTAGAGAGCTTTTCATATGAGTATTTGTATATGATGAACTGAAAGACCAGCTGAGTGGGAAATTTGAGCTGAGGTTTACCATAAACATTCCCATGAAATCTACACTTATATAGACTTTTAAGGGAGACTAAACGTACTTTTACTGTCAAAGCCAGAATTTTGTTTTATAATAAGGCATCTGAGAATTTTCTGTTCTCAGTTTTGTGAGATACTCAGCTCCATGAGAGCAGGTTTAAGATACCAGGCAGTATGGACTCTTGCAAAGGGTTGTGTGTCTTCAATGCCTTAAGATTTGAATTTTATTTTATCCAAATCTTCTGTGCTTTCTCCATGTTTCCCCTGCTATGTTTTAAACCAGAAGGTCACCAGGGGAGCCACAAGAGCTCAGCAGAGAACGGTGTGCAGGGAAGCAGTGACACTCCAGAGGGCAGATGTTCAGCATATCAAGAAAAACAGCACACAGCTTGCAACCATAGCAAAGCATAACACAATTCCACACATCTATTGGTATAGGCAATAGACAGCTCCTGCAAGAAAACTTAGAAGATGGAGAGCCATTTCAAGACTTTTTACACACTGTGCCATGATTTTAGCATGTATGTGCTGCCAGGAAGGCCAATAGAGGTGTCATGCACGTAAATCCTTTGATTTTCCTAAATGCCAACCCTTTCCCCATAAATTATTCAGTCAGTTACACTAATATTTGTGGAATACTTCAACAAACAAGAAATCCTCATATTGACATGATCCACTAGATTGTACCTGTCATGGATTTGACTGCCACTAATTTTTTGGTCATCTTTAACACCATTGGTTTAGGGAAGCATTCTGTTATTAAAGCAACCTATATAGACATAGCACCTTTATATGGCCAGTTGCATTCTCTGGGAACTGGAGATCTCAGTCAGTTTGGTGGTGTCCATGAAAACAGATCCTTAAGTCAGTTAAACAAAATCAACAGTGCAATTTATACCTAAGGATCAAACAAGAACAGAGGCCAGAGAAGATGCAGATATCAGACACAAGGCTGCATCTACTAAAAAAAAAAAGAAGTCAAAATATCTAATGCTTAGAAATAAGCCTCAGCTACTCTGGCTTTATGTTTATTCACATCCCTATTAGCACAACTTCAGTTTTATCTTTCTTTTTTCATTGCCCAATTTCCCTTTGCAAAGTCCATGAAGACTGAACTTGATTAAGGTAATTCACATAATTAGTTTAGTGTACACTTATGCTTCAAACACAGATGCCTGGAAAATGTATGTAATAATATTTGCAAAATGGACTAATTTCTTCTTATCTAAATCTTAATAATTCTAATAACATTTCAAAATTTGAAGCACTAGTTCATATTTTGTGAGTTTGGAGTTAATATACAACTAACTTCTAAACATGTAATGTATTATGTTGTTGGAAAACACCATCAGATTCTGAAGGAAAAAAATTGGAGGAGTAGGGAAATGGAGAAAAATAGGACTAATAAAAATATCAAGTTTACAAGGCATCCTAAAACACAGTTCCCTACTTGTTAAACTTAACATCCGAAACAGGTGAAAGATATTGCAATTTATATGTTCTTTCCAGAGAAGAAATACTGGTTTTATTTAGAGGGTACCCAAAATTTCAGTCAAACTGAAATGTTTTTCTCAGCTATTGTTGTTAGTGCAGTTTCCTTGCTCTTCTTTCAACTGAAGGTGTTGATGACGATTTTTAGGCTTCCCAAGTGGAACAGCAGTGGCATAAGCAAATAAAAATCTGAAGTCTTCTTGAGAAAGAGCTCCAAACTTAAAAGTCCTAACAGGCCAATACATGATAGATTATAATTGCTTTTAAGCAGACAGTGTTATGGCCTCACATCAAGCAACAGCTAATTACTAAGGGCATGAAAAGGGTGCTCTAGCACTAAGGTATATTAATCACATAAAGACTAATGTACACATTTCTAGATAAAAATGATATAACAATAAATTAGATTAATTCCCTTTTCATTGGCTGGTCAGGAAGTCCAGTCCTATGAAACTCTAATATATATTTATCTGCTGGAACATAATGCTATTTTACTATTTTATTAGTTATTGCCCTTACTGCATAAAGTCATCCTCCCTTTTAAAATGCCAGACCATAACAGATAATGTGTGATGTTGATAATAAAACCAATGAATACAAATAGGGGGTTGAAATTAATCTATTCTAGAAGTGTTACATTTTCGCTGCCCATTTTGGTCATTAATGTTAAGGAAGTAAGAAGTATTGAATGAGAATGTCATAACCTTTACCAGTGCATAGCAAAACCAAGGCAAAAAATATTCTTTGATCATCCTGTGGGGGCTGACAGACCCTGGATGATGATAAATAACTATGAGACATTTAGAGGTAATTTTTCAAATTCTATCTAATTTAGCATTATCTATAATACATAAGATTTAGAGCTAGTTCAGGCTGGTGCTTTCAATCAAAGACAAAACTTTTAAAGAAAATATTTTAGATAAACTAGAATCAATGCCCTTTGGGTAGAATAAAGACTGACTAGTAGTTAGCAGCTGGGTGACCACCCATCCACCCAGAGACAAAAATATCATAGCAGGGCCAAAAGTGGCTGCTGTTGGAAAGGGGGAGTGAACTGTCCAGAGTCACCATGAGCTATGGCCACCAGGAGAGCAAACCCCAGCCACCACGTGTGGGTGTTCACTGGTGGAGTGCCCATTTGAGCACAGAGGTGGCTCAGCAGGCATTTGACCTTTCCCAAGATGTGCTCAGAGAGCAGGGCAACTGCTCATCCTTCCTAAAAAGGGTAATGTCACACAGAGATTCCAGGTGCAGACCTCAGTCCAAGTCATTTCTAACAGTGAAGTTCTCTAGAATGGTTAAAGTATTTCACTCTGCATTTTTCTGATGTGATTCTAAGGGCTTTGAAAATTCATGGCTTCCACGGACCAAATTGACAGAAACCATCAAACCAGGACCAGGTCATGTTAAGTATCCCACCCATAATCATTGTAGCATTAGTGATGCTTAAAGGAAAGATTAGTAGTGCTCAGGAAATTGAAATATAAGAGACCAACCCTGTAAAGTGCTGCAAACATTGGAAGTGTGGAACAGTTTGCATTTCCCTTGCTTAGGTCACTGCAGGATCAGGCCTTACTTCTTCCACAGACCTCAGAGAGAATCCACATTATTCACTGCAGTGAACCTGTGCCTGCTGGCCAGATCTGTTCCAGAAATCAATCCAAAACAATCATGTCAGCAGAGCATTAGTAGAATAAAGCCAGTTCAAAGCCCAGGTGAGCATCCAAGGTACTGTTCTACTTGTGCTGGGTGCTGAGAGCCGTTCTTGTTGACAGTGACTTGAGAATGCTGCATCATTTCATTAGAAGTTGTCAACAAGCCTACAGGTCCTGAAACTATGCAAAATAAAATCCTGTGGAAAGTAAAGAGAAACTAACTCGGTCCAGAAACTTGTGAGAATAGTTACTCTCAATCTGATATTTTTCTGCTCTGTGACAGGGCTCCATCTAGTCCATCATGAAAGAACTGGAGACCCTTTTTAAATCCAGATTTAGAGCAAGTAACACCAGCTGAGTTTTAGAATGTGTGCCTCCACTTTTCAACTAAGGAATAGCTTTTATAGCTAAGAAATAACTGTGGAATAACACCCACTGTGAAGGTAAGCAAGTTAACCTCAGTTTTAATGATCCAGGGACAGAGTTCTCTGGGAAGGCATGTGCTCTAAAGCAAATGCTGATTTATGTATTTCTCTTTTATCTTTCCCTCTTGCCAAGCAATTTCGAATCATACTATGTAAAGAATCCTGGCTAAATGACCTTTTTGACAGGGAAGGTTAATAAATATTTTTTAAGTTATGAAAGATGGTGGAAAAAACAGTGAATTAAACTCAGCTTTTTCCAAAAAAGACTTGGTATGTTTATATAAAGAAAAATATTGTAACTATTCTCTCAATATATAGGAACCTTGTCACTAAGATGGAGATTAAAAAAATTCCCTATTTAATAACTGCCATTTATAATGCAGAGAGAATTGATTTACTGATTTGAAAGCATTCTGCCAATCGAGAAGTTCCTGTAATATCTAAATCAATTTCTTTCAAGTCTGTGCAAGTAAAACAAAGCTCTATCAGTTGAAGAGCAAAACAACTTTTCATATTAATCAGTAGGAACTTGATAAATCCCACTGATGTAGAAAATTAGCACCTTTGCATGTTTCCCAGATTTTGATTTCATTTTGGACACTTGGTCATGCATTATGAGTGCTGCCTGGCTGGCTGCAACTATTTCAGTTGAAATCCATTATTTCTGGGAGAATTATGTGCCTTGTTAGTGAAATGCGAGCTATTTCCACTCCAGCATCTGCACTGCAGTTGATCTATTATTAACATTGAGCTCATTAAAAAAATGAAAGAATCTGATTTGTGTCTTTAGGATGGGGGCTACTGAGGCTTCTGCTGAAGCAAATAAGCTGGCTGTGCTGCTTCCAGTTGACACAGCTGTCAGGAAAGGGTTGGCTGTCGCTGCACCGCGCAGGGACGCTCAGTTACGAGGGCCTTGTAGCCATATGTAAACAATAGCAGGCTGATGACAGGTTTATGACACTGGAGACAACATGTGCAGCTGTTAGCCACTGGGTTTTATGGTGCAAAACAAATGTTTTCCAATGCGCGGGCGTTTGGCACGAAGCCGCCGTAGCAGCAGCCAGAAGGGGAGGATGGGTGGCTGCCGAAGGATTTATCCCTGCCCGGCAGTGCTGTCCCAGGATGTGCTGAGGAAGGGGCTGGTGGGCTCCTCCTCACCTCCTCAAGGGTGTTCTGCAGAGGAAGCTGGGTTCCTGTCAGCTGCATACATGGGTTTTGTGGTTTAAAACACTGAAGGGTTTCCCATGGGGAAAGAGAGAGTAGTCACGCTAGGACAGGGTAGCTCTGGCAGCAGCTGATTTGGGCCATGTCATGTAGTAGGCACACTGAAAGGAGAGCTTTTAAAATAGAGTAAATCAGCTGTATTAGAGTTTAGAAATACTGACCCAAAATTCTTGAATGGGAGGGTACACAGAGGCCTGAAAGAGAGAGATGAGTAGCAATGATGCCTTGGAGTAAGTTTCATCCTGTCCCACTTTTGTGTTATCAAACCTGAGCACTGATTGCTTTCTGATTGACACTGGATGTTAAAACAGGTGGGGAAAATAAAGTGAAAGAATTTGGAAAAAAATATTATTTCCTTTAATAACCATCAGTGACTCATCAGCTGCATCCCCAAACAGTAATTATATTTTACAAGCCATTGTATTGTCAAATCCTGGTACATGTTGTACTTTAGCCTTGGGCACCTCAGCTAGCCAAGCCATATCAAGGTACAACTTTGTCAACAATGTAAGTTTAAACATGTTCTTCAAAACCTGTTGGCCCCCACAGATTTTTGTGACAGAAGGAACCCAGCACAAACCAGTTAGTATGTTGTTAGACACTAAGTCATGGTAAGTTAGGAGGGCTAGTAAAGGAGATGGTCTGGAACCTGCTCCCTAGCCTTGCAGGCAGTGTCACTCAGTAGTTAAATTCTCTTCCAGGACACTGCTTGGATCTCATTGACATCCAAAAGAATGGTCCCTGGCCTATGCTATTCTCTCATTCTAGACTGGCATTGACTAGGAAAGTCCTGGTTATCACTGGTAAAAAATAAGCATAAGAACTACACAAAAAAACCCCAAGGGCATCATGGGCCAGGGCTTGTAGTTATGTCCTTGTTGTATTTTGTTGTATGTTTGTATGTTGTATCCAGTAGTGTGGATGCAGCTTTAGCACAGATCATAGTGTCAAACCCATCCTCATTAACTCTTAATATTTTAGAGAACAAAGAGCTGCCACGGGATACTGGGGCTCTGCTTTGCAGTGAGGCAGATAGCAACCCTTGAATCTCAAGATACTTCATTCTAAAAGATTTTAATGATAAATAAGAATGGTTACTTGCTCACAAAATTTAAAAACAAAACAACAACAAAAAACCAAAACAACAACAAAAAAACCCCAAACCAAAACACAATAAAACAACCAAAAATCCCCCCCAAAACCCAAACCAAACAAACAAAAAAAAACCCCAACAACAGAAAAAAAACCAAACCCCTACAGAAAATAAAGTATCCAGGGAAGCTATTGCAGGTTTCCATCTGCAAATATTCTGGAAATGTGAAAATTGATCACAAAACCTGCAGAGCTAACTATTTGTGAAAATTTTCCCCTTCTTCTTAGAGTGTTACCTTCCTCACTATAACTTTTGCCTTCACATTTTTAAAAAGAAGCAATGTTTTTGAATGAAAGGCATTAAAAATTTGAAGAAAATTCAGGAAATGTGTTTTCCTTACTTTGAGTTTTCAAGAGTGTGCTGAATTCAGAATGATATTTCCTCTTTTATTTAAAGTATCATCTTCTCCCATATAAATTCAACTTTCAGCTCATGTTTTTTGATAAAAAATACTTTTGCTCATGCCTCAGAAGCAAAGGAAAACAATCAAACAAAATTACAAACTCATTTAAAAGTAATTTTTTTACCTCCTGGATTATTTTAAAGAGAAGATTACATCTCAGCATTTGACTTTAAATAGTTGCAGTGTGAGAATGCAATATTCAGCAAGAAATGTTAATATAAGCAAAATAATTAAATTGCTGTATAGCTGGTGGGAAATCATAAAAGGAATTATCTTGATTTGAGAGCTGAAGATCAATAATTGTGCTGCATTTCATCCTTAGCAGCATGTCCAGATGACTGGATAACACATTTGAGAGAATTATTCCATCATACAGTTTTTGGAAGAGCTGTTAGTTATTGCCTTCTAAGATCTTCATAATCTAACTTTAATTTTTGAAGCTGTTCACATCCTTGTCAATATTGGTATTTTTGTAGTGAGTGCTGGAAGTAATGACTGTTTATGACACATCCTACTTACAAAATGCCCCTTTTTCTAACAAGATCATAGCAGAGTCATCTATAAAAACTGCATATTCTTGCCACAAAAAGCAGATGCAGCTGGAAAGAGAATATCAATTTTGAGCAACTATTTGTATGTGTGGTACATGGTTCTATGAACAGCTTCCAGCATTCCATAAGTGCTCTGCCTTTTAGCTCTGGGTGAAGTTTTATAGCCACCATAATCTTCACTCTCTAATAGAAAAAACCCAGCAAACACAGATGGATGATGAGAGTGATGATGGTGCTCTCCTATACCCTCCCTCTCCTCCTTCCCTTGCAAATGCTGGGAGAAGGCAGACCATGCCCACACAAGGCATGTGAGAGGTTTGCTCCTGTTTTGACTCCATCTACACGGATGGACAGTGTCCATGGGCAGTCCTGGTGCTGGATGACATAGGTAATGTGAGATCAGAGTGATGGGACCTAAATGGTACAACTCGTGTAGTATCAATGACTGATGGTCAATAGAAACAACCAAAAAAAAAAAAAAAGGCAGAGCAAAAGCATGAATCAAGAACTAACATTCACATCCATCTGAAATCATAGGTGGAAAGTCTGTGGCTAAATATATATAAAATATTATATAAGTTACTTTTGCTTTTCTTCTGCCTGTATGTTGACATTATCCATGATCTTAAGCCTTTTTCTCATATGTCTTATGCTTGTGGATTTGTTCACAGCAGCACTGTTTCTGTCATCAATTCTGAGAGTCACATCTTCCCATACTATAAGCTGAAATTTCTAATCGTGTCTTTATCATTTCTTGACTATTTTTTTTTTGGTGTCTTTGCAACCTTCTTAGACCTGCCTCACCAAGGAAAACTGTAGCTCTTTTCAACAGAGAGGGGGGTGACCAACATCTCTTTTCACTGGTATGAAAAACCTCAGCTGTGCCGGCGAAACTTGCCAAATATTTTGGAAAGAAAAACTGGAGCAATGCAACTAGTCAGGCAGTATACACAGCCTTTTGGGCAGTCACCTGTAAGGTTCCAATAGCAGAAGCCATCCAACAGTGGCAGAAGAACTCAGCACATTTCCTGTCAGCCTGCAGCAGGCACTGCCGTAGCTGTCTGTTCCTGCCTTCCTCCTGGTTTGTGGTTCAGAGCCCTTTCCAAATGTTAAGTTGTGAAATTTAGTACATGCCCAGCAGAATCCCAGAAGAAATTTCTGACACAGAAAGAATACTCTGGGGCCAAAAATTATTTGTGTTAGCTATATTTCAGCAAAATGGAAAAGAACGCAGATCAGATATGGGTGAGCATGAAACTACTAGAAAACACATGGTTTCAGACAACCTCAGGACAAGCTAAGCTTCCGAATGAAAAGAGGACTGATTGTGCTGTCTGTCTCCAGCATGGAAGGTCTGGATGAGGGAAATGAGTACTAGAGGTTTAAAAATTCTAGGAAGCCAGTGGTCTGAAATCTCCCTTTCTAATCCTCTCACAACATGTGAGCAATTTAAGAAAGCATTTGCACCTCTTTTGAAAGAGGAAAAGAAGCTCTTGAACTTCCAGAAATCAAAGTTACTTTGAATTTTACATCTTGTATATAACATGAAGATGATTTTAATGATGGGGCCAACAAACAACTAAACAATCTTCACCACAGTGTGATGAAAATCTATACAGTTTGCTGAAGACAATAAAGAGTTTATTAAAAGCCAGCCCCAACTCATGAACATTTAGTTTAGCTCATTTGGCATTGGCTTGATAGTGGGGAGAAGAAATATTTCTGCAGTTGCAGATCAGTATTCCACCTCACCAGCTATTGGCTGTTCCTTCTACCAAACTGACAGAGAGATTTCCACTTCCCTCAGGATGAAAGCCTATTTTTGTATGCCTTAAGGAATGTCAGGATATAAACCCATGATTCTCAAGACAGCCTATCTGATTTATAGCCTTATCCAACTTACAGATATGGCTTCCTTCATATATAGTAACAGGAGATTTTATGCAATCATAGTGAGAAAATATATACAATTCATATTGTATTTTTGTTCTAATATATCTGTGTCTGATTTTTAAAAATTTTTTCCCTGGAAAGAAAGGTTTTGCAAAATTTTTTGTTAGCCTTATACAGAAGATTGTTTTTTCCCATGGAAACATTGTATGTCTTTTAAATAAGATGTGCTGTCAATACAGTTGTATTATTGCTAGGTTCTAGAAATATAGAAAACTTTTTTAATAGGGAGAAGAGGTATCTTGAAATGAATTAAAGCTGAGAAGTCCAAAGTATTTGCAGAGCTCTAGTAATCTGCCAGTTTTCCTCTAAGAGGTTTGATAGCTGAAGGTTATGAAATCAACAGTGCAGACAAGGAGATTTTCACCATGGCCTGGCTTACAATTTGCACTTCTGAAAAAGCAATATCCTTTTCTTTCTTTTTTTGATTCCTTTTAATCAGCCTGTCTCGTTTCCTTTCTTGGCTTGACACTTCTGCAAGAATTTTCATTCAAATGTGCTAAAAGTAACATGACTTTCTAACAAACCTTTACACCACACACAAACACACTTCTCTGGAGGAAACCAAAAATCTCAAATTAACTTGTTCTCTACTTGGGAATGGACTGGTTTAATGACCTAAACATGAAGGTACAGATAATTTCTGACAGTTACTTGCTACTGCATTGGTTAAAGCAGAAAGATTTGGATATCATTATTTTAAATCAGAAAGCTGAAATCCACAGTTTCAATAGCTGATTTTTATTTTGTTTTGCATACACTTTTTTGGGGGAAAAAAGGTAAAAAAAAGTTTAAAAAAAGAAAAGCTGATTCCTCTTGCTACCATACATCATAACCTACTCACATTTTTTAAGCAAGTGATATAGAGCAGCCCTCAGACCTTCTTCTAGTGCCAGAGGAAGACAAGACAATCAATATGTGACCACAGTAGAGAATCTGTGAATCCCCATTCTTTGCACCCACCTGGTGGCAGCATCCCTAGGAAAGGTTTCTGCCGGCAGTGCCTCATCTGCCTTCCATGTTGCTCCTGAGAAATCAGTAGGAAACAGGGCAAAGAGGAACGGGCTGTTAGCCCCTGGAGCTGTCTTGGCAGGCTGCACAAAGCCCGTGGATCACAAGTTGAACCCTCCTGACTTAAACAATGAAACAATAATAACACAATAATAAGTGTTTATTCTTATTGTCTGTCCCCATTATTTCTATCATGTATGCCCACACCTCACTGCTTAATTACCAAGTGCTAGATCCTTTCTAATGATTTGGACCAAGCTGCATATGGATATCAATTGGGCATTTTAGCATTCACATAAAGAAAGGAAAAACTACCTAATATGTGCTGAGAACATTTTTTAAATGGGGGAAAAGAGCCTTACATTAAAACCAGCTGACTTTTGAAAGAAGGGAACAATATCTACCAGTGAATTGAACAGCAGTGGTTCTTTCTGGTCACGATCTCACTAAGCTTTCAGAAGTGGTGGTAGATCTCCTCCTCCTCCCCTCCCATACTTTTTGAAAGGTCTGAGAGGAATATCAGCCTCTCTGCTTTTTCAACTCCCAGCTGGTTTCTCAGGTTTGAATTAAATAGTCACTGAATGGAACTAAGAGAATGCAGTGAAATGAAAAAAATCATCCTCTGTCCTGCAAGATGGTGGTGCTGTCAAAAGCCAGTTTAGCACTTCAGCACACTCTGGTTCCAGGTTCTTAACTGTACAAGCCATGTGTATAATGTTTGGACTGTTTTTGACAGCAAGTTGAGATTTCTGCAGGGTTTTATTTCCTGTAGATATTATCGGCTGAGACACTGTCATTTCTTGCCATGTTTTCACAGTTCATTGTACATAGCCTTGACTTTAACACAGGCAAAGCCAAACTTGAAAAAATATGAATTTTATTTTACATTGCTTCTCTTTTTTTTCCAAAGCTGCCTTTCAAACTGTTGACACTTTCTAAACAAAAAGACCAGCATCCAAGTTGGAACTGCAGGGGACTGTAAAGCTCAGACACACGAAAAAGCTGCAGGCACACAGTTTGCATCTAAAAGCAAGACTGGTTGCATCTGTAGGCTGCTTTTCCTCACTTAATTAATGCCTTCACTGGCAGGACTCAGTAACTTGTGTACAGCTCCATGATAGAGTACCTATGTAATGCTGGATGGCTGTTAGAAAATCAGTATGATCTCTTACCACATTTTGCAGATTTAGTGACTTTAGTCCCTGCTCACTGCAGATAGGCAGTAAATATGCCCTCAGTCTGCTGCCAAGCATCTGTATAGACTTAAACATCTGTAGAGCAGGAGCTTAAATGGATTGTCTAATATGAACAGCAGGCTACATAATTACCCTTTATTTACTTGCAACAAATCAGTTACTGCAAAGAATTGTATTTTCTCCACTGAAAAAATGCTGCATCAATTAAATTGGAAACTGCACTTGTATTAATTCTGTCAATGAGCAGTATAATTTCAAAGTGGACAGGGTGAGTATAAGGGCACAGAAAATAGATTTTTTTCTTTTGAAGGCTTGGCAGTAGTACACCCAGTCTTTGCAGTAATTCCAAAGAGTTATTGATTTTTGGATTCAAAAAGAACCTTTGCTTTCATTTGGCTTGACCTCTCATACAACAGAGGGTTTTGCACAGCAAATTCTCCAATAAACCGCCTAGATTTTTTACTCTGTTTTTTTAAAGACCTTTAAAAAAAGTATTGAAGTAATGAGGGAACTGCAATCTACAAGTTCAACTCATGCTGTAAAATAGATGTGAACAGAGTGAATTTAGTACTCCTAGCACAGATTTATCTGAGTCCCACATTTAGGGTCTGCCATATTTTCACATAGCTTCTGACCTTTATTCTGTCAGTCAGAAAAATACTTTCCCTTTCCATTAGCACTGGAGTAAGGAAGCAGTGCCACATTTAAGACTCATTTATTCTTGGGCAGAGTGTATGAAAAGTGCCAGATGAGGCATGCAAAATGTTACATCCACACTAAGGCTCTGGAGTGATCTAGATTGATCCAACAATCCACACTTGTGTTAGAAAAGAGAACAAAGGAGAATTAGAAAATGTGACTAATGCACTGTAACACTGCCACTCACCTGAATGCACAGAGAACATGAAGCAATAGCTCTAAGGAATAAAATGTCTTGCATACAATTCTGTTAAAATATGCGACTTTTTCCACCTTTGTTTGGATTGGGCCTTCCAATTCTGTCCCTACCCTTGCCATTCAAGGTAGGAAAAGTTCCGGAGATATTTTGTGTCAAGGTATGTCTTCCTTGCCTTTGTTCACACCTGGATTTGTTTCAAACTGAGGAAAAGTGAAGCTTTATGAAGCAAAATTAACCAATGAAATATTATTCACAGGCTCCTTCACCCATCTGCTCAGCTCAGAAATGATCTTATTTCTCTATGAAATATTAAAGTTTGGAGTGACTGAACTTGGCAGGAGGGGACTGCCTAATGGGGTGAGATCCTGCTGCAACCTGTCCTACCTTAAGGGACTTCAGGGTGGTGCTGAGGGTACTGCACCACCTGGGGTTTGCCTGAGCTTTCCCATTGATGCAGAAAATCAAAAAGACCACCTGTAGCCATAAGTGTTTTTCCTTTATCCCTTTGACATGTATCCCCAATGGTGCTCCAACAAACAGCTAGAAACACTAACGATAGAATGAAAAATCCTACGCTGGCGCTCTGAAGGTGCTTTTAGGTCTAACACTGAAAAATGTACTTTATCTCTCATTAGAGAAGATAATATTATGTATATTATAGCTCTCTAGAATATCCAACTGTTCAAGGACTTTTGAAAATCATTAAAAGGATTATCAGGTAAAATAGCTTTGTATTTAAATCTTACCTTTCAAGTAAAGTGGCTGTGTCAACTGAAGTCATGTTAAGGCAAACAACTTATTTTACAGGATATACATGGACCTCAAGAGAGTATTTACAGCACTGGAAACTACACGATTATATTTCAGTGCCCCACAACATTTGATATCTTTGATCCTTTGATATGTTTTGTATCTACTACAGAAGAGATGCCAAATTATTGAAAGCATGAGATCCTAGGCACATCTGTAGAATCTGACTGTGCACCTGTCACGCATAAAATACATCTTTTTGGGTTCCACTTGGCATTTGAACACGAAATATGGGCATCTTTGCATTCTGAGCAGCTTGTGAACCCGGTTGTAGTTATCAATTTTGCATGCACGTAAACTCTTTAAGTACTAAATGAAACATGCTATTCAATAGGGATGAGCATTTGAATGTCTATACTTCTGAGGAAAACTAATAAATAATGTGTCTTGTGTTCAGAAGAAGTCAGGAAAATGTTTCATTCCAGAAAAATAATTTGGTCTTCAGCTACAATATTTTCATACTAAATTGTATATGTCTCAAAAATAGTATTACTAAATCAAAATTTAGTTCCTATGTTCTATCTATGACTATGAAAATGTCCATATGTCACCTGTCATACTGGATTTTTAATTCCTGTTATTTTCTTGATCCTTAAATTATATGGCTTTTACATTCTTCAGCTCCCAAATGCAGTCCTTCTGTTCAAGCTACAGAGAATCTTATTTTTAGGGCTGGAAATGGCTGATTCACTTCTTCCTAGCAGTTAAGATGGCAGTTTCTATACATGCATATATCTTAAACCAGGAAGTGCATGGTCCCTTCACTACAACACTTACACCTCCTCAGCCACTGGTCCCAGATGTCAAAAGTACATGTCGTATTTTAAAATGTAAAGTGAGCAGGGATGGCTACTAATGCTGCTGAACAGCTACTGCATCATACTTCTCTACTGATGAGGTAAACATTCTGTCACCAGCAATTAGATTAGGAAAATGCAGTTCATTTTTTTAAACTGCACCTTTCTTCCTTCTTCTGGCCTTGTCAGAAGGCACATATTGGGTAAGAAGGGCTTACTGCAATTGTTGTGATAGAATGATTTGGAAAATTTTATAAATTGGAAACAGGCAAGCAAATACAGAAAGACTTCTTTACATTATTTTTAAGTGCCATTTTGAACAGAATATCACCAATTTTAGTGACAACAATTCTGTGACATCTGATACCAATCTCATGAGATGTATTCTGCTGCTTTAAGCCCCCCAAGTACAATTTCATTCCCTGACAATATTTCTGTTAAAAATCAGCTGCAGCAGAGCATGATGAAAATCTAATGCCGTCATTATTAAAAATCTTCTTTTAAAAAACAAATATTTTATTGTGAAAGGTGAATTTTTCTGGTACGGTGAAATAAGAGGAGAGATGAAAGGACATGATACAGATAATATTTTCCAGTGTACATTATTTTTGGTAAGTAAGACTGCCACATAAGAGGAGGATAATTTATAGTAATCATCTCTGCAAACCTTGCTCATGCCATTGCTGTTACACTGTGTTAGCAGATGAAGAAACAGTAAAGAAACAGTACTTTCAGTTTAGCAAACGTGTACTTATCTTGCAGTATGGGAGCATATTGCACACATATGGATGTGATTCACACACATACACACACACACACACACACAAGTAATCCTTATTTACTGTATGAAGAAATAGTTGTATGAGATGTAACATTCACAGCTATACTGTGTATACACCTCCTTAGCCAGAGGGTTACACCAGCTCCATGGATGCACTGGGCCAAGGTGAGCAGAGGTTACCAGCAGTAGAGACTCTGCAGAAGTACAGAAGGGATATGGGCCAGGTAAATTCCTTACTCGTGTACCAGGAGACCTACTGTTTAAATATAGAGCTGTATTTTATGTTTTATTGCAATATTCCATGTTTTTAACAGTTACTGTGTTATCAAACCTTTCTGCCCCGAGGGCTCCTGATGATGTCAATGAGAGATTTGTGTAGACAGGGATTTTGGGGCATGGCTCATAATAGAAAAGATGATTGATGTAAGTAAGAATACAGAAGCATTGATCGGTTGATCTGTCCAAAAACAAGTCTGACACAGGTCTAGTTGGCAGACACCAGCATGAGGGAAAAAAATATGGGCATTTATCTCCTGGGACTTACAAGCTTGCCAGTTGAACCAACAGACTGCATAACATCCTAATGCACTTGGCCAGCACAGCAGCCAGTAAGATTACCCTTCATAGACTTTGAAATGAAACACCCTTCACCCTGTTTATGCTTCATGCATGATTAAGTGCAAAGAAAGCAAGCCATATCGGTACGACAATCTGTCAAGGAGAGGAACCTCTTGCACAATGATAAAGCAAATATCTAAACACATTTTCAGTGTAAAACTTCTTGTGTTGTTTATCAAGTATTATATGAGACTGTGTTAAAAGGACATTAAGGCTTGAAAAGCCAAGCTTCTCAAAGTCAGGAAACATTGGAATTCAGACTGCTTGTGAAACAAATATTTTGTACTTTTGGTAATATTCATTACAACCCACTAATTAGATACCCATATGTTGTGTCTTTCCATTGGACCCAGGCCTGTCTCAAAGCAGAGCATCAATAGTGCTCAGTGAGTTAGAGGCTATTCAGTATTTGGATTATTCAGTGAATTTTAATTTATTTACTCACATACCTATGTACTATGTACTCACATACCTACGCTATTTAATGCCACTTCAGACTCTTCAATTCCTTATGTCATAAATTGATGAAAAAAGCCAGATTGGAAGAGACCTCAGAAAGCCTCCCATCCAATTGAAAGAAGGGTCAGCTGTAAGACAAGATGTGGTTGCTCTCTGGGCAACCTCGTTCACTGCCTCTTTTTTTTAAAAAAGGGTCTCCTTAAATTCAGTCTCAACCTTTCCTGAATCCGTTATCCCTATTCCTTTTGTAACCTCCCCAAAGTTGCCTGGTGATGGTGGGGTGGATTCTGTTAGGTGCTCCCAAATTTGCCTCCTCTGCAGTCTGAGCCAGTCCTGCTCCCTCAGCTCCTCCTCACAGGGTGAGTGCTGAAGTCCCAGTTGGTGACCCTCTGCTGAGCTCCCTCCACTTTATCAATGTCTTTGCTTCACTAGGCAGGGCAGGGCAGGGCAGAGAAGGTCACAGGACTCTAAATGTAGCGCAATGAGTGTTGAGTAGAAATGCATAATCACTTTCCTGAGCCTACTGCTTGTGCTCCTGTTAGTACAACCCAAGGTATTTTGGGCCTTCTTTGCAGGCAGTGCACACTGCTGGCTCATCCTCAGCCTGATGTTCCCCAAGATCCTCAGGTCCTTTTCTACAGAGATACTCCCCAGGTAGTCAGTCCCCAGACTATGTTTTATGGCAGGATTTTTCTTCACAGGTGCAGAGCTGTGCATTTGTCCTTGCTGAATTTCATAAGATTCCTGTCAGTTTATTTAGGTCCCTGTGGATGGCAATTCTGCCCTCAAGCATATCAAGCAGTCCTTTCCAATCTTCTGTGACCTGCAAACGTGATAAGAGTACACGCCATCATCTAATCTAAAACATCAATAAAGACAACTGGATGGTCCCCAGGACAGATCCCTATTCCAGAAGGTTGTTACAGGCACAGTAGAGTGAATCTGTTAGAGCCTGCCTCTTGTGACCCATCATCTAACCATTTTTTTAATCCATCTAGTTGTGAACCCAGCCAGATCATAATGTCCTGTGAATGCTGCCATTCCCACCTTCAAAACAAACGGATTCTGGGTGAAGGCATTTGCCACTGCCAGAAGAGTCTCCTTCTGTTATGTATCCCTTCTTACAAGATGGGACTACATGCCCACCAGGATGCCTCCTGTCTGTGTCTCACTTGTCTCATGAACACTGGTGCTGCTGCACAGTCCTGCCCCAGGGCCTCTCTCATAGCAAATAAACAATATTCCTTTCTTTAGTTTTTTTTTTTTTTTTTTTTTTTTTTTTTTTTTTTTTTTATTGCGCAGTGTAAGGCTCTGTACTGCATGTACTCATGTACTCATGACCCATGTACTGCATGCTCTTCAGTTCTTCTGATTGGAAATGTGGGTATTTCAGCACAGGCTTTTCTGTGGAGCTCACTTCTGTCACATGCAAGAAGCAATGCTTTAGTCTCTGTAGCCCCTGGGAGAGGTAAGGTGGTGGATGTGGAATTGTTCGGATGTGGAATTGTCTCTGCTGATTTCAAGTTATATTTAAAATGTGTAAGTCTGGTTATTCACAGGATTTAGCTTCCCATAGCACATTATGCATGCAGACAACAACTCTCGGAAGTTTTCAGCTGGGCCCAGGAATAGCCTTGGAGGCTAAATTTGTGCACCCAGGAAGTGAGAAACACATACCGAGAATTATTCAAACATGCAGACATCTGTCTTTGGAGCTGTCTGTCAGCCACCACCTCTCTCTACTGAATGCACAGAGAATTTGGGCTCTCAATTTCGGACAGTTTTTGGAAGTTGGCTTCCGAGCCCCTGGTAGACTATAGTCCTCCAAGGGAGAACTGAAAGCTGCACAAATGTGTTACTGCAGCCCCATCCTCCCCCAAGGGAGGCCACCTTCTTTCTGCCATACATCAGCAGGCATCTTACAGGTAAGAGCTGTTTTCAGAAGTGTTCCTGCCTAATTCCCTGAATAGAATTCACCCATTTATTGACCAGAGCAGAGACCTAAGATTATAAAGTTTATCTATTTCACATATCATCAGGTAATTGAAGACATACATGTATACAGAGACGTTCTGACTTTTCATCAAATCTAATATTTCCTCAAAGCATTTGACTTTGTAAAAGTCAGTATTTTTACCTCAGTAAAAATCCTTTCAATAGACTCAAACATTTGTTTATTTTCTAATGTAACTATGTATGAAACACCAAGAATTAAACTGCTCTACACTTTTTCTCTTACTCTGGAGATGGGCTGTGCATGTATGTATATGTGAGTGTCTGTGCAGATGTAACACCATGCAGTTTAGGTGCCTCTACATGCTGAACTTAAAGTCAAATAACACTACTTCAAGATGACTTTCAGCAGAACAGTTCATCTGATGTGAGGCAACTAGATGACAGAA
The DNA here is from genome assembly GCF_052056855.1 of Sturnus vulgaris. Lineage (NCBI taxonomy): Eukaryota > Metazoa > Chordata > Aves > Passeriformes > Sturnidae > Sturnus > Sturnus vulgaris. The sequence goes on from NC_142243.1 coordinate 111,737,045, forward strand.
GGCTCAGATCTTTCTCAAAGCCTAAATTACACAACAAAAAAAGGCACAGATCTGAGGTCAACACAAAAGGTATCAATGATACGGGAAGCTAAAGGAGGGAGTTATGCGTGGAATAGAGAGAAATAAGGAAATAGAAATTGATTCAGAGTTTTCAGATAAGGGGGAAATGAAAAAGCAGCATAACCAGATTTAATTATGTGCTTTAAGATTGAATAGGAAACATGGGTATCAAATGAGCCAGATTCCAGGAGGACCTTCTATGTGCCTGAAGGTAGTAGGTTCAGAAATAAGTGCTTGCAATGAAAAAATATGAGTGAAAATTCAGAAATTCCTGAATTTAACCAATAATAAATATCCATCTTAATAACAGTCCTGTTCTGTACTATTTTTAGAAATATTTTGATTGGCCTGGCTAACCTGTGTTCACCACTGAAGAAAAATTCACATATTTAAAACAGATAGGAATTTATTGAGAAAGCCAGAGAAGGATAAGCATGTAAGGGCAAAATTAAATTAGGACTGTGAAAGTGTAAGCTTCTTCTGACTACAGGCTAAAGCATGTCTGAGAAAATTTTCATGCTCATAGATTTAAGAGTGGCTCGTGATGGATCTTGTCTTGAATAAAAAATAAATTTGAGCCAATCTACAACTCTCTAAAAGCTGGCACCATGGTTAGCCTTACCATATCCCCCGTTCCTTTCTAAAATGAGCAGCTGTTAAGTTACAGAAGAGAGTTGAAAGCAACCTATCTGTACTAAGCACTCCAGCTACCAGTGAAACAGGAGGAAAACCAAATCCCACATTACTAACAGCAGACTAAATTAATTGAACTGTAGTGACAAGTGGCATATAACAAAAGGTTTCTGAACTGAAGAGAGGCCAAGAATTCTCTGTTGTTACAGATTGCTGCAGACTGGCCATGTCAGCAATGCGAACAGACAGAAACGTCAGCAGCATCAGCCCACTAACAGTACTGTATTTACAAAAGTTTGAGTGTGCACTTATAATTTAGTTCTGTGCTCTGACTGCAGTACTACAAAGGCTGGAGTGGTTTGGGTTTTCAGGCTTAGAGTATCCTCAGATCACCTCTTCCACACAAACGACCATATTTTTCAATTGGTCATTTCTAAGCAATAGTTTTCAGGACTCCTGTCACATTGCCTTTGAAAGAGCAGAAACACACCACCAGGGAATAGGACTGGCTGTGAAAACTCTGATGGCACACTTCTATCCCTTCAATTCTGGCAAAAGAAAAGTGCTTAGTGGAAATGGTTCAATTTTGACTATTGTTGCATGGCTAAGTAATTGCGAAAGTCTGATTTAAACTGGAGAGGGGTTGAAATAAAGAGGTTTTATAAAATCTTGATTATTACATGAAATTCCAAATATGAAAGAGTGCTTCAGCTCCCATTGTGACTGGTTGCAGTCTCTGTAGAGGAAGAATACTTCCTCACCCCTTCACACTAGGAAGGAGGTGTCAGCTAAACAGAGTCACTACCACATTTGGTAGGTATCACCAGAAGGTTAGTTTACCATGTCTAAATTTAATCTCTCTTTCTAGCCTGAATCATTCACAAGATATATGTGAGAGTACCCTGGAGTCCTGTGAATAGGAGGGGAGAAAAAATTCTGTAGAAGCTGAAAACCAAGAAAGATTAAATTATGGTGGTTGCAGGAAAGCAGCAAATTTCTCTGTATTTATTTCTTTTCCACTCTGGAGACAGGGGCTTTATGTGTGTACTTGTGTATTTTTTTGTAGCTTTTTAGGCTCTTTTGCTTGCTGAAGGTAAAGAAAAGTTGGTTTTCTACTCTAGTGAACATACCAAAAGCCTGACAGCACTGTGTATTACTCATTTGCACTCTATGAGTTATTGTCTGCTGTCTTAGTCAAAGAAAATTATTGTGAGTAAGGGCAAAGGTGAGAAATAGTCCAAACCAGAATTACAGGCCTCTCTGTACCATATTATGTTAACCAATTTACAAGCAGCCTTGTGTCAGGACAAACAAGGAGGTGACCCCTAGGACAGCATAAAGCCAGAGATGGTGGTTTTGGCCCTCAGCTGCCTCTAAGATTTGAGGTCTCAAGTTCTTCTCTCCAGAGCCCTAAGCCCCATACATCGAAAACTTCTAAGTGCAATGTAAAAATTTGCCTTCTTAAATATTTTGTTCTAGTAAAACAAATAACAACTAGGACTAGTTTTGAACAAATTCACCATTCCTTTACAACATTTCATCAATAGGACTCCAAGCATTATTAGCCAGAAAAATGCCACAGAAATCCCAATTTTCTCCTGGTCTTGTTCAAAGCCAGTACATGGCTAATCAGGGAGCAGAGACTTGATGTCCAAATCAGTCAAAATTGTCCCAAAACTTACAGCATCTCCATGTTTTACTCACTGCTTTTGCTCTTATTGCATCAAAATGTGGCTTGTTAAAATATGCAGCCAGATAAGACTCTTACAGTAAATGAAATGCTCTGTGCTAGGCCAACTGTGTTGCAATCCTGAAACTTGTATTTATCCCTTAAATAATCCGTGTGATGCTTAAAGAAACCTCCGGGATTTTTTAGTTTATGTATAATGGGGCTATAAATATTTTTTAGCTCTCAGACCTTCACAGCCTGTGAGGTACTGAGATGATTTGTGGACAAAAAGTGTTGCTTAGAAACAAAAATAAAAAAAACAGAGGTCTCTAATTTTGCCTCTCAAGGGTACTTAAAAACAAAAATAGGTCTTTGAGACCATGTTTCTCCTGAAATGCATAAGGGAAATCAGCTCAGAGGCAGAAAATGGTGCTGTGTTTTAGAAGCCAGACGACCCAGCAGTGAGCACCATGTCCGGAGCTGCTGGCTGCCATCAGCTCTGCCACCTCCCCACATCCCACTGCTCCTGGCCTTCAAGGTGCTCAGAGCTCCAGAGGTGCCTCTGAACCCTCCAGACCTCACAGGTCTTTGGCAAGCTGAATATGAAATAGTTGCTACCCACGGCTGCTGCACTGAATGGAGCTCTGGTTTAAGTAATTCATTTTGGTAACAATGGGGAGGTTAATTGATCTGTCATTAATTTTCTTGCTTCTCAGTTTTTCCTAATTATCTCCATTACAGAGAAGCTCCGCAAGGCATGTTCCTTGGTGAGCATGCCTACTTTTTATTGCTTTGTGTTAAAGTACAACATATGTGTAATTATTCAATGCCATTTCATCTCTCAGCATCCCTCTTGGCACAGCACACTCCATTCCTGAACTCCTCTGGACAATAGTTAACCTCTCTTCCCATGGAAAATGTTAGTCATATATGCTGCGGCAGAAATTCAAGTGTTGACAGAAATGTTAAGAAACAAATACCTTTTTTCCAGACTTGACAGCTTTTCTTTTCCTTTTTTTCCCTTTTTTCCTGTGAAAGTTCATTGTGAAGACAATCAGGAGCAATCCAAATGCTCCTGCTCCTTTTTAGAATCTGAAACAAACGCTAGTGGAGAAAATATTTTTCAGGCATAAATGTTTACTGCAAAACTGTGCACTGGCAGGAGGAGTCAGATGGCCCATCCAGGTATCATTCTGTTTTGATACTTTGTAAATGAGCAAGTCTTCTTATGCCACTGCATATTTCTGCCATGTATCCTGTGTGTTATCTCATTCTGGAGGCTGTCAGATATTCCCAAGTCTCTAGGCAAGTCTAGGCTGAAGTGTAGGGGAACAGAGGGACAATGTCTGTGTGCCTGACAGAGCAGGCTTCCAGGGGTGTGTATGCACACCCCTGTGCAGGCATAGGGCAGTGATCACGCCTCACAAGAGGAGATTTCTGATTTAACGTGTGGAACAGCTGCTTCAGCTGAACAAAATCAAGTTCCTGCAACACGTGTCTGACAAGGAATTGAACTGGAAGGAAGGCAAGGCAGGCACTAGGAGTATATTCATCTTTAAATAGCAAAGCTGCATCAGCAGAAGCCTGAAATCGTACAAAGTCACAGGGGCAAAACTACAGTGCAGGGTTCATTCACTCCCTGTTACATCTATCCTTTGAGACGTGTGATACCTGCTGGCCACATGCTGTCCCTGTGCTGGGAAGAATCCCAGGTGTTCACTGTTTTCCTTGTCATGATTTCCCTGGGGAAGAACACAGCAGCTGGGAGGGATTTGTGTCACACTCCCCTCTCATGCACTGCTGGAAGGCTGGGGCATATGGGATGAGCTGAATAAAACACCTGCTCTTCAATCCAGATGTAGGTGCAAGGTTTTCACTTCTAACAGCAGAAAATCTGTGCACATCAAGCTTCTTCTCAGAACCTGGAAAATATGACCCCACTGACCCCACTGAGCTGTGCAAGATTGCTTAGCAGAGAGGAAATGTAAGTAGTTCATGACTATTTTTAAATTTCATTGTAAGAAAGGCAGCTTCACCTTGAAAAAGGACTTCATAAGACCGTTGGCACAATAGTGTATGATAGAAGGATTAAGACATACATGGGTTGTAAGGAGATAAATATCTGTACTCTTCTTGTACCTTCCAATAGATTATTCAATGAGAAACAGTGAGAGGCAAAGAGCAACACCTCTCTGACCTTGTGTGCCATTTTTAATTTACAATGCAGGACATTTTTTTTAAAGTATTAGATGTGGATGCTCACCAACCATAGTATAAACCCAGGCGTATATAACAAAAGATTTTATTTTCCTTTATGTGTCTCTAAATTCTCCACCAAATTCCCATGCCTCACCCATCATACTTCCATTCTGATGACATTTGCAGGCTTTTCTCACTCTCCACTTCTCACATAGCACTTTGTTTCTCTGCAATACTCACACCAACCTGCTCTTCAAACCCACGACCAAAAATTCTCACAAAACTATTGCTACCTCACAGGAAACCTCCACATGAGATACTCTCTTGGAAATAACACCTGGAGAAGTCAAGTCACTCCCTAAAAGATTTGGTGGGATCTGTGTGCCCAAACCCATTGCAAAGGCCCTCCTCTACTGACTCCTCCATCTGCAAAGGGAGGACCCAGGTAGTTCTCCAAAATGGGAAGACCACAAAAGTTAATTGTGCTTACCTCTCTGAATTGAAAAGGATGGAGAACTTATTTCCTTCCCTGGACAAATACTGTTATTTTACTGCAATGCCAGTACAAGTGAAAAATAGAGCTTTAAATGGGCTTATATTGGGAGAGAGGAGCACAGGCAAGCAATGGCATTGCAACAGCACCCCAATATCAATGGCATGTCTCACTGTTGATTTAGAGTTTGTAATCATCATTACCCTGATTTTTGCCCATAATTACTCATGGTTCATCTGAGGAAGATGATAGCAACTATGTAAATGCCTTAATGCACTTAGAGACACCAAAAATGCTTATTCTGAAAGATTCACACAGCTGTGTGTTCAGTGGCACAGGTGAAGCATCTGAGATATTTCAGCTCTGTGATCTGCTCAGAAAACCCTGCTGCTCAGAATACAGCTGACAGCCCTGCTCCTGCTTTCCCCATCCTCCTCATCCTCCTCATGCTTCTCTTAAGTAATCTTCACCTTCTGTGTGTCCCACCCCCACAATTATATTAATTCTTTTGGGAAATATTTCTCCTCTAGCCACTGCCTTTTTCAGGAACAAATTCAGAGAGAAAACAGTATCTGTGACAGTTAGATGGCCCAGACCTGAAGCAATTATGCTGAACATCCATGCCTGTGGAGAAGCTCTAGGAATGAGTTTAGCTTGAGCTGACTGCTTAAATCTTTCTGTTGGAACTACCTGAAACACATCAAAGCATTAGGAAAACATACGTAAGTTTTGTGCCTCTCTTCCAGTAAAATGGTGTTTGAGCCTTAAGGGGAAACCAAATAATGCTTCAAACTTATTTTGCAGGGATTGTTAAGAAAGGAAAATACTGGAATCTCACACATATGCAGACTCAACTACCGTTGTTATGTAACTGTTTGTAATACCATGCTTCTATTTGATTCTTTGAGTTTCTAATACTTTGCACTGTCTTTAGCAAGTCCTTTCAAACACTGTAAACTTCTGTCTCTAGGGTTTTGAGGTATTTCAGAGTATCAGGCTGCACTACTTTTATCATAAAACATGATCTTATTCTTTCAGACAGCCTAGTTAAGAGGAGGACTCCCATCTACTCTATGGCAATATGGAAATTCAGTTCTACAGCAATTGAACATTCTTCTGTCAGTAGTAATTACTACCCATTTAGTTACCTTTTTTTGTTTGTTTGTTTTAATTTACTTAACAATTCTTAGTGTAGAATACTTTGGTCTCTGAACTAAGTCCTGCTTTCTAATTAAAAGTGGCACATGCTCTGCCACAAGTCAAAACCACAGGTTGTCCTTCCTCTTTAGAAAAAAAGGACTTTACCATACAGCTTCTAAAATTAGCAAGGTAACTGGATGTTAAATCAATGGCTCAGCAGATGGATAGATAAAATTTGTAAACAAGTTACATTCTATTTAATAAGGAAATATAAACGATGAGACTGTAAACATGGTTAGATCCAAAGAGGTTCTTCAATGCCGCTGACAAGTGAATGAGTCAAGGGCAGTGATCTCTTGCAGACTTTTCCATAAGGTTTGCTCCTCCACTTCAGCTATGCTTTATGGGTTTGCCTGTAGTTTGTTCCTGCCTTTTCTGTTCGATTTGAAAAACCTTTTCTAGCTTTTAGCGTAGCTCTCCCACGCACTGATGACCTTTTAAATAATTAAAATGCTAACAGTTCGTTCAAGCTATTATGCAACGCATTCTTCAGAGTAGCAGGCAAAGGATCAAAACTGGGAGAAAGAAGACCTTTCTGTGCTGCTTGGTTTTGACTTCCTCTGTTTTCCTGACACGGTCTGTTTGAGGAGAACTGAAAAGTGTGCTTTGTTACTGGTTCAATAATCAGAAATTCTTAGTGTTGTGTCATTATTCACCTTTTCTGTTTTGATCATTTAAGCAATTTTTCATGTTGTTTTCCTCCTGGATACATTATCTGACATGCAACAACCAGAGTTTTCATAGAGCTCTTTGGTGCCCTTGAGCACACACATAGCTGATGCCTGTTTAAATGGCAGTTTCACACCTTTCAGCGTTGTGCTGCTTCATCCTAAAAAACAATTGCTGCACTAGGAAGCTCAAGACACTCCTAAAATCATCTACTCAAAACAATGACAATAATGTGGGAGGAGAGGTGGAATCTAGGCAAAGCACAATGTTCAATTAAATACCTTGGACTTACTTCCAAAAATGCACCATGTATTTTGTTTTACACAAAATCAACAGGAGCCTAGAAATTGAAAAAAAATGAAATTAAGAAATCTTGACTTAGAGAAAAAAAGTTGATAGATTTCAAAAGCAAGAGTTACAGAAATCTCTTCATCTGGGCTAAAAAATTAAAGTGAAAATAAGGCTAAGATAGGTTCCCGAAAAAGTGGATAAAGTTTTAAAAATGCTGATACAGCTGCTCTTCTAAAATTGATGGGAAGTGTCAGTGCTGGGGTGCCACAGTTCTGCTACAGTGAGAAGTGGTATATGAGCCCTAAAAATGCACAGGTTTGGACAAATAAACAAGGGTTGTCTAAAGGATTATAGAAACCAAACAAAAATGTGTGTTGATGTGACTGGCACCCCCTGCTCCTGACATTTAATTTTATAAATTTTGATAGCTGTACATGCATTTGTGTCCCTATAGAATCACACATATAAAGACAAAGAGATTTGGATTACATCTAGAATGAAATTCTTCTCAGACACAGAAATTCCTGCAGCACATCTCCAGGGTCTCAGGTAAAAATCCTAGATAATAAAACCCAGACAGCAGTTTTGCATATTACATTTTAGATAAGTGTGTTTAAATAAGTTTCCAGCCATATTTCCATCTTTACACACACTGATTTTTACATTTTAAATTCTACTTTCACCTTGTTTCAGCTGTGAGAATGCCAAGCCTTTGCTATTTTTAAAGTATGTATGTACATTATCTTGCTCCAATATAGCATCAGCAAAAGAGGCAGATATCATTACCTGCATTTTGCAAGAGAAATATCACATGAAAAGCAATGAAATTGTTTAGCCAAGTATATTCAGAAAAACAGTGGCAGCTCCGGATAGAATTGGGATTTTGATAAGTCAACAGTAAGTCATAATTTTTATTATTTTAGTGGTTAACATTATGGGAAGTCAACATGAGAATATATGCTACACACAAAGAAAAACAAACAATGTAATGACAAAAATACACAAATGCAGTCTTTTGATATGGGAATGGTAAGAATTTAAACAAAAAAAAGAAAAATTAATCTTGGACTAATGACAATTTCCTCATAATTTTTCTTTCTTTGTAGCAAGAAATTTGAGACCAAATGAAGCAAAAACATTTTGATGAATATGATACCGACCCCATCAGTATTTTCTTGGGTGAGAAGACTGACTGATCTTCAGGGCATTTAAGTGTAATATCAGAAGAATCATTGCAATGCAGGGAAACGAAAGAAAACTAGTTCAAGAACCTCAGTGGACAAGGTTACAACATATTCTGTTCTGTTTTGTAACTTCTGCTGTCTGAAAGGTAGCAACAAAAAGAGATGTGGCATCAGGGTCAAGGCTTTCCTATAAGATGCACTCCCTGAAGTGGCTGTAAACATCTCTTACTTTTTTTAAGTAATGGCAAGGTTGTCATTCAAATTACAAGGGTAATTCTAGAGGTTTCTAGATGTCCAGTCTGCTTTCTGAAAGCCAGCACCACACTCTAGCTGTCATAAAATATAATAAAAATATTTTTTAAGTGATTGCGTTTGAGAGATACACTCACTTTGTGTAATATTTGAACCATTAGTCTGAAATATATGAATTATTAGTCTGAAGACAACAAAACAAGAATAATTTCCTTCTGAGCTATATTTCCCAAAATTTATTCTAACAAATCTAATTCATGCTTAGCTTCAGTTTCTGGTTCTCTTAGATCTCCAGGGAACATTGCCACCTGCTTTGGTTTAGAGTTTCCAGTAGAAAAAAAAAAAATCAGCCAAAATTTATCAAATTAAAGTATTCCCTCCTGTGCCACAATGTCCATTGAAAGAAGGCAATAAATATTAATCTCGAAGTAAAAAATGAACCAAACAAGCTCCTAAACCTTTCTATAAAAGTTAGTCTGAATAGGCTGGTGGTGTGCAGCATGTGAATTTAAGCTGACAGTTCAGTGTAAAAACACTGCATCAACCTCTTCTATCAGTAAAAGGACCACGCTCCCAAATTATAACCAGCATGACTAACAACATTTTATCATAACCTGAAATGTCTGTGATTTAGCTGCTTCAACATAGCATTGAACAAAATATAGCACAGTGTGATCCTATGCATTTTAGTTCCAATCCATGTTTTTGCCTAACAACTCTGATTATTATTTTTTTTAGGACTTATTAATCTACATTTTCAATGCTTGAGGTTGTTAAATTCACAAGGATTTTCACATCATAGACCTATTTGAAAGAGATTAGCATGGATCCCTGAATCTCTGCCAATACCATATTTTTTCCATATAATTTTGTCCAGTCCAGTCCCGTCTCAAAAGCACAGGTTTTCATCACTTTGCTCTCCAAAAGGTATTGTAGTGCCCACAGTACTTTACTAGTTATTCCAAGTCAGGTTACAGCTACTTGACCTTTCCTGCAACTCCCTAAAAATTATTTCCTGCCTATCTTGAGGTTCTCCTAGCACTTCTTCATACTTTTTTTTCCTCTATTCAATCCCTCTAAACACTCAATTCTTCTTGAATTTAGCAACTGGTTTGATCTGTAACTTTGTTTCCTACTTAACTGGAAATTTTTTGTGAATCTCAGCAGCCTGCTATTGGTTAGCATTTCACCATGTACCACGTTTTGTCAGACAAGGAAAAAGTGTCAGGACTCACAAAGACCAGCCTGGTCTGTGGCAAGCATCAAATGCTTAATGGTTTCTCTGCTTGCTATTCTTTGCAGACCACAAAACCTAGAAATAGTCCGAAGGACACAAGCTTTGGTGAAAATTGAAAGAAATGAAACATTCTGGACAGGCTTAATTCCTGTAATTGGTAATGGCAGATGCCTAATATGCCTGTGTATATGTTGCTTATGTTGCATTATATGGTGGATGGCTAAAAAAGACAAATTTTAGAATGTATTTTTTCTTTTTTTTTTTCTTTTGAGGTAGGACTGTAGAAAAGTAATTTCAAGAGTAACACTATATTAGTAAGTTCTTCAGCAATAACTAAATTTCATTTAGAAAACAAGTCAATAGACTGACAAACTGATACACTCTTTAAATCATTCAAGAACATACTTGAACTGTGTGCATACAAAAAGGGATTTGAAACCAATTTTTCAAAGGTCTTACTATGAAGACCCTTGCACTGATTAGATGGGCGTCCAATTTTACCCTGCAGGTCTATCATATTTTTTTGTGATAAGCCACTGCTTTAATTCTTCCACAGAAAAAAAGTTTTTAAATCCCTAAACCTATTTGCTGAGTTCTTCTACAGTAGAAAAGTTTAAACTCAGGATAAAATTTTGCATTTTGGAGGCAGCCTCTTCTGAAGCTCACAGCCCTATAACACTGACAGGCCTTATGATACAGACAGGAACAGCAATGTAATTGGTTTTGTTGGTGTCATTGCCTGACACCAGAGAGAGTAGGAAGGATTGTAGAGACCAGCTGATTCCTTTTCTATACACAGCTTGTTAATTTTTTTTTCTGGAGGAAAGGTAATTTACACTGGTTGTATTGTCAGTCGTCAATGGGCTGCTGCAATGTGCAGTCAAGCTTCGAAGCACTGTTTTGTTTTGTTTTCTATTCTTGCCTGGATTCCCCCTTTAACCTTATCAAAGCAGTTAAATTTCCTCAAAGTATCAAGCTGAGCCATGTCAGCATCTTTAGATAGTTGCTGTTGACACGGCTGAGCAAAGCTGAATTGATCTCCCAGCCCTCAGGACATCCTGTACATCATGCATGCTTTATACTACTGCCACATGCCTGATTTAAAGTCCAGACATTTCTAACTCATTGCTGGCAAGTTAAAATGGTTTGTATCACTAACGCTATTTAAGATCATTCTATTGCCACAAATGCTATCCCAGTAATCTTAGATTGTGCACTAGAGATGGAAAAGGGACAGTGATGACATGTTTGTTTGCACTAAAAGAAAAAACACAAAAGCTCTCCAATCTGAAGCAACAACAACAACAAAAATCCAAACTATGATTCAAGTTGAGCTTTACCTGTCTGTCTGAGAAAGTAGTAATAAAACAAGGTTGGTCACATTAGGGAACAAAGTGTGTCTGACAAGGCTTCCAGCTACTCTCCATGAAGAGCTTGACAAGTGAATGGCTGTTTTCCAAGCTGCTAGGCACCCGAATTACTGCACATTTCCTTGTATCCTATATGTTTTCCATTAGCAGGCATGCACGGTGACAGTAACCCATGAATCATAAGAATCCTGTCCTTACCGCTGTGAGCACAAAACCACCTGGATTTTGAAAAATATGGAACTTCATAACCAGGTCACCCAGGTCATCAGGAGAGCTCAGCCTCAGAACAACAAACAGTCTTAATTACTCATTCTGTTTACTTCATTCCTAACTTATTATATTTGTATCTCCTAACTTTCAAGTAGAGAAGCTGAAGAAAATTCTCTTGGAGAAAAGAATCACTTTGTTTTTCAAAGGATCTTTGTTTATGTAGTTATATGCCTATCTGCTTGTGTGCATTTTAGTTAATGGCTGTTTACAGAGTGCTCTCCAGAGAGGTGACAGACACTTATTGGTGATCTAATTTCAGTGCAACATCTTGATCAGTGGAAAATGAATAAGCTTATATAGCAGTGGCCTATGAAGTAAGGGCCATTGATAATAGGGAAAAAAGGTTACATTTTAGAAATAAAGGATCAAATCCTGGGGCTCTGTGTGTCATGAACCATCTATGCTGGGGTACAGAAAAAGTGCTGACCATACCACTACATAAGCAGGAATGTATGTTCACTTTGCAGACCCTAAGTAATCATTAGAGAAATGAAAATCAGCAACGATACAGAAAACCTTATATACATTAGTCCTCTTTGTATAAACACAGACAAGGGTCTCTCCTTATGAGCTGTAACTCATAAGGTCTTTGGGGTTCTTTTTAATTCAATGTTAAAATGGAATACTGCAGAAACTGTGTTTATCAACAGAGATGTGTGCAAATTCTCTGCACAGGAGTTAATTGCCCAGAGAAATAGACCCCCTAAAGTTCTTACGTTATATGGGAAATAGGTGGAAAAACCTTGGGGTTTTTTGTGGTAGAAAAAACAACTATGACTTGGGAAACAGTCTTGAGAACCTGGCAAGCAGAAATTTACCAGTTCTCTGACTCAGTGGAAAAATGTAATCTAAACTCTCAAGAAAATACAGCTTATAGAACTGAAAAATCTGTCCTTTAACACAATCCAGAAAACAAATAATGGCCAACAGAAGAAGACTTAACACAAATTTGAGGATTTCTTCTGAAATGGGAGTTTCCAGCTTGTGGTTACTAGATGACTGTAATACCAAAGCAAAACTGTGGACAATCATCTCATTAGCAACAAATAGGCTGGTGATATGGAACAATTTGTTCATCTTTCAAATTATGACTTATTGCAGCATTCTGATTTCAGAACTTGATTTCAAAAGCATTTCTTAAGAGCATTTTTCTTAAGAGCAAGAGGGATTTTCATTTATATATTCTTCTCTTTCACCTAAAAATCTCTGTTTAATCATCTTTCATTGTGCTTTTATTCAGAGTCAAGGAACACACTTTACCTCTTTCATGGAGCATTCACAGAGCATTCACAAAAAAAAGGCTCAATTAGAACTCGATTAACATGCATGCAGATGGTTTGGAAAGTAATTTTATTTGTATGTACATAAGGATTCACAGATTGTGATTATTCTAAAATCAACTTGTTGGAGAATTTATACTAAATAAAAAACCACATTGAGATGATATCTTGTTTTCCCTCCCTTACTTTACCAGAGCAAGAAGCCAGTTAAAAGTGGTGATGGTTTGTAATTTTACCTCTGACTTCAACGGCAGTGATTTCCTCAGGAGTCACTTTTTGGGTGTTCATATTAGAGGCAATAATAACATATGTGTTATTCCTCCTTCATTTGTTCAGCTGAAATACTGAGCTATAAAATGCCCTACAATCTAAAGTCACTGCCAATGCATTCTGTGCTGAGATTTTTCTCTGTGGTGCAGAAAAGAATCAAAACAGCTGGAATGAACACACACACACACACACACACACACACACACACACACACACAATCACAGTCAGAGCATTAAAATCTTCAGTCCATAATTTACCTATAATTTGTAGAAAATTAATAATGTGGTAAGTTCTTGCATGTGATTAACTCACAAAAATGACTTAAAAGTTTTGGGAATTTTTTAAATCCATAATTACAGGAGTAACCAGTTGTGTACTTTATTCCTCAAAAATATAAAGGAAGCCTCAGAGTGGCTGAATGGTGTGGGACTTGAACAGAGGCAGCATCAATACTCAAAGGAATTTGGAGGAACAGAATATCTCAGGTAGAGCTTCTCATTGTTGTTTCCTGGGATTACAGTAAAATGGGATTCCATGTTTTGGAGACAACTTCTGGAGTAGAGGGAGGAAGAGTAACCAGACCAGCTGATACTCCCTGGCATTTTCTCATATTAAATCATTGGGTTTGGTCAGCTGCAAAGCTGATGTTTGCTGCCAGTAGTGGTGCTTCCTACCCAGAGGTGTGAGCAGGAGGTAGGTCTTTGGAAGTGCTAACATTGGCACAACTGCTAACAGAAGCCAAAACCAAATCTTGTTCCCACACAGCCTCTGTTGTATTCAGCTACTGAGAGCTGGTGAAAAGCAGCACCTCAGCACTACTCCAGTCATTGCGTATTTAATCTTTCATGAAGAACAAAAATAAATGAGCTGGTCTGAGCTACACGTGCTCTTCTCCTGAAGTATCAGCTCAGGTGTCTCCACATCAGCTTCTCAACAAGAGTTAAATTGCAGGATTTGTCAAGTAGAAACACAGGCTGTCATACATGAAGTTTTCTGCTATCCCACATACAAATAATTGAAAATAGGCTTACATATCTTGAGGACTAGAAATAAAAACTGTCTGGCACTTCTCTGTTTAAAGAGGTTAATAATAAGTGTTGCTTGTGGAATGATTTGGCTATTTTATAAGGTTTCACCAGTTTCCTTCTTGCATTTGTATTTAGAAAGTTTTATTATGGTATTTTCCTAGCTTGCTGGAATAGGTGAAGAGATCAAAGGAGGACAGTATATAGTCGCCTTGTGTCCCGAAGTGAAATTATGATTCAGTTATTAGCTCTGCTACTCAGAAGCATACATGAACTAATGCAGCATCTATCCACTTTGCCTTATCTATTGTGACAAGCCTTGGGGGGCTGATCCACATGAAATTCATTTCACATCTCATTCATTGAGTGCCTGGGATTCGAAATACCTTTCTGCTCTTCTAGGTTTCAATAAGCTAGGCTGCACAAACTCATTGCCAGCAAAAAGTAAAAAAGTAAATATCTCTGTAGAGACAGTGCTTTCAAATTTCCTGTGATGACACTAGAGATGTGCTGACATTAATTTCAGGAACTGTGCACATGTGTACCCAGGACAAGGATGACTTAGAGAATAATCGTACTTTTCAGACCAATGGAAATATGTTTTTATATATTACGGTTAATATTGAAGTTTATATAATATTAAGTAAGAAATATAAAGATTCTGTTAAATCTGAGATATATGGCAATGAAAGCTTATCTTTCCCCCCACTATCGACTAAAAATATCCTCATGCTTCCCTTTAAGAAAGTTGAACTAAATAATATTTAACTAAACTAAATATTTAACTAACTAAATATTTGGCAGTTTCTATTCAGTTTCTATACAAATTTGACTGACAAAAGCAGGGCAAATAAGAGCCCATTCTTTGTCCAGAACATTGCCTTTCATATTTCTAAGCAAAAACCTAGGAGAGAAACAATATTGCTAAAAAAATTACAGTAATTTCCTTCAATATAAAGAAGCATCATCCACAAAGCCAATTGCATTCCTCTCTTCTTTGCTCCTCAAAATGACCAAAATTGTCATGGTGCTGGAACACACAAACCAACATCTCCAGCAGCCTGTAGACCTAAAGGAAACAGGGAAATAATGATGTTTCTTGCTGCACAAGGTAATGATTATTAGATACTGAAGTGTGACAATGTATTTTTCAGATTGCCTGTGTGTTTTCACCACCAGAATTGTTGTCAGGAGTGGGGGTAGAGCCCAAATCATTCCATGCTGGGGCTCACAATACAAGACTGAAGAATCAGATTTACACTTGGCTTTGCTAGCTGAAATAAATTCACTTATTGGGTCCAGTTATCAGAAATAAACACCAAAAATGTGAAAGAGATTACTGAGAGTCTGTAGCCTACCATACCAAGAGCAGTAGCAAAGTCTCAGTGTTTTCAGTGGAGGGGCCAACATTATCCAGCTGAGTTACATGGGATAAGGAAGGGAAATGAATACAGCTGGTCATGAGGCTATTAAAGGATTGCAGTGGCAGTCAGTGTGAAGAAGAAAGCAGATTTGATTCTTTGTTATCAGGTTTTCTTTTTTCATCCTCAGCCTAAATATTTGCCCATGGGATGAGAAAAGGAGGAGGTTTCATGGTTCAATGTGTAACCATCTGCAGCCCATGAGAAGGACACACACATGCAAAAATGTGTGCAGCCAACCCCTAAACTCGGAATACTTCTCATACAAACTCTTTCTGAGGTGATGCCCTCCTTCTTCCCTTGTCTGCTGGGCAAAGGAAAGCCTCCATAAGGGCCAGGCTGTGAGCACGTGTGCAGGCAGCAATGCAGGCAGGCAGCTCCCCAGGGAGAGATGAGCCTGCTCCATGATCCTCACTTGGGTCTGTCCCCTTGTCCCTTGAAATTATCCTGGGTGCTCAACTGCTTCCTGAGGAGAGGTGCAGAGGGCAATCGAGACCAGAGCCCTTTTTCCCTTAGTAAACCAGACCACAAGAAATCCTTAAGACACCATACGTACAATAAGCAAATTCCTTTCAGTCAAGTCATTTCCTTCAGCTGGATAATCAGTGCTCAGACTAAACCTGAAGATAACAGTACCACAGCTGGAGAAATATGAATTCACTGATGAGGTATTCTAGAATCATAAAAATAAAATATATTCTGAACATTTTCTAAATTCTCATGAAACAAAATTTGGAACCAAATTTTTACTTAATTCTTCCTTAATTTCAATGCAAATAATTAGTTAATTCCTCCTAGGCAAGTCTCTAGGCAAAATGCTGTAATAGATTTAATTTTGGCATTCACAATATCTCTAATAATGTGTCTGATTGTTAATACAAGTTATCAAAATAATTTTACTAAGTTATCAAAATAATATTAACAAAATCAAACAGAAAATACCAATTTACAACTTCTGTCTAAATCAGCATGCACACTCAAGTTCTTGCCAGATTCTTCTCATTTGATGATGTGCACTTTCTTCACTAGTTCCTAAATTACAAAACACACAGCACTGGGGAATCTACAAATAAAGAAAGGAATTTAACAAAACCATGGGATTCTCTTTGGATAATGGCCTCCCCACAAGCATCATTTTCTTCTTAAAGCAGCTTTTCATTTCTCAGTCTCTGATGTTTGCTCACCCACATGCATTCTGTGTGATTTTTATAAATTGGTGGTAGATCTTGACAGCACTCTCTTTCTTTCATGCACGTATACCAAGAGATTATACCTTATATACTTATATTTTGCAGTTGCTATGCTTGAAGTGTTTCTTCTAGTCACTGTCATGCATACACAGGGTAATATGGAAACAATTACATGCAACATTTTTTTCTTTGATGCTGAGTTTATGAACTAATTTAAATATTGGTTCTCCTCATAATAAAACACAAGCCTTGCTTCCAGTGCAGTCACTCTATCTTAATGAAATGGAGTTGAATCAACATGAGAGTACATTGCAATCCTTCAAAAAGCTACAGTTAGTGAACTTGGTTTTGGAATGTTTCCTGACAAAATACACATGAGCTAAGCAGTTGAAAGCAATTAAATTAACAGTTAACAAATAATACTCCCTTGCAGCACTTTGAATTGGAGAATATCCAGTAATTGGTAATCTTCAACTGTCAGTACAAATCATACAAAACATATGCCAATACTGCTTTAAATACCTTGCTAAGAAGGTGTGCTGTATCACTTTGCTATAAATTTAGATTTGACATAGATTTTTATGCAAGCCAGATAAGCATGGCCATTTCTCTATCTACTGCATATTTACCTTCTGAGATTGTGCTCTGCACCAAGTTAGTGGGGTCTTGTTCTGAAAAAGAGATGCAGTATTCGATAGAACTGTTTCTTGTATAAGCAGGTATAATTTACACTATCCTAAACTTTTCAGTTCCACAATTTTGTTCTTGTGATTTTCTTATGAAAAATGTGTCAAATGAGTCACATCGGTTCTTAGGGTTTTTTTTAAATCGAATAGTTTTGTATTTTAACATTTTGAGCTTTTTTATCCTTTTAATTGCAAATTTTTGATGCAATATAATGAACTTAAAACAATATAATGTTTATTTGGAAATACTACATGGGGAATAAAAAGGAAAAACACAGTTCTCATACATCTGTAAATTCAATATTCCAACCATTTTACAAACCTCTGATTCACAATTTCTTAAAAGCATGAACTTTTCCCTCCATGGAGGAGTGAAAGATACTGAGTTTTTTCATCCATCTTGTTCAAAGTATGCTACCTGTCAATACAGGAAGTAATGTCTATCCCTTTTTTTTCACCAGGATTAACTGCTTTATTCAAGCCCTGCATAAAAAGATTTCTTATTAAAAATTGAGGCAATCCATTTCTAAATCACTTGTTGCATCTCACCAGATGTGCTAAAGCAAATTAAGCTAAGAGATGAGCTCATCCCAAGCACGAATACATTCTGAGCAGTGAATGAGGAGAGACCAGCCCTGAGGAGAAGGATTTGGGGTGTTGGTTGATGAGAAGCTCATGAACTTGCCATGTGTTTTTGTAGCTCAGAAAGCCAACTGTGTCCTGGGCTACATCAAGAGAAGAGTGATCAGCAGGGCTGAGGGACTTGAATGATTCTCCTCCTTTACTCAGCTGTTATGAGTCCATAACTGGAGTGCTGCACCCAGCTCTGGGACCTCCAGCTCAAGAAGATCATGGACCTGCTGGAGTGAGTCCAGAGGAGGCCATGAAGATGATCACAGAGCTGGAGAACCTATGCTATAAGGAGAGTCTGAGTTGAGGCTGTTCAGCCTAGAGAAGGCTCCAAGGAGATCTTAGAGCAGCCTTCCAGAACCTAAAGGGGGCTTGCAGGAGAGCTGGAGAGGCACTTTTTGCATTGGCGTGTAGTGACAGAGCAAGAGGGGCAGGCTATAAACTGCAAAAGGGTAGGTTTAGATTAGACATTAGGAAAAAACATTTTTCACTATGAGGGTGGTCAAATTCTGGAACAAGTGGCCCAGAGAGGTGATAGATGCAACCTCCCTGGAAACATTCAGGATCAGGTTGAATAGGCATCTGTGTAACCCAATTTAGTTGAAGATGTCCCTGATTATTGAAGGGGAGTTGGATTAGATGATCATTAAAAGTATTTTCTAAGTGATCCTATGATTTTATTACTTTGTCCCTCACTATCAAATATAAGAGATTTTCTGATGATGCATCTGAGAGTTCAAAATATGTCACTGAGGCTGGCAAAGGAGGAACCTGCACCAACACAAGATGAAATGGATGGTGAAACGACACCTGCCTGGACTGCCAGAATTTTTCTAATGCTGTGCCTGCATTAGAAGGAAACTCCCCACTGGGCAACATGTTTGGAATCACTAACAGAACTGCCTCCATCTATTGCAAAGAGCTTGTTAGGGGACCGAAAGTACGATTAGAGCTAGGGACCACCTTTTGTGTGGAGTGTCACAGGCGGCTGCCAGGCTGCCATTTCAGGGCCTTTGTACTCTGCAGCCACTACACTGAGCACTGTGGTTCTCCTCCCTCATTGTGGCAGCACACACCGCTCCCAGCAAGGGCTCTGCTCACTGACCCGGCTCTCACATGGAGACCTGGAAGCAGGTAAAACCAGACGTAAGGCTCATATTAGCAGAAGGAGACAGCGTGATCCAAATTATTGTAATACTTTAACACGTGCTGTCATCCCTAGTCTAAGCAGCAAAGACAAAAAGGCAGACAGTCCTGAGCCAAAACGTATGCTCCCTGCTGTATTCGAGCTGCAGCAGAGATGTGGATGTGTTTGTCTTCAACTTAACAATACCCCAGAGGACAGTTCTGTATTCAACACTGCGAAGTATCAGCATAACCAATGCTTTTCCCCTTTAGCATTACGGAATTCCTTCAGAGTCTGCTCTGGTTCCCAAATTTCCAGTGTGGTCAGCTTCTCAAAGTCAGCACCTTGACAAAACATGTCCCAAAATTATTGATATTCTGTCCTTTTTATTCCTTTTCTGCAGATTTGAATGTACTAAAAGCATAGTTTGGCCAGGGAAATTTAACTACTAAAACTGCATATTAACTCTTCAGATTAAATTGCTAATATATATATATATATATATATATATATATATATATATATATATATATGTATATATCTAGCACTGTGATATTTATTTATAGAATAATAATTATTGAATGTCTGAGATAAAAACATTTAGACTAAAAGCAGTATTACAGTTCAAATGCATACTTATGTATTTCAAACCCCAAACCTCCAACTATGCTGAGAAAATGTAAGACTCAAAACAAAAGAAATAAATAAAACATTAAGGTTGAATATGCAGTCATAAGATTGTGAGCTTCTTGCAGCTAAGGCTTTCCCTCCTTATGAAGTATCTACTGAAGTGTCTAGCAGACAGTGGATATTACTCATAATTATTATCCTCTTAATGTAAAACTTCCACATCACGCTTTCTGTGGGTTTGTTTCTTATATTTCTTACTGAATCACACTTTTGGAAAGATTTCTGTCAGGCCCTGGGGACTGTAAGGGAGCCCAGGAACAATTCAAGTTTTTAAATATTTGGGGAGATTTTGATGCAAAGCCACTGAAATATATGTATAGAATATGCTAAACAAAGTTTTTCCTTGATCTATATAACTTATGGCACAAACATTACTGGCCTGTGCCCATATAATAATACTTCTTGAAATTTTCTTCCTGCACTTCACTTCTTTTTGAACTCTTGCTCAACATGCCTTGAGGATTCCCTGAATGTTTTTCCTGACTCCTACAAAAATATGAAAAGTTTTCATTTTCATGGATTAGAGCTCTACAGATCTTCTCTATTCTCAAAAATGTGACTATGTAAGGACTAAGTATTTGGGAATCTATCTCCCAAAGAATTATAGTCAAGTTAGGCATTTAGCTACTTTGAGAATCTTGGCCCAAATCACAATGTTTTTCAATGCTCACTTCTAGTAAATGCTGAGAAAGCCTCATTTCAGTATGAGAACAGTTCTCAAAGACAAAATACAACTCAGGAAATTCCCAAGATATTTTTTTTTTCTTGGTGTATAACTCTCATATAACATTCATAGCTGCAGAACCTCCTGAGTTGAGATGGCCTTGAGTTTCAGCAGATGTCTCTGTTTTTCTGATCTTTCTTGATCACCTCTCATTTAATGTAATCTTCTCTTTGTGCTCAAAACTCCAACTGGGTGACACAAATCCATATATTCAGTTACATATTTCCGTACACCTAAAAAAAAAGTCACACCACTGTTATTAGATTAGAAAGAAGTAATTTACTTAATAATAATAATGCAGACAGTCTATACTGTAGTCTTTACACTAGGCTTCACTCTGTCTCAGGCTCCTCTGTGGAAATGGCTGGAGACCAACAATCATCTGAATATTTGACTCAAATTTCGCCTACATAGCCACACATATTATCATTTCAAGTATGAGCCTTGCAAGAGCTGGAAACCAACTGACTGCAAATCCCATTGATGCTAAAAAGAAAGGTAAATCTCATTCCCTGCCTACACAGTAAGGTACAAGAAGAAAAACAAAAAAAGCAAAATTTTGGCCACAGTTGTGCATTTTTTAAAAGGAAAAAAATAACCAACCAAAAAAAAAAAACTCCAAAACCAAAAAACCAAAACAAACAAACAAACAAAAAACCCAAAGAACCCCAACAAAACAAACAAAAAAACCCAAAACCAAACAAACAGCCCCCCCCAACTCTCCAGTGGCTATGCATTCTTTATTCTAGGTTTTCAAACCGAGGCCATTTGCAGTGTTGACACCTTTAAAGGCCATAGAAAAAGAAGAGGCCAGGCTACAGATAATCCTGAACAGTCACTCATGTTATTAATCCTTCATAGAAGGAAAGACATGTGCAAGCAGTATTGTGCTTCTTGCAAACTCAAATGCTTTCTCCTAAAAGCAGCAGTGGGGTGGAGCTATGTAAGAGGCAACCATGAAAAAGCAATCAAGACTCAATTTTGCAGAGATAACAGCCACATTTTAGATTTCTGGAAGCATGAATTTTGATAAAACATCTTGGCCATGACAGTTAGAATTATATTCCAAATTTCATTAAATGACTATCTGCTAGTAAACACATTGAGCAGATGCAAGAGTGTGCTGGGAATTACTCCCAATGCATTCACCAAAGTTATTTCATGAGAGCCCAGACTATCCCATTAGCAAAATCAGGTCAGTGAGCATCAGTTTCTCCTGTAAGACAGGAGACCAGAAACAATTTATGGTGTAGTAGTCATGACTTTAGTATCTGACCTTTCAGGCCATGCAGAGGAAAATTGGTGGACAGATTATACCATCAAATAGGAAATCCTTCTGAAAACCTAAACCAGGAAAAACTTAACACCTTTTCTACTCAAAGAATTTGCCCTCATGCTGTCTTAAGGAATTTAGCTTTTCTTTTGCTGCACACAGTGTCTGCCTTAAGATGTTGATAATCTTGGATTACTTTTCAGATCTTCACTGGTTTATCAGCTTCTGTCAAGATGTAAATAAAGGAGATGATTTGACATTCCTTCTACCAGTCATCAAGAAGTCACTTGTTCACTGACTAGCTGGCAGGTTTTCACAGCAAGTCTGTTCAGACACTGGAATTTGTGCCTGTTGCCTAAGTGACCAGTAATCCACTCAAAGAATGAAAAAGTTACTATGGTGCTAAGGGACAGTGTCTAGGAATGAGAAATATTTGACAGTGGAAAAATATGTGTTTGGTGATGTTTGTGATGTTTGGTTCATTTTTCCAAAGGGGGGCTGAAATTGCAGCAGGCAGACTGAGATCACTAAAACTCTTTTGCACATGGATTAACTTGTAATTCACTTACTCATATGCATGTGGGAATACAGCTTCTCAGACCAACTTCCTTCAGCAATAATGCGGTTTATGCTTCTGCTCTTGTGTTTAATAAAAGTCATGAGATTAAAAATTCTCCCTAGTGACTGCCATCCTGAGCTGAAATGTAAGAAAATGGATCATATATGGTACCTAGAAACCACAGTGACTGCATTTTTATTAAAAAAAAAGTAAGAGATCAGTTGTAATGTGACGTGGCTTCTCATGGGATATACTAATCCTGCTCAGAAGAATTAGCTCACTTGGCTCAATTGCTCCTTTGGGGCTTACAAATAATGCACATTCAAGTAATACATATTTGCATGGTATCAAGAACAGTGTCATTTATGCTTTAAGGTGCCCCATAATGTAAACTCTAGTTATGGAAAAAATTCTAGTCACATTAACATAGCTTTATACGAAAAGCAGTAAATGTTTTACAGCAGAAGCAGTAAACTTCTTTTTTTCATTTTTTAGTGTTTATACACTTTCTGGTCCTGGACCATAAGAATAAATATGGGCATTGCAGTTAGATAAATAAGTCATGAGGTAGAGGCTACAGCAAATCCCGCTCATCAAGGTGCTTAGCCTTTGTTCTCTCTGCCCTGACTAACCAGGTAATTAATGTTAATTATGCAGGTCTGTGTCAGATTTGCATGGCCTGGTTTTTGGTAGTGGGGGGGGGCAAGTGTTTGCTTCTGTGGGAAGCTGCTGGAAGCTTCCACCATGTCCATAAGAGCCAATCCCTGATGGCTCTGAGGATGGACATGCTGCTGGCCAAAACTGGGCCAATGGGAGAGGCTGGTAACACCTCTGTAATGACATATGTAAGAAGAAAATAGAAATAAAGACAAAACTGGCCAAAACCCCTCTGCCCTGTCTCCTGGCTCCGTTGGTGGGAAGGAGAGAGAGGCTGGGGGAAAAAAAGGTATTTAAGGGTTTATTTTACTTCTCGTTATCTTCTTCTGATTCTGTTAGTAATACATTCACTTTGCAAGTTAAAGTTGAACATGCTTTGCCCTTGAAATATTTTGTCCCAGTCCTTATGTCACTCATGAAGTCTTTAATTTTTTCCTCTCCTCTACCCCACTGTGGCAGGGGAGGGTGAGCAAAATAGTCTCGTGTATTCCTGGTGTTGGGCCAGTGTCAAACCATTACAAGGTCTGCACCTGCTCACTTTTAGGGTGGCATCCTACCCATGTCTCAGTTCTTCCATTGCTCCTACTCTTTGAGCAGTCCCTGCCAGGTGAGCAGTCCCATAATTCCCAATAATGAGAGAAACTAACCTGGTTGAGCAAGAGTGGCAGAGCAGGCCCTGAGAAAGGGAAGAATGTAATTATCTCTCGTTGGGCTGCTGCTGCTCTGACAGCTGCAGATCTGAGCATTACTAGGGGAGGCCACATGAAAAACAAATTGAGGGACACACACACAGAGTGTATTTCATGAGAGACTAGGAAAAACAAGACAGAGGAGATAATCTCATTCTTTAAGGAAGATAAGGCAGGCTGTTTAAAACAATGTAGTGTTATCTACTTTAAGTAACGAGTACTAACGCACAATTTAACAAGCATTGCTTACTCTAGGAAGCTTAATTACTCTTCAAAATGCATTCAATACAAAATTTCTCAAGCTGATTGCTTCTGCTGAATGTCAATGCATTATGTCCTAGCCACTTCAGTAGAAACTGCTATGTAGCAGCCAAATTTTCTTCTGCTCCATAAGTGACATGTCATGAAAAATTATTTAATGAGCTGCTGCATTCTGCATCTGTGTAAATAACTTTCATGTAAACATGCATTAGGGATGATCAATGTGGCTTCCCCAGTGCTGAGAACAGTCAGCAGTTATGACTCCGTGAAGTGCTTCAGGGTTTTGTGGGAAGATGGAGATTTAGAGTGGATTCTGCACCAGTTTCTATTGATTAAAGCTTGGCTGGCTACAAACCTTCTCTCCCTATCCTTGAAGATGTCCTTTCACATCTCCTCCCCTCTTCAGTCACCAGTGAGGCTTTGATCCCTCTCCCAGCTTTGGATATTGGAGATATATATATATATATTTGGCTATTTAGATATATATATGTTCCTGGCACCAGTGGTTCAGAGATCTGCAGTTTCGGAGTAACTCGCACCACGGAGGAGACATCACCATGAGTAGGGATGGTCAGGGAAGCACAGTAGGGACAAGGTAGCATAGGCAAAACTCAGGTACAGAAATACAGAGAGACATTAAGAAAGATGATTCTAGGAGAGATGGCTGAGGCTGGTGGTACTGCCAGCAAAATGTCTCAGGTACCAGTGTAGAGCAGTGGAGGACGTTTCTGTGTACCTCAGATGGGAGGGTTTGTGTGGTACCTGAAACAGGTAGCAGGATGTGGGAGGGAGATGGCACAGAGGAACAGTGTGTACCTGCTACTGAGGGTGGCAAACAGGGGGCAGAAAGCAACATGGAAGAGAGAAGATATTTCTGATCCCCTTCTGCTCTGCTTTGTCACAGTCCAATGTATGTTTTGCAATATTTGCAAATTTTTCAAAGTCTTGTCTTTCATTTCTAGCTGGCCATATAACTGACATATATATGACATATATGCCATGCATACTATTATATTTTGCACAATATATATTTCTACTCTTTTAGGAATGGAAATCCATCCTTCAGATCTTGCTTTGGGCATGATATGCAGGAACAGTTTTCCCGTGCAAGGCTGATCCAACTTCCACAGTGCATGTACTTTTGATGTTGCTGTTGCTAAAAAAATAACTAAATTCAATTTATTAATGTCCAGTTTGGTCTTCTAAACATACCTGTTTCTCAATACTCAAAAAACCAAACAGAGGGGTTTATATTAAGTCATTAAGTCCCATCAGGCGTTGCAGAAAATTAGGTGTTCATACTTCTCACCACTGGCACTGTATCACTGTGTTTGCCAATGTTATGCTTATACACATCACACCTAATTATGTGTACCATCAAGACATTTAAGATGCAAGATTATCAATACTGCTATGAAATGGGCTGCCCCAGATTATGTTCCAATGACTCTTGAGAGAAAAGAGAAGAGTAAAGAATTTTTGGAAGACAGTGGATTACTTTCAAGGCATTAGCTGTTGAGCACACAGATTTTCACTGCAGACAGACACATTACCAATCTTTTTAAAAAGGCTTAATTGGCTTTTGAACTATGGTATGACAGCATTAAAAGCCCTGTATTTTAAAGAGGAATTTACAGCATGAACAAGAGACTGCTAAAATGAAAACATTTGGGTTTTGCAGAGGTCATTGCTGCAACTGCTTTCAGCTGGGTCTCATGGTTTTTGAGCATTAATCAGCAGTGAAAGCAAGCAAGACACAACACACCACTCCTTTGAGCTGCCTCAGCTAAATCACTGAAATAGACACTTGGAAAATCTTTGCCTACTTTGGGGGGGGGGGCGAGATGGGTTCGGGGAACAACCCAAAATAGTATCTTGAGTCCTGCTACTGTACCACTTATATTAAGAAACAAAGTTAATCCTGTTTGTTCCTGAAGTTTGCAGCGAGAGCAGCTCACTAAGGTGGCTATCAAGATGCATTCTGAGGTGTGGGCTTTCAAAACTCTACACTCCTTACTTGTCTCCCTGCAAGAAGTATATTTCAGTCTCTAAATTGCTAAAAAGCAAATGCATCTGGGAATCGTCAGTACAACGGGCAACAAATATGTCAGAAAAAGCAATAGGATGTCAGCTTCGGGGTCTGACCTCATCTTAAATTTCCCTAGAAAGAAAAAACCAGCCCAACAACTTGTCTTAGCCCAGGGCTCTACTCCCAAGTTCCAGGTGATGCCCACTCAGAAGGGACTTGTCAAGCAATGAAAACTCCCTGTCAGAAGATAATGGTTAGCAGGCAGTTTGCTCCCCAGGTCTGTCATCTGCCCAGCAAAGTTTGCAGTAATTGCAAAATATGTTTCTGAAAGGGTTTCCTCTATTGTGCTTGTCACAACTCTGACATGGTAAGTAGGACAAAGACCAGGATAAACATGACGTATACCCTAAAGACAAATAGCTGTTCCTCCAGCTGGCGACGATCCCAAATTCTCAGCAGATGATACATGCACTACACATCCTCCAGTATCACAAACCCCAATGAGTCTGTCATTCTTGCAGCAATTACAATGTCAGGTTAAGCTAAAAGAAGGAATCCAGGACTGTGAGGCATGAACAAATGACAAACTGAAGAAATTTGGAGCTGGATAACATTCCAAGCACTCGGTTCAGAAGTCAAAACAAAATTAATTTCTATGTCTTCATTACTCGTGACAACAGCCTCGCTACAGCTCAAATCACTGGCTGAAAACCCACTGCTGCCACCCGGTGTTTGCTGGGAACAAGGAATGGAGTTGGCCTCCAATACTAGGAGTCCCAAGACAGGTGTTTATGGCTTCTGGCAGAAGAGAATAGAGGAAACAGCAATATACGTACATTTTTGTGTATGTACATATTGATCCCACCTATCTAAGGCATAGCGTTGGCATGATCTTAAGAAAAATAAAAAAAAAGTGGGAAACAAGAGAAGATTACTGTGGTTGTTCAGTTATTGTCAGTATGAAGCAATCACTAGATAGACTGTTTTATTTGATTTGGAATCACATGCAAGTATATTAAATCCCCAGGAAATGAGTGAGGAGCAGGTGACTAGCAATATCATACCTCTTTTCATTTAAATAATCTACTTTCTTTCAAGTTTCATTTCATGAATTTTCTTCAGTGGTGCTGCTTTGCTAAGCAAAACCTAATGCATTTGTTACAGCCCAGGGAATGAGCTGCAGGTTGAAAGGTAGATTGAGAAGAAAAGCATACATTCATTGTGATTTTCCAGGTGATCAGTAATATCCAGGAGTCTAACTTGCCTTGCACTCCAAATTGATTGTTTTACCCAAGATAATTAAAACCTACATTCTCTGAGTGCAGCAGCTGCTTGTGAATGTCAATGTTTTGGCCAGAAGCCTTTTCTCAAGACAATTCACAATGCAGTGTTGTTAATATGCTGTCCTGTGGGGAGCATTTGTGATTGAGAGACTTCTGCTCATCAGACCATACTCATTATATTCAGTTTTGCACTGAGTTATTCTTCTGTGACAGGTAGGGTTTCATTTTGTTCAGAGGAAATCGAGCTAAACATTGTTTTGTATCACATCCTCTTGAGAAGGAGCAGTGTAGGTATGCAAAAATAGGGAGGAGAAATTTAGCTCTGTAGGGTTACTGGGCTTTTCTTGCATGAAATAATAGAGCTGTTTGATTGCTAGAACATAAGGCAGGTTCCAGCAGAAACCTCCACCATCCTTAGGAATGGCACAGTATGTAGATTGGGGGAAAAAATGTTAAAAACAAATAGCAAAATAATTTATACTGTATAAAATACCTCCAATCCCTGGACTTTCCCAAGCCTGTAATGAAATTTGCCAAAACCACAGTCAAAAAAAGGAGGCAAAGCTTGGGTGAAATTCCTCCAGCTGGCTAAACCAAACTGTTGCTTTCTAGCCCTTCCATGGGAGTTGGTGAGTCTGCTTCCCTTTCACTGACCCCAGTGACTGGTCCATCCTCTGCAGAGTCCATTCAGCCCACTAGAATGACAAAAATCCGCTCACTGCTCTATCATGTTGTCTTTAGCCAAGTGCACTGGCTCACAGCCTGGGCTAGATAAGTCTTGCAGATGGCAGAAAGAAAACAAGGGGAGTAGGAAGATTGGAGGCAAGGATCAAGTATCCCTGCTACAGAACTCCAGTTGTCATTATCAGTGTTTTGCTTACAAACAGCCTTATTAATTGTTAGGTAAAATTTTTGAGACAGCGTCTTTAATAAAGGTATCTTCATTAAACAGCAACAAGATCTTCATTCTGGGGAGAGAGTTACAGAAGAGTAGGCTGTCAACACAAACTTACATTTGGCTCTGGAATCTGAGCAGAGATTGACAGCCACACCAAAGAAATGGGGACATATCCACTGATGTTGGTGCGATTGGAGGTGATTATCAGCTCTCACAGCAGGGAGCGTGTTTAATTTTTCAGGAGGTATTTTGACCTTGCCAGTTAGGAAATAACTCGAGGAACATATCTACTTATGAAAGCTTGCATAAGCACATCCAACCTTCCAGCTCCTGTATGCTAACAAGGCATTTCCAGCTGCACATCCTTCTCCTGTCTTGACAGGAAGGAAATGATAACCAGCCTTGGCGAACACTGATTTTGTCTTTTTAAAGCTATTGACTAGTGAATTCAAATCATAATCTTGAGACATAGAATCATAGAATGTCTCATACTTGACAGATACTCGCACTCATTTTCTTCAGCCCTCTTCTCTCAGTAAATCTAATATGAATCCTGATTTCCTAGGATAGTATTATGTGAGATGAGTCAAAACAAGGAATAGGCCCTAGGAAAAGAGATACTGACGCAGAAGGGTCCCAACACTTTGTAAAACCAGCATCCAGATCACCAGAATACTGTCTAAGCAACATCTGGACATGGATACCAAAGAGGACCCCAGGTTATTCAAGAACTCACCTAGGTGTCCTATTAGCCTAACAGAGAGAGTTCCAACAGTGATTGAGAAGGAGCGTGACCTTTGCCTTCTTCATCTCATATTGTAGCCAATTCTAGCATTGAGTCCTGTGTCCAGTTTTGGTCCCCTCACTTCAAGAAAGACATTGAGGTGTGGGAGCATGTCCAGAGAAGGGCAATGGAGCTGGGGAAGGGTCTGGAGCACAAGTCCTATGAGGAGTGCCTGATGGAGCTGTGGTTGTTTAGCCTGGAGAAAAAGGGCTCAGGTGAGATCTTACTGCTCTCTACAACTACCTGGAAGGAAGGTGTAGCCAAGTGGGGGTTGGCCTCTTCTCCCAGGCAACAAGTGACAGGACATAGCCTCAAACTTCACCAGGAAGGTTTGGATTAGACATCAGGAGTAATTTCTTCATGGAAAGCATTGTGCAGCATTGGAAACAGGGAGGTGGTGGAGTCACCAAAACAGAGAGGGGTTTAAGAAACAACTGGATGTGACACTTAGTGCTATGGTTTAGTTGACATGATGGTGCTTGGTCAAAGGTTGGACTCGATCTTTGAGGTCTTTCCAACCTTAATGATTCTATGATCAAATCCATCGATGGAATTCCAACAATGGCCTGTAGCAGTTAAATCAGAGATCCCATATACCCAGGCAGTTCCTATGAAAAATTGGCTGAGGCTCAATGCTCCTGTTAAGCTTTCAGTGACAAACAAGTCAAATCTTCCTTCTCCTCCGTCTCAAAACTCTCAAAGGTTAACGTTTGAATTGAGGCTCCAGTGTTTCTGTAGAGAAGGGAACTTCAAAGCAACTTGAATACAGCCAGTCAGTAAACACGTGATAGAAAGTGGAAGCACTGGCAAGACAGAGACAGGAGAAGAACAATAAGAAAAGACACTTTAAAATCCAAATGTAGATGGTAAAATATGGGTCAATTTTAATGTAAAAATGACTGGAATTATGTTGGAATGCTATTCATAAATATAAAAATATTTTACAAAAACTAATTATTATCAGTTCCTTCTTTTGTTTTACATAGAAGAAAACTGAAACCTAGATCTCTGTATCTTTCCTGGTACCCCAGTGATTAGTGCTAACAGAGTGTGAATTCTGAAATCTGAGCACTTAAAAAACTGAAGGAAATGTCTTAGAAAGCTCCCTTATTTCAACCAGTTCTGCAAGAGTACATCCTGGAGTTAACAAGCTCCAGTTCAGTTCCCCTGTCTCATGTCCCACCCTTCATTCATTTTGCAAGCCCTTTGGTAATACTATTTCTATAAAAGCTTTGGCTCTCCTGAAATAAAATGAAAAGCTGCTTCTTCATGGCAAGTTAGTTCTATCAGAGAAGAAAAAATCAACAGCTTATTTAAGCTCTCATTATTTAATTGAAATTAAATGTGGCTATTTAATCACAGTTATGACTGAACTTCTATTGCATTACAGTGGTATCTTTGTGAAGATATAGCAAATTGATTAACAATGAAGGAGCAAGTAATGTTAGCAGAGTTTGAACACAAGCAGTAACCTCCTCTTAAATGCCCATTAACTATCGCTTCATTGATAATAAATTGTGATAGACCATGTAAGAACTATCTGAATATTAAATGATATTACAAGGGGTGCACAGGTAAGAAGTACAAAATTAATTCATGCTAACTGGAGACAAAGTCTTTGCAATGAAAGAATAATTCATAGAACAGTCTGGAATATTTTTTTTTATTGCATTATCTTCATGATCCATCAAAAGACATAAAAATAAAACAGGAAAAATTATGGTATCCTCTTCTAAGCACGGCCATGTCAGACGTGATCAGCAGTAATTGAGGAGACTACTGCCTTTCTCAACAATAGGAGAGAATGTATTCATTTAGCAAACTCCTTATCAAGTTGAGGAAAGGGAACCCCTTGGACTAAAAGACATAATCTAATAGATCACTTCATTTACATTACAGCAGAAATAAAAACCAGGACAGGATCCCAAACTGGCTGGTCGGTGAATATTAAACATCTCTTGTGATTATCCAGAGTTCTTCAGAATTCTGAGACGGCACAAATATCCATGTAACGTTTCAATACACCAGTAGAGGCCAGCACACTCTTCACAAAACTACCGGACCGCCTGGTCAATCAGTTCACTCATTTCCAAACCGGCTCCCAGCTGGATCCCCCCAGGGCCAGGATGCTGCTCACATATTCCCACGAAGTCCCTGCTTCTTCAGGGGCTAATTTATTCTCAAGTACTTTCCTCGTAGTTTATCTCCTTTCTCCTACCACCCAGAATCCAATCCCATACCAGTTCAAATTCATTCGCAAGATCCCATCTTTGTGGTATGTTCTGTCCCAAATATGCCACTGGGATTAGCTCAGTTGGTTAGAGCACGGTGTTAACAATGCCAGGGTTGTGGGTTTGAGGCCATTCACTTAAGAGCTGGACTCAATGATCCTCGTGGGTATCTTCCAACTCAGAATATTCCGTGATTCTGTGAAATTCACTGAACAGTTTCCCTCTGCTTACAAAGCTACTGTAGGTGCAATGTGGCAAGGCTTATCTGTATGAAATACCAGTGTTCAGTGAGAAAGATGCAATGTTTTCTCCTCAGACAGCAATATGCAACAAAAATTCAGTGCCAAAACCATGGCTCATCTTCTGCTTCACTCACCCTCTAGACACTAGCTGGAGATTTTAAGGTTTAGTGATAGAAAACTCTCTTCTCTATTTATGCTCATCACACAACCTCCAAGAGATATTAACAGTGTTTCTTGATACCCAAGCTTTCCAAATATACACATGGGCTAGAAGTCGTATTTGCACTCTGCTCATCAATACATACCAAGGATTATTTTCACTCTTATTTACATTTCGGAGATAATTTGCAACTGTAGGAAGACTCTCTTTTCAAAGCTTATATTGGTACTAAATAAAGATGCGTTAAAGGAAAGAAAATGGCATTTTCAGGATGAATATGACCGAGGTATTTTAAATTTTCACTCCCCTTGTGAAACTGATGCATTGAACTCCACTCGAAATTCATGCATTGAACTGCAATAAAACAGCAGTTAATAAACACACAAAAAGGAAGGATTTTTTTTCTGCTGTCTCTAAGGTCCGTCCCTCCTGGGCCATTGTCTAAATCGACGACATATTTGGGATCTCTTACTGATGAATATTGCACTGCTAACACACTCAGATGTTTCTGCTTAAAGTAAAATGTAAATAATATCCAAAGGTCCAGCAGACAGTGAAACTTGGCCCTTGATACATTAAAAGATGCTGTCAGGATGCCAGTAACTTTGAAAGATTTTCTGTATTCTATTAAAATGCTCTTTCAAGAGGAAAGTGTAAGTATCTTGTTATCTGAAGTGGGCAACGAGTATAAAGTTGTGTAAGCAGTAATACAAAGAGAAAAATGTGTCTATGGAACTGAAATGCCAGACAGGTAGAGAACTGAGTGGGAGACGGATTAACAATGAGTGATAAAGATGGCAGACAGTTCATTAATGCTGTTTCTGAACAGAATTATTCAGAAGACGAAGCTAAGACCATTTTATAATGTACATCTCTACAGTGAAATGAGGAAAATGCATCTAGCATTAGGATTTCTGAGCCAATGTACAAAACATGAGGAATGTCTTTTCAATAGGCAAAGAGCTCCATTATGGAGTCTTGTTCAGAATGTCATTTCAGTTAGGCTTTGAGAAAAATACAAAACAGGGAGAATAAATTAGAATTTTAAAAGCTTACTTTAACATTTAAAACTCGCTTGGTTTCCATGTAGCATGAATCCCGCAAATCTATAGTAAAAGTCTGAATGGGCCTGAAATCTAAAAGCAAATATAGAGTGTGTGTACCCATAGATGTGGGATTTTTTCACTTGTTCCGTTTGGTAAATATTGTCTGTTCTCAAAAAGGGGAAAGAACTGGGAAACTTCTGCTCCTGAAAACAAATCTTTAAACCATCTGTAACAATTCCTGAGGGTTAACTCTGCAAAATAGTGATTACTGTGTATAAAACATCTGTATCTTCATTTCAAGTACAATTACACTTTGCACTTAGTTTGAGTGCAGATGTAAATGAGTCCACTGACTGTATTCAAGAACCAAAATAACTTGTATAAGCGTAAGGAACTTCTATGGGTACAGAAAATGTGTTTGAACAGATGTAGTTTGTTAGGTCTAATACTCTGCTGTCCTAGAAAATATCATCATATATTTTTCTTAAAACTAGTAAAACCTATTTTCAGAACAGCTTCCCCCCCCAGTTCCTACTCTTAATGGAAGATCATACCAGACCTCCTTTCTCTTACCAGAAGTCAGCTAATTCTAATTTCTGTTCTGAATTCTGTCTCTGGAAACTGTGCCAAAGTTCTCTGCTACCTTAAATAACTTTTCTTTCTTCTCAGAGCTTACTCCTGTGGTGCTTGAATAGTGACGTCCCTTCTCAGCTGTCTGTATGTGACGTGGTCCTCTAGCAGAACAGGATCTTGTGAAATATGATCTCGGTGTTAGGTCATGCTCATGGCTCTGTTCTGAATGCGTCCCTTTTCACACTTCATGTAGGAAACCACTACTGTGTACAGCCTTTCTGATGAACTGTGCCAGTGTCTTGCACAACAACACTATGGTTTTTTATTATGTCTGCCAGAAAAAATGTGTCCTAATGTTTACTTCACTCCTAATAGCAGATCCTGATCGCTTATCTCTAATTGATAAGACTTCGAGCTTAGATGTTGCGGCAACAATTAATTGATTCATTCCTAACTGTTATCTATTATCTCATTCTTCTTATTTAATTTTCAAGGTTTTTTGGCTTTGGTGCACATGATTCTGGTTCTATCACCCAGTGCTGCTTATGCCTGTACCTCCCTGCATTGTGTCATCCACACATGTACTCCCTGCCAGTGCATTTACCTCTTCCTGCTTTGAGCTTCTAAAACCTTGCTTTGAGGTAAACCACAAATAACTTCTTTGTGACAACTTCCCTTTCAGAGTGTCTACCAGTGTAACTGTACAAGTTAAAAAGCTGTCACATGTCTAGTTAAGCTGATGGCTGCTCCTATACAGAAAAGTGTGTCACCACATCAGTATCAGGATGAACTGATCTAGATACCTACTTAAATTAAAAAAAATTAAGGGACTTCTACATTTTTGGCAATGGCATCAGTTGGAAAGAATATTTATTCACTTGAACCCCTTCTCCCAGCACTCCATTTAGCCTTAAACTCTCAGTGGGCTTCACAAAGCACCAAGTAAAAAAAAAGGTATGTGATACCTTCTATCTTTAATAAAATAAGATAATGAAAAAAAAAAACACCTTGCATTCTTCTAAAATCAAATTCTAGCATATGAGGTGCAGAAGTTCAGGGATTTGGGAAGGAGATGAACACAAATAAACAGGATGTGAATCTCAGAAAAGCCAACTGTTTGTGTTTATAAATCATTAGCAAGGTCTACAACCCCCCCGGTCCCCTATGATTTGAGATTAAAGGCCATTTTAATTCACTACCAAGAAAACCTAGGGAAATAAGAGATTAAAAAAGAGGCAAAAATACAGTACTAAAACCATTCTCATATGTTGCCTGACTATAAAGAATACATGTAATATGAGCACTTCTTCTGGCCTGTCCTGCTGTTAGGTCTAGCTATGAATGATGTCTGTGCAATCAGAGGAGCAGAGGAGGAAGCCAGGGAGGTCCAGCAGCCAGCTGCAATGGCAAATGATTTTATGTCCTGCCTGCTGGAGTCCTCTATTTCTGCATTCTGAGAAATTCAGCTGATGGGCCCCTGGGTATGAGGGGAATTCCTGAGGTACTCAGGCACAAGTAGACTGTCCCTGTAAGTCTTGCAGCCCAGGAGTTACACAGAAGACCTCTGATTGCCACCAAGAGCAGAAAGACAGTTCTACTTTGCGCCCCTCCCTGCCTCGAGGCTAATACCATTTCCATATCCAAGAAGAGTGAGATGGCAAATTTTCACATATAGAAATTGGGAACAATTCTGGAAGCATTAATATGCTGGTGTGATATATTATATAAGTAATCCTAGGGACATAATTCAAGAATGCACAGCGAATAAAGAGTCACTGCTGGAGACCAGACATAAAAACACTCATAACTACTTGGGATTGATCTGAGCTCGTATGTCAAAGGGCAAATAGAATGGAAGTAGCAATTTCATTACTGCATCTGTCAAAAGAATGTATTAATTGATCCAAATTCTTTACTGTCTTTAATGGATTGAGCTGCCAGAGAGAATTAATGTCTCACAAATTTGGGTGAATTATAGGTTAGGATGCTCACAAGCTTGTTGGAAGAAAAATGGTCTCTCTACAATGAAACTGATGGCTAAGCTGAGCTTCTCCAAGTGCTAAGAAGAAATCGTGCTAAATGAACATATTTAAAATATATTTTCAAAATAAAAGGAAACAAAAGGAGCAAATCAAAGAAGTTTTCTGCTATCCAATCTTACATTAAATAACTTGATTTCAAATTTAGCAATCCCTAGCCTAAAGATCTGAAGAACACTACTGCAGATTAATATTTAAAAGAAAGGTGCCTTTGGGGTAGGCTAGAAGACAAAATTTACCATTACTCACAGGCAGGGAATTCTCACTATTTTTTTACAACATAAGAAAATTCTGTGCATAGAAATAGTATCCCTCTATGGACTAACTATATAGAAGCTGGAAGCAATGTTCATAGTGAAGAAGAACACTGACAGACCCTGCATGCGGACACAGGACTTGTTTTCTGCGTGAAGTTCAAGAACTGAGCTTTTGACAACTTTACATGACTCAGTGCTCGAAGACAGGCAGAGATTGTGGCTGATATAGTGATGAATGCATGGATACAGTGACTGAATCTTTCATAAGGAATGGTATTTTCTCCACCACAGTTATAGCCATTCTCTGCAACTCTCTCCTTATAAAGGCTTTGTTTGATAGCCTTTCTTCCTTTGTTGTCCCATGTTTTGGGCAGAGATGCTTTTTTTCTCCCTCCATTTTAGACAGAGAGAAAGAGAGGGGAAAAAAAGCCAGAAAGAATGGGAACTGAAATGAAAATAATCTTTTGATGTGTCGTGCTATTTTTCACTCTTCAACCAAAACAGCAAAGGTCTGGAAAATGTTAACTGTCTGGAAAATGTTTTCACACCTTTTAACAAAAAAGTCCTTATGATGCATGTTCTGCCACCAAGTGGGATTCTGGTATAAAAAAGGTCATTCACAACTCAGATACTTTTATTCAGAAGTCTTGCAATGAAGCTTTGTAGGTAGAGCCAGCCAGCTGCTTTCCTTTATACAACCAACTTCTTATTGGAACTACAGTGATGATTATATGTCATCTTTTCCTCAGTGAAATCCCTGCCCATGGGGAGTAGTACACAGAGGATGTTCAGCTGGAATTTCTGAACCACAAAGGAAAATGCAAGCACACTATAATAGGGAGAAGAATAAAAAGGAAAAAAAAAAGATATCGGAATCAATTCTTCGGATTTGCAAAAAAAGCAAACATTTCAGCCAATTAATTATCAAATTTTCAGGCTGTAGTCAGTATTTGCACACATTCATTTCAATTAATTGCGATTAGCACTATTGGAAATCTTATTAAACATTATGTAGAGCTGATGCAAAGCCTCTGTTAATCTCTCCATCTGACAGAGGATCCTGGTTCTATAAACATACACTGGGTTAACAGGTTCTTGCCATCTTCCTGCAATCCTTCTTAAGGCACTGAGGGTAGAGAAACACCATCAGTGGTTCCCAGGCAAGAAAATCTTGCTGTCTCCCTGCAGTCCTGCAGTGCTGGCTTCCCATGATCCATCTCATACCTCCCAAGGATGGAGAGGGCTGGGATGATGCAGGTGACCTGGTGATCATTAGAGGGCTGGGATGATGCAGGTGACCTGGTGATCATTAGAGGTCTGCCTCCTTCATAACTGGAAGTCTGAATTTTCCAGCAGCTCCTGGACAAAAACAGCTTGTTGTTTGACACATAAGGCATATAGGCTGCATTTGAGCTGCTCAAGCATAACTCACAAACTCTTGCCCTAAATTTAGAAGCTCATTGAACTCCTCTTGTTATTTCATACTGCCTTTACATGATGTTAAATAAGTGGAAATTTTGATTTGTAACCATTGGCTTACGTATTGTCAAACTGTTAAAGAAACTGATATAAAGAGACGAATGGTACATCTTGCCCGTAGTGTTACCAGGGTGAACTTTAGCTTTTAAATACAAACTCAGTTTTTCCCACAGACACTGAAAAACAGTGAATCCCGTCTGGTTGCTGATCACTGCCACCACAATCCGCAGGCAAACAGGTGGACACTGACATAACCAGGACCTTTTTCTTCAAGGATTTAAAAGTGAAGCAAAACACTTTCAGTGCAAGCAAAAACTGCATGTAGGTCCAAGAAAAGCAAAGGATAGCTGTTTTAGCAGTCTAGTTTAGAAGAGGTGCAGCTGCATCATATTTCACAGAGATAGTTTTGGTACATCCAAGGAGAAAGGATTGCAATAATCCATATCATAAAAACCCAAAACTTGAATTACAGAGACTTGGTTCCCCTCCAAAGCTGGATTTCCTTGCCATCCACAGGCATTCCTTTCAGTGATGGTCATAAGCACCCCAGAGTGGAGGAAAGCCTGAGTAGCTGAATCCAGAGTTATAACCCAAACAAGGGATGGCAGCAGTCCACCTGTGAGACTATTGATGTAGCTCTTTCCTCTCATCAAAGTGATGTCCCCCTTTTAAGAAGTTACAACTCTCATTTCTTTGCCTTGAGCCAAGTCCTTTTCATCTCAAATCCTGTTTTTCAGTGAATTAGGATATCATCCATGTTTGACATTTAAGGCACTATAAATGGATGATACCTTCTGTGACACAGTATTACATGTAAGCTCACCAAAACTAAGAAAAGTGGCATTCAACAGATGTTTTCCAGGTGAGAGCTATTGGGGAAGGAGGTAGAGGAAGTCCCTAATAAAGAGTCTCAGACTTTTCAGAGAGGAATGGAAAAAAGGTATTTTTAAAGGGATGAGATCTCTCCGGTATCCCAAATTTCTCAGGCAAGCCAGCTGCATCAAATGCTAAGTAAACTAAAACAGGACTAGAACTTGCTAGAACAGCAAGGGCTCACCTGCTGGTAGCCCTAAGCAGATCATCTCTCAGTGGCAAAGGACTCTCTGTCTCTACACATAGACCAGCAGGAAACTTCCCTGGCACTCAGTGAAGCCTAACATTGTAAAATTTGGCCTGACACCAGCTCCTCAGTGCTGATGTGAAACAGGACATGGCTGGGGCTGTGTCATCAAAGTGATTGCTTCTTAGCCAGAAGCAGGGGATATCAGTTAAGAACTGGGCAAATCAACAAGGCAAAAAAGAAAACAAGAAAGTCTATGAATGGTTTCAAGGCCCCTACCTGATCTGCAGAATCCTAACTGCTGTTTCAGCATCATTTTTCTGTGAAGCTGAGAAGGCCTGAGGCTAAATTCAAACCCTTAAAATCCTAAAAGTGCAGCAAAAAAAAATGCCAGTGAAAGATGGTCTTGGCAGAGCAGTAGATGTCCAAGTTTTCAAAGCGACAGTGAGAGTTCATGAGCTCAATAAGAGAGTGCATTCCCTGGACACTGAATTATGGTATCTTTATTTCTGGAATTTCTAATTATCATCTCTGTCCAGAGTTTGAAATTAACTGTAAAGCTTAAAGCAGTGTCTACATCTCAGTATATATCAGCCTTCATTTCTTGAAAACTCTTCATATATTAGAACTGCAAGCATAAACATTTTTACTGAAAGACAAAGCCTAGATATCTTCACAGTGATTTTGTACATTTGACTCCTGGAAAAGTGTCAGGCCTGTGTCAGACAGTCATTTGCAACTTTTGTGGTTTGAAAAGTGTTAAAAAAATAGTAGCACTAATGCTTTTCCAAGGTTTGTTAACCTTTCTGGCTAAACAGCTGCTCTCTGTCATTTTAGGGTTGAAAAGGAGTTTAGAATGGCCTTGGCTTTGTGAGAATTTGGGAAGCTGTGCTCTAAAATCTTCAGACCAATTTCCCTCTTAGTGAAGGATGATTGGCAAATGTCGACAAGCTGAGGAC
Organism: Sturnus vulgaris; assembly: GCF_052056855.1. Lineage (NCBI taxonomy): Eukaryota > Metazoa > Chordata > Aves > Passeriformes > Sturnidae > Sturnus > Sturnus vulgaris. The sequence continues at coordinate 111,776,093 of NC_142243.1, forward strand.
GTTTACATCGTGTGATGATGAATGTCACAGGCATTAAATAGGGCTGCTGCGAGATTTAATGGCTGCTTTAGTTGCCTCATTTCTTATTAGAAAAGGTCACTTATTGTCCTAGCTCACATGATTAATGTGAGCTCCTGTATCTTTATGGGGTATGTCTACAATATGTGCTTTGTTTGTTCTTTTCAGGCTATACCAAGGTTTACTACTCAATGTGAATTTAGATTTGTTGTTGAATATAGACATTTTTCCAGAAAGCTTGTGTAAGCCGTCCTACTGGGAAGAGGCTTATGTCTGGGGCCTTAACAACACTTGTAGCCCACTTTAGTGCAATTTACTCTGGTGAGATGGCTGAAATTCATGCCCACACTACCATTTTAAATAAACAAATTACTAAATCCTCACAGCACTTCTATACCTGCATTCTGTGAGTTTGAAACAAGATTCATTTTTTTTTAATCATTGTTATTTTCCTGAGGTCTGGGCACGTTAATGCCATCCATACAAAGGAAAAGCATTAACAAGTCATAGTTTCCTCATTCCGAGGATTTTCCCATTATATCCACGAGCTTAGCTCCTTCCAATAAGTCACATTGCTGGGATATTGAGAAATGAAAAACATTTTCTTCTAACAGGAAGGGACAAGTGACTTTGAACATGACCTGGGACAGATTGGTAGGCAAGGTCATATTTGGTATAGGAATCTTCATTTGATTTAGGGACCCTCAGTCAACTACTGTGAAGTAAAATTTGCACTTAACCTCAAATATTTATCCTTTACTCAGAAGTCAATCACTGGACAGTCGATCACTGAAATGCAGCTGTACATCAGCCAAAAATGGAAGACAATTGTGAAACTAAAAGCCATGAGATCTTTACACTGACTGCACTTCCCAGTTCAACCGTATTACTTAATTATTCCACAGTCGATGTACAATTCAGGTAAGACCAAACCTACCCACAGTCACTCAGTCTGCTCTTATTATCAGTGTTTTCCACTTTGCTTTACAGGCTTTTACAGAGGCAAGGCACTAAACAAAGAAGTTTAAATAGCTGAGCTAAATATCTGCCACAGAAGTAATTTTGTGCATATGAGGTATAGGTAATACAGCCATATCAAAAGGAGAGAATGCAACAATTTTATGAAAAGTTAATGTCACAGACAGACCATCCTTCCTGAATTATTAATAGCTATGCCAAACCTGTGAGGAATTCTAAAAGGCAGGCATTTATAAACAATTTTCAGGTTATTAGGAAATAAAAATAGAAATAGAGATGAGATATTTGATATATATTGTGTCTGAACCAAAAAATCTACAGCTTGATTTTGCCTCTGAGTTTTGAGCCCCAAGCTTTGTTTAGCCTCCATTTATTGCTGTAGCTACCCCTACACCCGGTCCATCACAAGCTTTAAAACAAAAGAGATGGCTAAAGGCTTTTACCTGATATTCTTCAAGGTTTCACAGATATGTCTCCCATTAAAGCAAGATCATCTTATATTGGTACACTAAACTGCTGAATATGGATAGCAATTATTTACCACAATTGAAAGACATTAAGAACTTGTCAGAATCAAATCAATTCTTGGTTAAGTAAGGTACATTAATAATTGCCAGTTGATGAAACTAATATGGATTTTATTTTAAACTGAGAGAGAAAGAAAATATTCATCATCTTTGCCATTTTTATGGAGTTATTCAGAGAATGAATTATTGATTATAGGCACAGGACAAGTGAGTAGACTCTAGATATTTAGGTACTTGTCAGACTAAGAAGTATGATTGCATTCAAATGCAGAATTGCAACAAAATGGGTGCAGTGGTTGGCAGTTCGCTGTCAGTGGAGAACAGCTACCCATGGCTTGAATTAATTGTACAGAATCAGGCAAAATAAGAAAGAATTTGGTACTCGGTAATTAACAACTCAGGAACCAAGTGCTAATTTCAAAACAACACACACACACACACAAATGCCCTTCCCCTGCCTTCCACATTTCTGTGAAGGCCCCATTCACAACTAGTTCCCAAAGTGGCATCTCAGTGCCAGTACAGAGGTTCTTGTGTTCCCAGAGCAAGTCTGCACAGCACAGGAGAAGAAGAGCTTGGTGGCACTTTTGGCACTGCAATTGCTCCCATGAGTAGGTCAGATGCAATTGCATAGCTATAGGCCAATGTACACTGATTAGGGATCAACCATTAATTTTTGTGCACATGGCTTTCTTGGATTTTTTATCATATTTGAGGGAATTATAGTATTAGAAATAGTTTGCTGCCTTCAACCGTTTCCTTGCTATCAAAGGTCATGCTCTGCATTTTGAGCTACACGAAGGCACTCATGATCTTTCTTTGTGAGATAACCTCTCCACTAATTCTGTTTTTCAGCTGTGCTTATTAATAGTCACACAAAGATGTGATTTAGGCAACAGCATAATGATAAAATAAATTGTTACATTTGGTTGATGTTATAATTTGTTGGTGCAGCTATGCATGTGTGCCTTGGGTCACCATCTTCATAGAACTGTAGCAAGAATAACCTTTGATGCTAAAAGCGATCCCGCTGTTGACATTTTAACTGGAAGGTTTTCATGGGGCTACTGAGAATGACATACAAAGTGCTCTTTGAAAGGTCATACATATGTGTGTATTGATTTAATATTTAGAGATGCTCTCAGCAATCAAGAAGTACAGGTTTCTGCAAACATCTGTTAAAAGATCCGCATGGGTTTCTTTTAGGACTGCAAGTAGAGTGTTCACAAAGCTAAATTAAAGCTGAGATTTAATTATAATTATTTATTTGCCCTTTAAGAAATATTGAGCATTGGGAAGAAATTCAAGCCTGTTTTTGTTTGGAAAACTGAATCTCAGTAGTCAGACTGCAATTATGGCTCCTCTTGGTCACCGACTCCCTGATAGAATTAAATGAATAATATTCTACTGTAAAGCATTTGCACCACCTGTAATGTGTTATATTCCAATATATTTCGGACTACTGAACTGAGGTTTTTTAAAGCTGACTATACAGATACGCAGCTGCGTATATTTGAAAATTTAAGAAGCTGATTTTGTAGGAGTTTGCCATATAATGGGGAAGACTTTAAATTTTCATTTGAACAAATATCATCAAAATGAGATAGTAGATGCTTGTCATTTGTGAGTAAATAAATCCTAATCCTTGAGGGGAAAATGGGCATTGGATTACCCAGTGCAATAGCTCACTTGTCAGTCCTTTGGATAAACTGATGATTAAGGAAAAGCACTTTGTAATGCGTGGTTTAACCCTGCTGATTTCATTATAATGATCTGAATGAGACATGTATGATGAAGTGACTTAAGATACATGAACCTCTTGACTGTAAAAGGAAAAAGAAAGAGTCACAATATGCCACCCACACAAACCATATGAGACCCTGCTGATACTTCATAGATTTGTTGTGGAGGAAAACACAAAGGTCTGGAGTTACAAGAGGACTTCATTTCCACAGTGGTGGTATTACATTATTTAACTTTGGTTAACTTTTGGTCCTCTGAGCATGGCCCACAACACTGGCTAGAGTGACAACACAACATGTAGGAAAACAAAAAGCCTCCCAATTGGCTCAAACTTCCTGCACAAAATCCCCTCCATAAAAAAATCGAGGAGAAAAGCCGTGTTCTTTCATTTCGTTAATTTTGGTGAAGTAGCTGTTACAAAAGTGTACCAGGCTCAGTCCAAGCTTCTCAGAGAAGGAAGAAAACATTGATCCTAGTCAAATTTATTCATGAACTGGGCTCTGGACTTACAATGTCTTAACCACATCTTCTTTGTGTTCTGGTCATGCTCAAAAGCAGGTCCTAATTTGGGGGGGAAACTGCAGTAGCCCAAGTACAGTGGAGCTGGGCAGCAACTCAGCTGCAATCTTGAGGATCAAAATTTTTCACTGAGAGCCATGAAATATACTTAAGTCACTTTTGGGATTTGTGCCAAAGTTTCTTTCTGGCATTTTCTATCCAGCTTCTGCATAACTGGAGTGTTTCTTAAGGGCCCTGTAAAAAGGACATTGTAGGGACTGGAAAGCAGTCTGATAGGGCATGGAAATATGGATGCAGTCAGTGGCATATCTGGTGGGGACTTAGAGTGGAATGCACCCAAGGCTGCAGTGCCACTGTTTCCAATTGCCAGTGTTCCTGCACTGGTTGCTCAGCTGTCACAGCGTGTTTTCTTTGTTGAGCTCTGTAGAGGCCAATACACAGAGAATGTGATAGTAAATGTCTTTCCTGAGTCCAACCCATCCACTGATCCTACAGCCCACTCCTGTCTCTGCAGCCATAGTTGCAAGCTATCATCTGTCACAGAGTGCTCATCTTCCTGAGGCAGATTTTTCATGCCTGGGGAAGAGAATTTGCATGTGGATTGGTCTTTTTAGGCGTACAACCTGCAGGGTAAAATCCCATTCCAAAACATCTTATTCCTTTTCTTTATATGCCCTTTTAGTAATTTCAAACCTGTACACCTTCACTACTTTTTATGGCTATTTTTCATACAACTTTTAATTAACAATAACTTTTCACATTAAAATTTAATTAATTTTTCCCCCATAGTGAATCGTTGGTCAACAATTCACAGCAAGTCTTATTAAAATCCGATGTAATTACTCTCTGCATGTACTGAGAGCATTACAAACACTTGGTTCTTATGGCCACAATGATTAAGGAATTGAATTTGCTGAATATTATTGTTAGAGCTTACACTTCCACCAAATCAAATGTATTGGTCCTTTGTGTTAGACTTGTAAAAACTCCACTTCACCCAGCCAAGCTACTCAGCTAAAGCCTTTCTATCAGATTGGAATTGGAAAGGACTGTGGAGTTTGTAGGAAAATTTGTAAGTGCCATTCTTCTTTTTGTTCTTATTGCTTGGATTGCTGATTGCATTCTCCCCTGTCTGCCTCACTGGATTTTCCACTAGGGATTTACAAGAGCTCACCATATAAAGAAGGAAAGAACGGAATAAGTAATAACCCATTGACGCCTGCCAATTCTGAAGAGGTTATTTACCTGGGGCTTTCAAGTATTTCATAATTATTTGACACTACTGATGGCTTTTGCCAAGTCCACATATTTCTGGACTCCTGCTGCAGGCTGCACAAATACATTCCAGGGTTCCAATTATGCACAGGCTCAGCCCTACACGTAGCTCTTCCACTCAATTTACGATACTAACAGGTGTTCCTTAGGATTTAGTATGTGATGTGCCACTCATCACATACCTGCCATCACTTCTTAGGTGTCAAAGACTTATTTTGCCTTCTTTGTCCCTCCTCGCTCTCTATACTCACATGCAAATCACCTCTGTTCTAGCAAACTATGAGTTCTTTCTGTGGTGCTTCATAGAGACCATTTCACAATGAGTGTAGAAAGTAAACAGGTAGAAAATTAATTATTTAAAATGCAGAAGACCCCTGATCTACATTTCTAAGAGCTGGCCTACATTTTCAAAGGAAAAGTCCTAGTTAACAGGACTGGATTAAATGTGCAAAAGAACTTTTTTGGCATTTTGATTTCTCAAAAGCTTTTAAGACAGAAAGATCCCCACACTGCAGAGTGAGGATCAGTGCCCTCACAAGTCTGATCAGAGGCAGAGTGCATTTCTCATGCTTTCCTTATAAATCAAAAGTGTTGCAGACCCTTCACATCTATGCACTGCTCTGCGGGTGTTGACATGTTCAAACTCTGTTCTCGTTCTGGGTGATCTTGACTTTGATTGACTGTGACCTAATCTATACTGGTAAAGGTGTCCCTTTGGGTGTCTGTGCAGGTAATGAGAATATAGAAACCTGGATTTACAGAAATGCAGATATACAGTTGGACTCCTTTCTCAAGCTAGTTGTGATTTTCAGACCTGTTCACAATATCTCTACACTGATGATAGCAACATATTGTATTTCAAAGAGTAATCAGTTAGGGAAAAAGCAAACACATCCAATCTGTCAAAACAAAAGGCAAGGAGAATAAGGTGTTTCCTTTGCAGGACTACCACTAATTTGGAAATGCAACTTCAAGGCATTTGGGTGCAAAGATCTATATGCTTCTTCAAATGGTTCAACTAACTGGCCAACAGTAACAATAGCCTTGAAATTGTTGCCCTTTAGTGGATGAATCATGCCAGAATGACTGGCCCTGTATATGTGCAGCTCGTATGAGCTAGGTGTTCCTTTTAAAAAGAGGAAAGATAATTTCCCAGATTTTTGTCTAGCTGCCATTATCAACAGATGTGATTCCTAGGACAAAATTATGGTGCATGTATAAAAAGATGACTAAAAGATGAAAGGGGAAAAAAAACCCAAAACACAAAAAGAATTTGCTAAGTCACATTGTCATGAAGCTTTCTTCCAGTGAAGGTGTTGCAGAGGAAAATGTATGAAACAAGCTATCATGGGAAACCAGTGTAGTGGGCCTGTCTGCTTTTTGCTGGTGTTGTTTTCCTTCACAACTGAGCCTTGGCTATCACTTATTAGAACATTCCTGGCATAGCAACATAACCCGGAGAGTCTTTCAAACCAAGAGAGATTTGGACAGACATACAAAAGCAACAGGGAAGGCCAATAACAGTTTATGACACAGACAATTTTGTGTATTGATTCTCTTCAGATCAAGTCAGTAAAGCCTGTAGGGAAAACAAGGGAATGAAAAGGGGGATTATATTAAGTATCACATGAAAAATTAAGTTCCTACTAGAGCTTTAAAATTCCTAGCTTCTTTCTTCTTTTTTTATTACCTTCCAGTATTAAATATTTTCTCTAATTCTATAAATTTAGTTTTGTGTTGGCAGGAATTTTTATTCACAAAAAGAAGAACAGAGAGTTTTCTAAATCACAGCTAAGACCTAGCATCTACAGTTGCTGAATAAAAGAACCAAAACTTACACTTTCTTTGATGACAGACAGAAAAGTGTGATGACAAAAGCTGTGTGAAACTTGGTGATAACAACAGGAGCAGTCTGAATGGCTGAGGCAAGGGTTTTAAACAGCTTTGCTGTCTGTGTGAGCTCACAACAATGTTCGTTTTTAGTTTTGAAAGTTACAAAGGAATAATTACACCCTTTAGCTGGGAAAGAAAATGCAGAAAGGCGTTATGGGCCCACAGTAAACTTTCTGATGGAGGAATTCCATGCTTTCAAACTTGCAGTGCTAGGTTAGACTTGCACATCATAAGTAGAGCACATTCCAGCTGATTAGGTTCTCCATCATGTGCTTTACAGCACATGAATGCTTGCTTTAAAAATACTTCCACAGTTAATCTTAATGCCTGTCACATAAACTATTAATGTCAGGACTCCAAAATGGTTCCAACACAACGAGTTGTAAGCTGGAGTATTTTATGGCTAAATACTAAGTGTAAATATGAAAATGAGATTGCAACAGGCCTTTCTCAGCACTGTTTAACATGGAGTTTAGACTCTTCCCTTTAGAGCACACATAACTTTCCACATCAGCTTTCCCTTACGTGGTTTGATAGGGGTTTGAGTGCATCCCTCAGCCCTGATGAAACAGGTGCTCCTATAATACCCTCAGAAGAACCACCTTTCATGGAGAAATAAATGACAGCAGTGGTAACTGCAGAACAAACACAAGTTGGCTGCTGCATATTGTCACAGCAAGGATTAGTCCTTACAAGAACTTTATTATACTTTGTTGACTAGCCAGCTGTGAAAACATGTAAGAATCCTACACAGATTTTCCATTTCCTGCCAGGTCACTAAAACAAAAGCAATGTGGCTGGGAGAAGCAGGATTCATGCCACATAAATGGTGAGGTAAAGCCTCACCTAAGCAAGCCTGTTCTACTTCATGGCATACTGCAGGATGGAGAAGCTTATGAAGTTTGTAGCTATCCAGCTCTCCAAGGCAACTGGATTGAACATCACTCACTGCTCTGCTGGGGGAGTTCTTGTTTTAGCATGTGTGAGCTGGGGAACTCGAGTGATTTCAGCACACAAGCTCCCTTCTCCATCTAAAAATTTGGCGACAGCAGCTATTTCTCATTCCAGATTCCAGACATGTCTCAGGCCCACCTCTCCCTCCTTGATGCTTGGGCTGGAAATGCTGGTTTTGTACAGCTGGTCAGAGAGTGCCTTAAGCACCTGGTTATTCTCATTTCCCATTTGCACCTTCCCCACTCTTCTCGCTACTCTGATTGCCTAGTATGGCTGCAGAAGAAGATTAGCAAATAGAGACAAGCTAAAGGAGTCTACTTTAAGGAAAATTCGAGCTCTTCACTGCAATGTCGTCATCCCTGTCTTCAGCCCTGAGGTAGCAGCAACCTGAGAAGAAAAGCACAAGGAGTATTAGGTGTAAGGGAGAAAATGGTCACTGCTGCACTATAAACTCCCTTCACATCCTAATCTTCACAAAACTCTGCAATTCTTTCCCTTCATTCCCAGGCAATGGGTGTAGGACATACCCACCTGTCCCCTAAAGTATGAGGCTTTTTGCTAATGCAGCTTGATAAAGTACCCAACAGCAATTCTTAGTAGTCTTGGGGAAGGGTGTGAGTGTCTGTGTGCTCTTCAATGAACAGAACTTTTTCAAAAGCTTATCTAAATAGGTTTTCCAGTGAACTACAGACAACCATGAATCCTAACACTTTCATTCTCCCCTAGGAATTTTAAAGTGGCTTGCATGTAAAAAATGAATCAAAAATCCTTTTGAAACCAAACATAAAGAAGGGACACCACTGTCCATGCTTCTCTGCAGAAGAACAAAAGAATTAGATGAAAGATGGTAGCCATGCTGCTTAGGCAATATGGAAAAATGCTCAGAGGTTATTCTTGTGAATGAAATATAAGACTGTGGAACAGAAAATAGAAATAAAGGTAGAAGATTTATATGGGGTGCTTCCTTTATGGTGTTTTTATTTTTCAGGAAATTGAATTCATGTTCCCAGTACTGAATCTATTAAGTGGCTTCATTTTCACTTTAGTTCTGTTGACTACACACCTGAAGCTCTTTTGTGATGGCATTATTTTGAATTTCCTGATTTCAGGATGGGTGCCTGAAACCTAAACTTAATAGCCTGAGATGATTCAAACTTGTCCTTAAGTAGCACTGGGCTGCTGTGCATTTGCCACTTTAATGAAGTCACTGCAACAAGACATTCTGTCATCCAGAGCATCAAAAGCCTCACTGCATGCTGCAACTATTTCAGCTCAGCTATATTTTTTTTTTTAAGATTTAATATCTTTCCTCATTTTTTGTTTCTCTGCTTCATCTCTTTGGTCACGGTGTCTACATTAGGAATTCAGTTCAGCTGTTTCACTCCACAGCTCTGTTAGTATTGAGCTTCATCTCCTGGTGTATCATCAGTACCCATTAACAGCTGCTAGGTCTGTCCCAGCTGTTTTATGGAGCTGTTTTATGTAAGATTGTTATTTTACAGTGCATTGTCTATTTATTTTTCCAGTGTATCATAGAACTTGCCTACCTTGCTGTTGTAGGAGATCCTATAATTAATGGTATTGCTTTACATATTATTCCCACATATGTTACAAAGTATGAAGCAGTCACAACAAATATGCCAGTGAAAGCTGTTCTTTGGTCAGCCTTTCTTTTTCTGCTAAAGAACTTTCTTTTTCTGGACAAGAAAAAGTCATTAAGGATGTTTTTACTCAAGTAAGGAAAAAAATGAGAAAAAGGTTGGATCAGAAAAAATAAGCATCAGATAAAGTGAGGCTGTGGACTACAGATAAATTGCAGAATAATTACTGTCAATAACTTGTTATTCATTTTACTGTTGCCAATCTCATGTTCTTTCATTGAATAATATTTAGATAAGAGATTACTGTTGGGAATTACAAGAAGAAAGACAGGAAGAATAACATCCAGCTATCCAGGCTGTAGATAATCTCAGAGTCAGGCTGCCTTCACAAAAAAACTGACAGTGGCATTAGACTATACTAAGATTACCCCGAATCATTCCTATGTACCTGTCTGCCTGACTGGAGGCTAAACAGTGACAGATGTAGGGAAAGGACACATCAGACTCCCTCCAGCATTTCCCAAGCTGAAAGCAGCCCTACCCCTACCATAGAGTGCAGATGAGGTGTTTCCAGGCTGGAAAACTGCTTAGGAGAGGCTCTGCATCCCAATCCTCCATGCACATGTTGTAAAACTGAGGTAAGTGAGGAGTGGAGAAAGCTGTGTAAGCTCCCTTGAGCACAGGGAGGAGTGGGTTTCAGTCTCACAAGTGGCCATCACCAGAGACTGACAGACCCACAGACCTGCAGTTTTTGCTCAGTCCGTGTCCCTTTGTGCTGTGTTAAGCCTCATCACGAGCCTTGTGCACACAAGAGAAGACACAGAGCGCTCCGGATTCAAGCAAGTCTTTCTGACCTTCAGGGAGTACATGAACTTTAATGCAGCTCTGCCATGAAAAAATAAACAGAACCACTCTACTCTCTCTTTTTTAAACCAAACAAGGGGGCACACAAACCTCTGTGTCCTTCACATCTGTGGAGTGATTCTGAGTTGACATTCTGCTCTCCATCTGGGAGCAGGTAGGAATCCCAGTGGTGTCTCTCCCTTCACAGACCATGAGGCTTTTATGGTAGATGAAGCCCTTATCTAGCTGTGCCCTTTTTCCCAGAAGTGGTCACCAGCCATCCCAGGCAGAGGAGACATGTTTCACATCACCTTCATTCCTTCAGAGATGTAGATGGAAAATTGTAACTGCAGCACCTTGGGGTAGCAACAAAAACTGGATCAAAACTCCTCAATTAAACCTCAGACTTCATGCAGACTACTAGTAATTGACCTCCTTTTGTGATGGATCTGTAAGTATTAATTCAGAATGGGTAGCTGGTGACATTTACCTGATTCCCCCAGTCCCTATCTGCATCAACCAAACTGCAGACTCAGTGGTTGGCATCAAAAGGTGGACTTGATGATCTTAGAGGTCTTTTCCAACCTTAATGACACTCTAATCCATACAGCCACAGTAGTAGTACTGTCAGTCTGTTAGGGGAGATTCCAATCCCAGCTTCAGCCTGGGGTCCATGTTGTACACCTACAGAAGATAAGCAGCAGGTTGAAACATAAGTTCAAAAATATCAAGAGCAGATAAAGTTCCAAATAATGCTGTGAGTACAAAACTAGCTAAACAAACTGTATGCAGGGGAGTGACTAACAGCACCAATATGGTGTTCTGTAAGGATCTGCCTTGTGTCCACTAGCTTTCCATGTTCTTGTTAATGAACTGGATGATGGAAAGGATAATGATTCTAAATCCACAGGGTACACCAACATGTAAAGAGAGAAAAGGAAGTAAGAACAAGAATTCTGACAAATTGGAGACAGAGACAAAATGAGATCTATGGTCTTAGGGACCATTGAAATTTCTAAACCAGGCAGAAGCACTGACTTGCATGAATACACTTGGTGAAATTGTGAACAGATAGGAGTTTTGTAGAAAAGAACCTGGGCATATGTTTTGTTTGAGTGAATAATATCAGTCTACTGTAAAAAAAAGCAAACAAAAATATAGCTTATTGCACTGTATGAACAGGAGCAAAACGTGCAAGGAAATTACTTTTTTTTCTTTCAGTTGTAAAGGTTCTGATGAAACATTCTATACATTTTGAGGTACTGTATAGCAAAAAGGGTGCAGAGTAGAAAAAACGGTAAAAGTCAATATTATTAGACCCAGCTTGCAACACAAGGGATTTGGCATAGATGTCAGGGAAAAACTTTCTAGTGGTAAATATAGCAGTGCACAGGGATAGATTTCCTGGGAAGCCTCCCAAAATAGATTGGCATCTGTCAGCTAATGTGCAGTTATCTACTTTGGGTAAAAGGATAGATGGGATGATCTCTTGATTCTATAATTTTTGACAAAATGTTTCGTCTACATTTAAGCAAAAGCAAAAAATGGTACTGAGTTCAAATGATACATTGCACAGCTTAAAATGAAGCTAAAAAGAAATGCAGGAGTTTATGTTTTGTTATTTTTATTTAAAAGAAAAAATGAATAATGAGTTATACACAAGTTCCTCATAATGACAAGATTCCATTTAAATGACTCCAATAGTGCACTAAAGCTCAATGTCCCCGCTTTGATTAGCCAATATTTGCATGGAGACAAATTATCTGTGCACATGGCTGTAGCCTCACAATGAAAAACAGTCAGTTTAATATGAAGAATAATGGAGACCAGAGTGCTGAAGGAATTTAAATTATTACTTCTTTTTTTTTTTTTTTAATAGAGGAAGGGTGTGCTTGTGCGTGTGTGGGTGTGTGTACATGCACACACACACGTCATGTTTCTATGAATATACGTATTCATGTATTTCACACTGTGTTAAAATAATGTTTTGTTTTGTTGGGGGTTTTTTGGTTGTTTTTGGTTTTGTGGGGTTTTTCTGTTTGGTTGGTTGGATTTTGGGATTTTTTTGCTTTTTTCTGCAGGGGGTGGGTTTGTTTGTTTCTTTTTCCTTCAAATTATATCAAAGGACTCTGGCTTTACATCTTCATAGTGTTTATTCATTGCTAATGGCAATTTGAGCATGGTGGTCTCAGTACCAGCTTCTTATCACACAGGCAGAGGAAATTTTTATAGAGAGGGCTGCAAATGGTGCTTTGCACAGTGTTACAATCTAAGCAAAACACTCATTGAGCACACACAGAGGTGGTCTTATTTTAAACCTTCTTCCTTCATCTCCAGCCAAAGAAATCCTTAGCAATTGCTATATACAGGCCAAGCTTTTATCTTCAACTAGTTGTGCTATATTATTCTACTAGAAAAACACTAGGAGAATATTTGGATAATGGATTATACTTTTCAGCCCGAGGTAATTCAAAAGGTTGAAGGGATTTTGCTCAGTGTTCTATCCAGTAAACAGAGTATCACCTTTCAGCACAGCCAAGAATGGAAATGTTCAGCTGAAAATGTAAACATGTTGGTAAGTTATGAATGTGAAGAAAGGAAATTATATTGTTTTGCTATGAAGGTTCAAAATAACCACTGAAATGTCTCTAAGCAAACCTCAAATCTTCCAGTCACATGCAATTCTCAATATTTCTTATTTACCTTGCTGTTAAGAATAAGAAAAAAGAAACAAATTTTTATATTAAACTGCTTTTCTCTTTCAGAGAGAGATTCCAAAATGCTTTAAGGGCTCATATACATGAATCAAATATAGCTATGGAGTGAAGCCACAGTTTTAGAAGTATACAAACTGCATGTGCCAATTTTTCTAAATGCCTAACTAAAAACTGAGGTTGCAAACACACTAATGGCACAGATTATCCCTGGGGTGCTTGGAAGAACACTCTGTTACTCTATATGGAGCTATGGGCTCCAGGTCAGGTTCTCAACACATGTCAAGGATCCCTTGATTAGAAAAATATTCCAGCTAAGAGATTATTTAAATTTCTTCCAGCACTTCTGGAGTCTACAATTTCACACAAAACAAACCTGAGTTAGGGGGTAGGTCTTTCAAACCATGTTGCTGAAACTGCTTACAGTCACTAAATGATAAAAACTTTAAAAATGATGACTCTATGGTGGAAGTTTACTTCACCCTGTGCTGGCAGTCTTGTCCTGCACCTATCCCACTCACTGCTACATCTGCTTAGTTGGGTTCCTCCTGTGTGCTTGTACAGATCCAGGGACATGATAGTTGGCAGGAACTGCTGGAATGGATGTTGCTGGCTGCTCAAAATAGGTTCTTTTCCAGACATTTGTCAAGGTCAGCTCTAGGTCTTTTAGATAAATACCATAGTCTTCTTCATCTCTCTCCTTCTTTGTATTGGCTGGTCTTTTAAGATTTTCAGGAACTTCATGAACACTCAGACCCACAAATACATAGTTTTCTGTACCACACAATGCATTCTACATAGAGATTTATCTGAGAGCTATTTGCATGAACAGTCAAAATAGTGATAATGCACCTTGTTGCTAAATATGTATGAATGGATGCTCAGGTATGCAGGAGAGAATGGAAACTCTCACATTTGGACCTCCAGGGCTGTCAAAGTGACCTCTTAATAGACTGGCAGGGTCTATAAAAAGAATTCATTCATTTTATCAGCTTATTTGTTAGAGCTTGAATTTCTTCTGATATATTTGCCTACTCCCAATTTCAAAGGTCAGTTTGGCTAGTGTGAATCATATTCATGATTCACAGAATTATCCTCCATAATGCTGCCAAGAAAACAAACTGAAACACAGTAAAACAGCCTTAAGAATAATATTCACTCTCTACTAGGGCTATCTCTTATGCTGCAGGAAGAAACCACTTCTATTGCTACCACAAGTAGAAAGGATATTCAAATTCTGGTGAGCAAGCTCTCTTTAAGCTTGAATGGCTGCTGTTGTTCATCCATTAACTGTAGATCTTACTCATACTGTCCCTTCATGGTTACTGAGTTTTGATTGCTTTGGCTGGGTATAACAGAAAGACTGTGGTTGTTATCAACAAACACTGTCAATCAGCTTATTTGTTGACTTTGGTGCAGAAATTCACTGGCTTGGCTTCCTACACTCTGTACACAGCTCTGGTATTGCGTTTCCCTGTGAAACAAATGTGTTCCTCCATAATCTTCCTTTTTGCTGCCAAATCTCATCGATTCTGAAACTGTCCTGCTATATGGTGATAGAAGGCAACACACAGGCACCACATTTCATCCACAGTATTTTGTTTCTCCATTTTCAGTTTGCAACTGGCTATTTCCAAATGATGGATTTATCAGTGTTTACCTTAAAATTAAAAGATGTAACTGCCTGGAATTTCACCATTAGATATGAAAGCTCTATAGCAAACCTACTGCCTTTGGATATGAAGTTTAATAAGGTTAGTGCTATTGCTCTGTACCAGTAGGGATTTACTTGAATTCCAGCACATATCTAGATTCAGAGATGCTTGTCTATTAATTGCCTGTTTAAGATTATGTATTGAAGACATTTACTGCAGACTCGTAGTAAGGTGAGTAAATACTATTTTGCCCTCTTCAATGCAGTTACAAAGGAGTGTTTCATTAGCCTACTATGGAGAGCCTGCCTGCACCCCATGACTGTCTGCCTCTGCCCCACAGTTGCCTGCCTGTGCCCCATAGCTGCCTGCCTGCCTGCTGGGCACCCCACAGCCTTGTGCAAGGGTCTGATGCTGAGTGTCTTCACATCTCACCCTAATCACAGCAGTTCCTGCTTGGGATTGTTTGCCCTATTTAAGCATTTCTATTTTTCCTTACTGTTGCAAGGAAATGCTGCAGAGTGCTGCAAAACTTCAGTTTCCTCAGCATCTCCCCCTTTTCCAGGCACTCTGTGTGCCTGGCTGCCTGCAGATACCTTCCTCATGAGTGTGAAGTGCCAGAAAAATATTCCTCAGAGAGGTTTTTTGTTCCTAATGGCCTTCTCAGACAGGCCACAGTGGAATTAGAAATCAGTGTGGTGATTTAATTGGGCAGCTTGCTTTATTTTCTACACACTGGAGATTTTCCCTTCATCTGCTTTCATGAGAATAAAAACTACAGTCCTTAAATGGAGGAATTTGACTGAAATTAGTGTATTTTACTAGCAGGAGGGATGAGTAGAAATGGAGAAAACCCCATATTCTGAATAAAATCTACTTCCCAATGATTCTCAGTGAATCAAAGCAGAATGCTGTTAACTTGTTTTTCTCTTTCTTACCTTGGTACAGGTCAGGAATGCCTCTTCTTCAGCCACATTACACATGGTGGCACCTAAGCCTGGGTATGAAACACCCTCACCTAACTTGAGGAGGCTTTTGAACTCTTTCACTCTATCAGTGTTGCTCCTTCAGGCTCCCTTTCCATGTTTCCAGGCCCCAGTGCCTCATGGTTTGCTGGCAATTTGCAGGGCTAATATTGAGCAATCACTTCAGCAATAAGAAAGTATATAATTATGCCAGATCTGTTCCCAGCTATGTCTAATGACAGGTTAGTCTGCCTTTCAATACTCAAAGTGCATTGTAACAACAAGCCATGTCAGGACTAAGGGCAGAAATTGGCTTAATTGAACACTTTATATGAAGGCAAGGACTAATGTTACTTTGACAAAGTTAAGATAGCATCAAATGAGAGATGCTGTCTTCATGGTGAGCTACTCAGATCTATTAATATCCGGCTTTATATAAATTAACTTTTTCTATAGGAAAATATCTGCTCTTAGACTAGTTCTATTTTATTCTCCAGCCAGGAAAAAAGCATACCCCTGGATTGATCGAAAACATTTCCAGTTTGAACCACATTACTTAGCAGACATTGATTTTATTAGTCACATGGTGTTGTTCCTATTACCCAGATGAGTGCATATTCAAGCTCCTTGAGCAACAGTGCTTGCCTTGGTAAAATATAATATTTGGTTTCCAAGGGCATTTTAAAATAAATTGCTAAAATTGTTTTTCTACCAACATGGAGGACAAAATCCTTTTCACTTCAATGTTCATAGAAAAAGAAAACAAAAGGAATAGAGGCACATATTGTTGCTTTCAACTCAGCTCTATGTTACATTGATTAAACAGAAAATATTTTTACTGCCTCCAATCAAAGGTTTCAAATATCCCCCATTTCTCAGTTAGGGAGGAAAGAAAACATTTCCAACTAGGATGAAAAAGAGGCCTCAATAACTGGCAATGAGGGTCTCCAGTTATGGGGGATGAGGTGGAGTCTCAGTCACCATCCTGACTCGACTAAACAGAACTGCAGCAGGAAGAGCTGAGTCGATACTGTCACAGCACAGCTGGTGGCAGACGTTTGTGTTACTGATTTGAATTGATAAGTCAAACCCTGAAAATTTAAATCCCTGGTCCTTGTTCTAGTGTAGGGTTATTTCTTATCCAAGGATATATGCCTTGTTCTTTCTGGAAACTCCTTGTTCCCTTGAAAAATTTTAGAAAAATCAAAAACTCCCAGCAGAAACCAGTTTTGTCAGAGAGGTGCTATTTTAAAGGGAGGAGATGGTGAGCTATGATGAGCTATTGTCTCCTTACACTCAGACTGAAGTTTACCTGTGGATTTGACATCCAATCCTGAATGGATGTAAGAGTGGCAAGGATTGTTCCTTCTCAGAAGAAGATGAACAGCATTTCAAAACTGTATTGCATACAGATGGCTCACTATATCAGAATGGTTCTTTACCTTTGAGACTACATAAACTCAGCCTCTAAGAGTCACAATTTTCACTCATCCCAAGGCAAAAGATCATCACTGGTATGCATTAGGAGTGAGTCCTCAACACAGCAACCACACTAGAAACATTTTCTTGTTTAACTGAATATTTCTAATCTTTACTAATTTATAGATTAAAGCTCTCCTGATGCAAAGCTTTATACACAAAACAGGCACCATTAATAAAATGTTCTGTGTCATTTGGCAAATCAGGAAACTTCTGGCTACATTAATCAATGGGAAGCAATCACTTCAAAAAGTCTGTGTTTCTGACGAAATGCATGCATGTTGAAATTAATGTAAATGGATGATAACAAAATATTTTCACACTTTACTGACAAGTAATGGCAGAAATCATTATCCTAATGGCTTATGAACTTTTTACGCTAGAGGAATGCACAGTGGAAATATAATGACTTTCTATTCTGCACTTGACATAGTAAATTAATGGAAATTATTAGTGCACAGGATTTCATTTCTGTGTATGTTTTCTGTTAACCACAGAGAGAATACAAGTGATATTCTGTCCCTGAGCATGTCTTAGCTTCAGGTCTTCATCTACACTAGTATAACAGGCTCTTTAGTTATAATGGACTAAAACCAGCACAGTTTCTCCAATCTGAATGCAGTTAAATCTGTCATACCAATACAGCAGTTCCCTCATGGGTAAGAAGGTAAATCAGTTATATATCTTTCCCTGTCTGCACCTGTGCCATTGACAACAGAGACCACTTTCATTTATATATATTTCATTTATTTATAATTGTAATGTGATTGGTATTTCCAGCCTATAGGAATAACTTCTGTATTTGGATCCAACTTCAGTTATAAATTGACATCAGTATTTCTCTGTCTCCAACTCCACATGCTCACATTAACCTCATGCTGTGCTGAGGTTATCATTACTGATATTTCAGGTAAGTATTGCTGTGCTCTTGGGAGCAACCAATGGCGTTCTCATGGATGGTGGAACCGCTGCAGCACATCAAACCTGTCACTCTACAATGCTTGGAGCTGCAAAAGCCTTGAGTTCTGTATTTTGCTGGAATTGCTCGAGGTGAAGCGTGCTTTGTCACCATAACTTTCACATCCTGTACTTGAGGTGGTTCTGCTAGTAAAATCCCAACAGGACAGTTAGAACCTTGATATCCTTGCCCTATCCCTTAGGCTTTTCTGCTGCTACCACCATAAACTACTTAATACAGGATTCAGCTGTAGTTAGAAATGCCACTAGAGATACATTCTAACATTGTGCAGGACATTTATGTCATATATCTATGTCCACATTTTTGGGAAAGGGAGCAGAGTTAAAGCAGAGTGAAAGAATAAGGCTCTAGAATTTGTAAAACAAAATATTTGGGGCCAACTGCTTGAAAGAAAGAAAAAAGAAGGGTGTTGAATTTTATGCCACTGTCCTAATATGACTTGAGAGTAAGACGAGAGTAATCAGCTTTCCCTCGAAGAAAAGAAAAAAATTTTAAAAAGGAAGAAAAACAAAGAAAAGGGATTAAAAAGAAGCTTTAAAAAAGGAAAGAAAAAGGATAAAAGAAAAAAGTTAAAAAAAAAGAAAGAAAAAGGACAAAAGAAAAAGAAAAAGAAAAAGAAAAAGAAAAAGAAAAAGAAAAAGAAAAAGAAAAAGGAAGGGGAAGGGGAAAAATCAAAAAGAACAAAAAGAAAAAAAAAAAAGAAAAAAGAAAAAAAGTGCAACTTGCCATAAGTTCAGAAAAATCTAGTGATGTTTGCAAAATCTGTAATAATTACAGCTCTTCAGTTAGATCAAGCCATTACCAAAAAGTAGAAAAAGTTTGCCACTCAGAATCTCTGTTCCAAAGAGCTCCCCCATTGGCATGTCCTCCCAAGCAGGTAGCCAGCTTGGCAGGTCGAGGAAGCTCTTGCAGTTCTCGTGACAATGACGTGCTCTCAGTAGCCCATGCATCCCGAGCCAGGAGCAGACAGAGGAGATGTCACCTCTGGGGATGGTGGCAGAAATAGCCATTTGCGTGTAGGGTTTTGTTCTTTTCGGCAGGAGAAGGCCTTTGAGGAATAAAGTCTAGATTACAAAAAAACATTAAAAGCAGAACTCCTTTTTTCTTGTCTGCAGGCACTTCCATTATAAAAGTTCGGGCCTGCTGCTCGCAGAGGTTTCTGTGTAAATGAAGGTCTGCCCTCGCACCACTGCGGCAGAAGAAAGGAGTCTCAAAGCAGAAGCTGGCACACACCAGTGTTAAAGTTCCTCTCAAAGGCCATGTGGATAGCAAAAGACAGATGTGCAAAGCCCTGGTTCCTCCCATGCATGGACCCCCCCCCACACACACAGGGGGTGCTGAGCCTTGCCCTGGGCAGCCGTGACCACGTTCCCATTACGGAGGCACACAGCAGTGCCAGCCGTGCGCTGCCACACTCGGGGGAACAGATGTGCCAGGGACTGCGTGGCTTTCCTGTGACAGCTGACTCTCAGCCAGCCTACCCACAGCACAGTGCCCCTCCTGCACTCAGCTCTGTCAGTGCACCCCCAGGGACGCTGCAGACTGCTATTGCAAACAAGTAAATACAGTACAGAACTTTCTTTTGTAAGCTTCTGTCTCTTCCCTCATTTCAGAGCTTTCTTACCCACCAATAGTTGATGTCTTGCTGTGTATTTCTCAAAAGCCAGGAAAGAGTAAATTTAGATTCTCTCAGGGATAGACTTAGAATGAGAACATGCACAGTGCTTCAGGGGAAAGAAGAAAAAAATCTTTTCTGGCTCACATAAAATTGGACTTTTTAGTTAAATACAAATTCTCTGCAGTTATTGTTGTCTGGTATTTCAGCTGACTCAGCTACTGTCTATAAACACAACTGTTACCAAAGGATGCTCAGTCTCCAGAATAGTCAATGTAAAGTAAAAAAGTTTGATTTCTGTAAAACCATGATCAGAAACATAGCAGCACTTATCAGAACCTAAGAGAGGAAGCAAAGCAGTGACTCACTGCCGAAAGACTTCACAGACAGGATACCAAGTTCTGCTTCGTTCACTGAAGAAAGGAAACCTAATGAATATCATACCATTTGAAGAACAGGACAATAGGCAAGTGTTCCTCAGCTAATACTGTGCAAACTCCAAGGTGTCTCTTCAGGGTACAAACCAAGAGGTAAAGGGCATTAATCTACATGAATTAGAGACACAAAGGAGAGGTCTTGCTTTTTACTTGTGCCAGAGCTGTTTGATAGTTGTGACTCTAGGCTAGAACAAGCAGGAGGGAACTAAAAAATCCATCCACAACCTTTGAAAATAAGCTCAGGAGTCTTTGAGTGAGTGGATATTGTCTGATTCATGGCAAAGGATGAGATGCACCAGCAAGGAAAAGTTAGCTAACCCTCTTCTATATGACTGCATGTCACCAGGATCTTTTTGAAGGTCATTTGAGACATGAACCTGACTTCTCAGGTGCATTTTTTTTACTTCTTTAGCTGTAAGACCATATCGAACAGCTCAGCAATGTGATCAATATATTTCAGATGTTTCCTGAAGTTGAATGACCCGACTTATGTAGGAGGGCAGTATATAATGATGCTGTTTTGCTTTACAGCTCAAAAAGACAGGCAAGGTTGATACAATATCTTCAGGAATCTTGACATGATTGATACATACCCGTATTCCCAAGAGGAATAGTGCAAAATAAAACCACAAGGAAGCAAACTCTGATGAGGGTGTACCTTAAGCACAGTAGTAGAGCCGGTTGCATGCCTGCTTTGCCAATGCAGGAAAGACTGGCTAACACACTGGTGGGCACATTGCTACTTAGCTAACATAAATGAACCCTGCAAAGCTGCCATTAAATAAAAGAAAAAAACAAACAAACAAACCCACAACTAAACAGTCTGTCAAAGTACTCTCAAGAGAAGAGGAATATCGAGGCAATGTCAGCCTGGTTGCCATCAGGCATGGCTTGATGTTTGTGGAGAGTGACATTGTGAAATGCTCCTGAGAAATCTCCCTTTGGCATGGGGGAGAGTTTTCACGTTTACCCTAGAACCACTTACTGAGCTATTTGCACTCATTGCCACAAGAGTTTCTGTCAAGGGGACAGCTGTGAGCTCTGGCAGGAAAATGTTTCTTAGGGTGTCATTCACTAAGAAACACATGATACAAGCAATCCAACTTTTCTGTGTTGTTTTAACCATAATGCAAACATTACTCAGCTTGAAAACACAGAGATGCTCTGGATGAAAAAAAAAGAATGTTAATGAGACCACAAAGGAGCCAAAAACAGTGACTGTCAGGAGAAACATGGACTCCTTTTGCCCTCCATGGCAAGGATGAGTAAGTGCTTAAAGGAGTTTTCTCTCTTCTGCAGTTCCATACTGCAACAAAGAGGGAGATAGAAATATTTTGGTGATGTTGAGGAGGAAAAAATATTTTGGTCAGGATGAGGAGCAAAGAGGTAGTTGGGTGGGTTGCTTGCTGTTTAAAAAGAATAAAATAACTTTTCAAATAAAAATCTTGGAAACAAGATGGAAGGTACATTTCCAGAAACATCAGCTTTTTAGAGACGAATTATCTAAAGCTTAGTTTACATATATTTTAATGCTCACAAGGTAGAAAAACATTACTAATAAGAAGTGGTTAAGGTAACTATTGAATGATCCTTGACAGGATGAACTGATCAACTCTATCACACTGAAAAAAGATACCTGTTGAAAAGATACCTGTGCCTTGATTTCTTAGATTTGTGGGTAACTCTTTTTTCAGAAATGGGTGCTTCTAATACCATATGTTTAAAGAATCACAGTCTAGCTGATGAGCTACTTAAACTTTTCTGCTCCAGTAGGTCATGCTGGATTGTTACTTGTCTGCACAAAGTTCCATTCTCCAAGTGGCAAAACTTCCCATGCCTTTGGATGCAGAGTTGGGCTTTCAGATCAAATTGTCTATTTTCTGCAAAATTGTTCTGCAGAAGGGGGAGGAACGTGATTGGGCATGTTAGATAAAACCTTGCTTTTTTATGCTCTCTCTCCTTCACTGTTCTTTTTCTTTAAGCAACGAAATCATCTACAAAGTATGCTTTCTGTTAATTAAGACAAGGATTTTGGCCTTGCTGCCCTCCTTGCTTCATTTACATGACCTACTGAAAGTTGACCTGCTGATACTAATCACATCCTGCCTTGTTGACAATCCGATTTCTGCTCAGGTAATGCACTTAGATTGTAAAAACCCTAGGTTTCAGTTTTCTAGCACAAAATTCAACTCTACCTGCAAGTTATTCACTGACCAGAGTGCTTCATCAACACATGGCATTAGATAACATCTAACTTATTGTCCTGGTGCAGAGGCATCAGGCGATTGCTATTTTGAAGCACTCATCCCAGACTCTGGCTGCACAAATCACATGCCCGCTGCACACGCAGTCTGGATTTTAAAAGGTAAAAGCAATGGGGTATATTTGCAGCTGTATAATGGTGGGAATTAAAAGGATAAAGCCTCTCACGGGTGTACAGGAGGTTTGTACCGTAGTTGCTGTTAAGTGTGTGAAAAATTTGGACTAATCAGGCCATCACTAAGAGGTACAATTTGCAGGGGGGCCACTCAGTATAAAACATATTAGGACTTTTCAGGTTCATTCTCTCTTCTATGCGTTTTAGACTTTTTGCCTTACTTTGACCCTATCAAGCTATTTAAAGGATGTTAAGCGCTTTGTTCCCTGCAATTCACAGTCCATAGCTCCCATCCTCTCTTTTATCTCTGTAGAAAAGGACAAGAAAAAAGAAAAAAGGTGGGGAAAAAAGCCTCTCCATCCTCGTTACAATCATATAGCTAATGCTAATGCTTTTTACAGAAGTGTCTCACCTGGGATGTTTTACTCATTCCCCTTTAACTGATTGTTATTAAAGGTCTTTGGAGATACTTTTGTTTCATCCTTCTGTTCTAGTTTAGCAAGGGTGATGACATACCAACTGAAATGTCTGGAGGCTTGTTAGCAAAAAACCCTGTCACTGGGAGGGATCAAAGTGTTTTTGTGCTGAGTCCCTGGGGCACTGATCCTGGCAATACAGATGGACTCAGATGCAGCCTCCACATGGTTCAACATGACAAGCAGCTGGATCCTCAAGCCAACAGACAGAGAGTTGTTTTCTCTGGATGAATAGTGTTTCTCAAAACCAAGGGGTGAAATGAGCACCACTGCCAGAAAACCTTAATTTATTTTGGGATATAGGGGGGAAATATTACTTCTTCCATCTTACTGAGAAGAAGAAACTGATTATTCTCTCCGCAAAAAACACAGAATGAGGATCTGAGCAAACTCATCAGTGCACATCAAATTTTTTAACAGCAGGGGAGTTGAGAACAATTCACTTTCATGAGGCCAGCCTTCTGTGTTAATACATAATGGTTTTAAGCTGAAAATAAGCTCACATTGACTGTCAAATGTATATGCAATCTTTGCAATCTTTGCAGTCTAGCTGGAAGATGATCTACAAACACAAGCTGGCTGTACATCCATAATCAAATAATTGACTGTCTGACAACAGAGACCAGTATTTGGCTTGATGCCCCTGACTAGACAGGAAATGGCATTTCCTGCATCTTGATAAAGCAGATGTCACTTGGTCCCTCCAGCAAAATACATGGCACCAGGGGCATCTTTAGTAAAGGTTTATTCCAACACATTCAGTAGCGGTCAGTTAAAAAATATCCTCCTGCAGTTTTATTAGACACTAGCTCTTAACAGGCTAAAAATTTAGGGGAAAAATTATGCAACAGATATATCTTCAGAGCTGGCTAGATCTGTTGCTCTGCTTATTTCCCGAACTAGCATTCCTGCTCTCATTTAGGTTGTGTCCCTCCCTGAGGACACACTCCCTCCTGCATAGGTACACAGCACTTTCTCAGGAAAGTTGGGATACAGCAAAGGCTCATGAGTTCAGGGTGACTCTTGAGTTAAGTACAGCCTGCTAGTTGTTTTGCTGTCTGTCTTGGTTTCCATTAATTTAACCTAAAAGGTTTCATTCTTTTTGTGGTTTTCCGGTACAGAAATAGTAACTGTGACTGCAGTCAGTAAATATTATATGATTGATGTTTTCCAGTTTGAATATGTGCCTTTCTTTGGCAACTTACTCCACAGACGTGGATTAAGTTTAAATCCCTAAGTCACCTTACATGCTGTTTATTTTGTTGCCCAGCACTTCAGAAAGTCTTGTGGAAGGTAGTCAGCTTCTCTGGGGATAGACAGAAATGTGGAGGAAGCAATGTGCAATATGTGCAAGCACCAGTCTCTTCTTTTCCTATGATTACTTTTCAGTTGGTTTAATTCCCTGGACCAGCTCACCTCAAAATCACACATATACCATCAAAGAGGAAAGAGAGAAGACAAAGAAGGGACAGGGGGTCACCTGCAATCCCAGATGGCAGCTGTCTCCGTGAATGTGAGATTGGGATCCCAGCAGACCTTTATTTATAGTCTTTCCCACAGGGGAGGGGAGGTAGTTTAGTTCTTGCCTTCTGGAAGAAATAAGAGCATTGCCATCTTGCCAGAGATCAGTGCTGCCAGTCTGTTGTGCCAAGAAGCATTTGGGACTGCAGAGTAAATGCTCCCTTGATGAAATATGAAGAATTCGCATTACCAGATTACTCCACCAATCTAATGCACGTTCTGTCCCTGACAGCAGCCAGCACAGGTTCTTCAGAGACTGAAGTCCTTATAATAAACAATTTTACAGCCAATAGAATTGTGAAAGCCTGTATGTAGACAAATCCCTGCAATTTTCACATTCAGTTTGCACGAGTTAAAACTGAGAGTTGACCATAGGATTTGGCCTAGAAGAAAATGTCGAGTCCCTGTAACCTGCAACTAACAGTGAGAACACAGAAGCAGTCCTAGAGTTATCTGCACAGTAACAAAGGACTGCCCTTAAAGGACATAGCCTTTAGTTTGTATTTACAGGGAAGACAGGTACATGTTCCTGTGATTGCTTTTTTTTTTCCCACTCCAAGTCCTGATATCTGAAAGCATCTCTCTAGAATGAGTGCTGCAGGATTCCAGATGTAAAACATAATCCCAGTGTGATCCATCAGGCTGGTTATGACACTTGGTATGCTGCAAGGATAGCTGAGCTGAACTTAAGGAGGCAAAAATCAATTCATAAACAACGCTTAGATTTGAAAACTGTCCAAATGTTTACTGCTTGGGTGAAGATAATTGTACTTGCATGCATTTCTGAAATCTATGGCCAGGGTGAAAACAGGTATCATTCAATAACTCATCTCTCAACAGTAGCTGTGAATATACTGGTTGATCTATAAAGGTGGCTTGGATTATTTTTGTGTTCTTTCCTCCACTAGTTCCTCATTGCTTCCTTTTTCTTTTACTCTCCCCACCTCCCTGGAATTAGTTTTAATTTGTGCAATCCCTGTAGTACAAGCACATCGTACACTTATACTGCAACCTCTTAGGACCCCACATGAGGAGTAGAAAAGGCTCAAAGTTATTGTAAGCATTAACACTTGCAAGCAACAACAAACACTGCAAGGACTGCTCTGGAAGTTGGAGGCAAGATCTAAGGGGTTTTACATTCTGGATCAATGGGAGTGATAGAGTTTTCTAGGCATGTCATTGGACTAGACAATTATTTAGGCATAGTCTGTAATCAAGGGCTATATATAGCTCACTTCTGCCAGGCCTGAAACAACATTAAGCACTCACAATATTTAACGAAGATGTGATTCCTTAGTAAATAAGGTTGATCCAAGTCAGCTGTGCCCCAGCCCAGCATCACATCCAGCAGCTCTCCCTCAGCAGTGATCTTGCCCACTCCCTCACATCAGGATTGACACTCACACTGGTGCATGAAGAGCTTGTTTGGGGAGATGATACTAACTGTAGAAAACTAAAGAAAAAAGCTTTAGAAGTATCCAGTTAGTTCAGATTTCATGCCATGACCTTACAAGCAGCAGCAAGAAAAGGAAGGGAGGGACTATACAATTGGGGTCAGAAGGGATGGCAGAATCAGAACATCTCTGTTTTGGGCTGGCTTATGCTGCATAACATTACATTCTTGCTCTTTTCAGGGCCTACTCTTACACTGCTTTTGGAGGGCAGAGAGACTTCAACATACATCAGAGTCCCCACACCTCAACATATTAGGGTCTCCTCATGCCTCTAAATGCAAACAAACGTGTGCCTTGAAGGAAGGGTCTGACTCAAACTAAAACCAAGCTTCTGATAACATTGAGAAGAGTGTACGGTTTTTTGCTGGTCTGTGCCCCAGTCCTGTAGGAGAGGTGTATTGGGAGGTACAGAAGGACTACTGCACTGGTTTTACCTATGCACCCCTAGTCCTGCAGCTCCCTTTATTTGCATTTATCTATCACCCTTGGGATACTTCATTAATGTATAAATTTATTTATAAATTCTCTTCATTACTGTTTCTGACCCATCCATTAGAGCAATTTTCATCCCATGATCTGTAGAGACCTAGTGGTTTATATCACTTAATGATGGTCCACAAAGCAACTGTAGCTCTAGGGCTTAAGTCATCATAAACTTGTCTTGCCATCAGGCAATTACTAAGGTAGCAGATCTGTCTTCCCACTTGGGCTTTTCATTTCCACCCCTATGTAATTTTATCTTTTGATGGGATGCAAGCAAGGAGGTAATGCAAAGGCAGGACCAGAAGGCTGAGCATGAGCAACTTCATCTGCCTGTGGTACTGGTCTTACACTGCCTGAAAGCAAACATAAAATAATAGACTGAGAAACGGGATATTGTTGTAGGCTAAAATTTGCCACGGATCTCCTGTTCCTCTGAAACATTTTCTTTGGGTTCACAGAATAGAGGAGGCTACAACACCACGGCATTATCCTATGTGCATCAGGGCTGCTTCAAAGAGGAGAACAACTGCCATCTGAAACAATGCAATCAGACCTCTGGCTTCTTCTCCATGCCTTTGGGATTTAAAGTCTTTCTTTTTTTTTAACCTTCAGTTCTCCTGCAAACCTAATCTATCTCTTATTCTACACAAGCATGTAAAGGTTAAACTTGAGTTACACAAAGTTCATAGCAAGGCAAGTATCTATTATTGCTTCTAAGCACCAAAAGTCAACTTGTTTCTTTACTAACCTCATGTTAACATTTCACCCTTATCTAACACAAAAAGGGTTCTGCAAGAGAGCACAAAACACATGGTGGAAGCCATATGCTGAAGTCAGTGCATACTCTGCTTGCCTCTTGAACAGTGTGTTGAGGTACAAGCAAAATGTTTCATCTTAATGTATTAAACAGATGTGCAGGCAGTGGTACAACTGGTACAGTGTGGGAAAAAAACATTTGGGAGAGGAGGGGAAATACAGGGATGCAGTCCTAAGCTGCTCCTGTCTAAGCTGCAAGCTGATGAACTCCATTGTGCAGTGCTGTACTCCTGCCTGTGGACTGCCCAAATCCTGGATTAAACAATCATGCACTGAACTGCTGACTCCACTACATTCCTGTGCAGCCTGGTACCACAGATATCCATCCTGTTATCACTTCTGTTTAATAATAAAAGCCCTTTCTGCTTTGTATTGTGCTACATGCAAAACCAACAACAGTGAAAGAACATTGTGGGTGCAAAGTCAACTATTCAAAGGTTAGGAAATGGCAGATTTAAGATTTTCTGGTCCCCTTCCACTTACAACACAGACTTTCATTATAAGGCTACATACTATTTTTTTCTGATGAAACCCTGTGCCTCACTCAGTGCAATAGATGGTGCCAATGCACAGCTGTGCAGTATATTGTTTCATTCCCTTCACCTACCATCTAGTTCCAGCCTCTGCTTAACTGTACAGTGACCAAATCTCTTCCCTCTGCATAAAATAATTTATCTCTTCATGGACTCTCCTGTGGTGCTTCTCAATATGCCACTTGAATGCTTCAGAAGCAAAAGTTAATTTATCTGTAAATTAGAGAGGAGTTTATATTCCCTCCATTTTAAAGATGGGAAGCTGATGAAGTGAGGCTGCACTTACAAAGCACAGCAACCCACCAAAGTGTACCCTTGCACCCCATTTCCTCCACTCATCCATTTGTGCACCCCAGCTTGTGCATGCACCTCTCTCAGTGTGTGCAGGCAGGTGTCTGCACCCAGAGAGGGGGGTGTGGGAAGGGAGGCAGGCACCTCCCCTTCACCCCTCTGATGTGGGGCTGCAACACAGCACATGCAGCCACCACTGCCATGCACCCCTGGCTTACACATTAGCCAGTGAGATGAATTGGAAAAGCCATCAGAATCAGGAATCATGCAAACAGGCTCCAGGTTTTCATAGAACTTTCACTTCAGCGCTGTGAAATTTGGCCACTCTTGATATTATGTACAGCCATATCTCAGCATTTTGGTGTGGGGTTGTAAAATCTCCAAGATCTCCAGTCAGGGAATTAAGGAGCGCAGTCCCAGCCTGTCTGCTGCTATATTTAGTCCTGCATTTTTTCCAAATGGAGGAGTGTCTGCATACAAAATATAGGATCTTTAGAGTGGATCAGACACTTTTCAGTGACTTGAAGCCTACAACACAGCCATTAAAAACAATAGGTCCATTATTCTCACAGTAGAGAAGGGTCTTGTGCAGAAGAGCCGTGCTGCCATAAATCCCCTCAAGCAGCTCCCTGGCCTCAGCAGCACAGGTTATTGGAGCCCTGGAGCCTGAACCACTATCACCAGCACCTCAGCTCACAGCAAACAGGTCTCACTAATGACTTGGCCATTTGGTAACTAAATCAGCAGCAAAAAACACTTCATCTGGAGGAGCTGTCATAGATGTTTCCTTGCCTCTGACACACAGAACTGTGGATCCCCTCCCAGGCAAGGATGCCCTTCCCGTGTATCCTGACAGCCATGCACTCTCCTTCTTTGACCTCCCAGGGCTCACTCCTTTTGATGCTATCCTGTCCAGCCAAGCCTGAGCCTGACTCTTCTCCATGCTGTCTGTTTTTCTAGCAGAGCATAAATAAAAAGCATCTGTTTAGTTACTCACAGTGGAACTTTTTTTCACACATTTCCCAGGCCTTTCATTAGTATGCCTGTTTCACAATGGTTACTTTGTTCACCCCAAGGACATGGAACACCCTTTTTCCCTTTCAGATATTTGATTATCTTTTTTTGTTTTGTTTTGTTTGGTTTGGTTGGGGTTTTTTTGTTTTGTCTGCCTGCATCTTCTCCCTGAAACTGCTGACCGGCTGCTGTGTCACATTAGTTTTTCTAGAGCCAGTATTCTTCCGGCGACAGTCTTTTTTGTTTTACCCTCACATCTCAGAGCAGTCTCTCAGCCTTACTGACTCCTTTCTATCATCTGAATTTTTCATGTTCAGTGAAATTACAGTGAAACACTGTAATTATTGTTGCATTTATAATCTAGCCTGCTTTTACCTTCTGACGTAGTAGTCTAGGCTCTGCTTTTGCTGGCCATAGGGATTCACTCCCAGAGTAGCTGAGTTTATTGGAACATTTTGCTTCAGCCATCACAATGCTTCCTTGCAACAGTCAGAGAGAGACTTTAGGGAGAATGCCTTGCACTGAACAACAGTCACCTTTCATTTTCAAGCCAATTCAAGAGATTTCAGGGACTCCTGTACAGCCAGGAGGCATTGCTATACTTAAAGCAATCACCTCTTAAGCAGCACTGGATTAAAACAGCTTGTGCTTGTTATACTCATAACCCTTTCCACTCTCAATCAAAAGGCAAAAAGTACTTTTCTAAGGTCTGCTCCTTTTCCTGAGAACCTGTTGGGTGATGTTTTTGCTAGAGCAAGGATTCATGAATAATCTTTCTTTGGCAGCATTTACCACACAACTTGACGGGTTCCTACCCCAAAAACGTGTGTGATCTGACAGCTCTTTCCTTTCTACTGTTTCTCCCCCATCTCTAATGAGCTTTGTCCTCTCAGTCCTTGCAATTTAATCTCAAGATTTCCACTCATTTCCACTTTCTTGCTCCCAGGCTTCTTTGCTTGGGTGGGAACATCAAAGGGGTAAAGTGGCATCTGCCAACTCCCTCTCCATGGATGTGGTGTTCCACAGCTCATTCTGTCCAGGACATGATGAGTTTGTCGTTTAGTGTTGTTTTTCCTTTTAACTTCCTCTATTTCTATCACAAATGTTGGGGCATATTTTTATATTTCTCTATTTTGAATTTATTTTCTTTTCCAAATGAAAAAAACCAAAACATTTCATGTACTGCTTAAGTGAGACTTCCCCCCTGCACCACATTACACAATAAATCACACAATAACAAAACATACAGCTACCGAGCTTCCCAAAATAAGCCAGAATCCTCAATGAGGAAATTACCTTCCCTTTTGCTCACAGTCCTTTTTCACCCCATAAACCAGACTGTTCCCTCCCAGTGCCCAGCTGCTCCCAGGACAGCTGCAGCAGCGCATGGCAGGACCCGTGGTGCATTTCTGGGCGTGTGGTTTGCCATGCAGCCAGCAGCTGGGAATGCAGCTCAGTGCAGGTGGGACAGCAGGGCCCTGCTTGCCTGCAGGCAAAGGGACAGAGGACTAAGTACTGCTGATAAGGGCATAAGAGGAGAGGAGAAGGGGGAGAGAAGGCAACCTCTGTATGGAGGAAAAGGCAGGAAGGGTTGAAAAGCAGGAAGCAGTTTTGGAAGGAAATAAAAAATAAAGCCTATTCTGAATTTCTAGACAGTGTCATTCCAATCTCTCCCCACTTATCACCTATCACAGCAACTAATAATTTCATCAGATCTCTCAGAAGGGGGAAAGGATAGAAAACTAGGAAATAAACAGCTTGAATCCTGAGAAAAATTTCTGCTTATAACCTGGCACTTCTCTCACATTGCTGCTGCCTGACACTAGTGCTTTCAGAGAGTAATAACCATCCTCACATCTGTTTATGTGGAAACTGTCTAATCCAGTCAATTCATCGCAAGGAACAGGCTCTGGCACCCCCACAGCTCCAGTGTGAGCCTTACTTTTGCCTTCCTCATTCACGTGGCAGCAGAAGGATCTCAAAGTACTCACTTAGTCCTCAGTTCTCTACCCAGGTCTCAAAAGCCATATTTCACTGTATCAAATACTAAACATGGGATGACATTTAATTTTCAGCTCAGGTTTTATACCATTCCAGAGTAGTGATCTACAGATCTAATGCCCTGATGTGTGCTCTGTATCTTTTCAGCTTATAACCACGCATTTAGAGAAATACCATTGACTCACCATTCAGCTATTTTAAATTAATTAAAAGGAGACTCAATTTTCACATTCAATCCCAAATCTCTCTGCAAATTTTCAACCTCTGCTTTCTTTTTTTTTCCCCTTTCTCACAGAGATCACCTTTCTTGGACTATAAGACATGCAAGATAACAAATTAAAACTGACTATGCAGGAAGGCGCTGTGTGAGTGATCATCCTCACATTCACCTAGTGCAGACTGGCCTCCCTTTTGACTCATTCTCACAGCATTGTTTGGAGCTCATCTCTTTGCTTCTGGTACTTTTTGAGCCTTCAGAGTCCAAATAGAAAACAAACCTCAGTTTAGGTTAAAAAATGTAACCCCATTCCAGGGCTGCAGTTCATCTGTAGCTTTGAGTCTCTCTGTGAATATGCCCTCCCTTCCTCCCCCAGAAACTAATCTCTTACTCTAACTTTTCTGGAACTGGACTCCCAAACTCTGTCAATTTAGAGAGATGTCTGAGGAACTTGTGACACTCCTTGTGTATTTTTTTTCTTCTGAGCGGCTGCACTAATGGCTTTAGCCCTTACAAAGAACACCAGAGCAGCTGTACTTGGGTCACATCAAAGGTCCAGCAAGTCCAATACCTCATCTTTAACAGGAGGCAATAGCAGATGCTCATTATAAGCTGCTATCAGTTTACATTAATATGCCAGGCTGCACAAATCACAGCTGAAGCCTCTGACTCATCATCTATCTTGGATTTAGCTGCCCTTGTTACAGCCCTCACTCCTGCTTTTGGGGGTGGATGTGGTGGGGAGAAGATAATCAGTTTAGCTCAGCTATATGAAAGGAAAAGTGAACGAAAGCCTACAGACTTTCCCCAGTGGTTTAAATGTGACCTCTTCCTTTTCAGTCAGAAATTGAGCTGAGGCTCCAAATTGCTATAGCTATCTACCTAACTTCATTCTCCTGCCCCTGACCCCCAAAATGAAAGTATTTCTTTTAAAGATTTATGTATGGTAAAACTCACTTGAAAGAAGAAAAAGTGTTTGAATGTGTAAAAGAAACAATAGAATTAAAAAACAGGGTTGTTTTGCCTTTGCTGGTCTGAGCATGTAGATACTACTTGCAGTAATGAAAGCTGGAAAATTTTTAGATCAAGGTGATATTTAAATTGGAAGATGTTCTTCTTTAGAATAGAGTTTTGCACATTTGACAGGGTGTTAAATCCCACAGAAGTCCTCATGGATTGTCACCACCGAGAAAAGCTGTGAATGTACAGCTTTTTGTTGAAATGGTCATTGTCATTTGGAAATGTAGCTAGACAAAAAACGTTTGGATCAGTGTTGTCTGGTAAATTAGATCACTTGGTAAATTTCTTTTATTTAATGGGCTTGTATGTGCTTAAATAATTTACAAACTATGCTGTTGCTTCATGAAGCATTGGCAAGTACTGAGTCACTGAAGTAGCAGGAGTTACTTCTGTAAGGAGGGATATGTAGGAAGAGAAAATGAACAAAGTCTGTAATATTGGTATGGTGTTAGAATAGCAGATGGCAGGACAGGTTAATATTTTGAATTGGAACTCATTAACTTTATGAACGAACTGTATAATTTTAGCAGTAGGTCTGAAATCATCACTGCTTTATCACCCTTCCCTGGACTTTGGAAGACCATAGTGGAACAATCTTAGCCAAATTTTGAGTACAGTACTAGATGGAAAAAATGAGGTTTGGGCCAAAGGGAGATTTTAATAGAAAGTACTCCTCCTCTTGCAATTTTTTTTGTCACTGTCAAAATAACTAAATGCTTGGATATTTATCTCTCCGTTTATCTCTGAAAACTATTCTTTGCCCTTCCCTCTTCCAGACAGAAAGATCTATACTTTTCCTTCCATGGAACCTGATTTTCTAGCCAAGGACATTAGTAAATCAGTATTTTTTACTGCTTTTGCATATGTGTAAATAGCTACGCAAAGTGATGAAGAAAGGGGCTGCGGGATTTCCATGTACTCAGGGCTTTTTTTAAAATCCATTATCCTCCATGGTTACAGCAGGTTTTTTTCTCTCTAGTCCTTATGCCTTCTTTTTGCTACACAGAAAACATTAAAAAAATCCCAAAACTTGAAGGCAAAATTCATAACAACAGCAGGTTAGAACAACTGCCAGCTTTCAGAAACCATTGTTTAATTGAAAAGTTATAAAGTAAAAGCAAGTACATGAATTGTAGAAATTGTCTGCATGAAACATTTATAGTGAAAAACTCAATTTCATGAAGATAGATGGAAGGACATCTTTTATGCAAAAATAAAACAATTTATCTGCCTGCAAAGCTGACTTGTAAGCGTGCCTCTGAAGAACAAACTGGAGCACAGAGCCACAGAAAAATGCAAACTCTACATGCCAAAGCATTCCTGCATCCACATGAGTGACCTAGGGAGAGCATGGGGAGCCAAAGGTGGCACTGAGATGAAATTAATTAACCTGCCTCCTCCCATGTGAAGAAGTGTAAATAAAAATCAAAGGGATCTTTATCCTACTGACAATATGGTATGCAAGGTCACATGGCCTAATATTTTAAGAGGATTAAAGCTAAATCTCTGCAAACTTTGAAATGGCCCAACCAAGCCTGTAAGCTTTTCAGTTTAAATGGGTGCACAGCATGACTCCTCCGATCAGTCAGAATCAGGTAGGATGAGAGGTAGTGAAGTGGACTCTGAACAATTCAATCCTGCAGTGATAGGTTTTACACATTATCTAGTAATTTGAAGCTGTGCAGGAAGTGGAAACAAAGCAGATCACCAAAAATAAAGCCCATTATGAAGAAAGTTTGTGTGAAAAGGAAAAAATCCTTCATATTTATTATTCATCAAATTATGATTATTATTCATCAAATGATGTGACAAATGTCATATCATTTCTGTAGTTCTGCTTTGTTTCTAGGAGAATTGCAAACACCAGGGTCTAACTGGAGCACACGAACCACTTAAACCACACTTCCATCGTTCTTAAAAGCCATAGTTCTCTGAAAACATGAACAGCATAGAGCAGAAAGCCCTACTGTAGATAGGGAAGAGCAGACTTCCACCAAAACATCTCTATTTGAACCTCAGATTTTATCACATGCAAGGTGCACGTGGAGTAAATCTATTCACCAGATGGGGAAAATTGCTAATTGTCCAGCAGAATGTAGCCACCAGCTGGCAGGCAGCTACTGACACGCAAACAAGAAGCAATCCCAATAACCACACATAAAAATAGCATAACAACATGCATTCAACCTGAACCATCAATTCTTGTGAGGGGCACAGCTGACAGGAAAAAAAAAAAAAAAGAAAAGAAAAAAAGAAAAAGCATCTGCTCTGAAAGCAGCATGTGAGTTTATGTGCTGGTGTTTAACTTGTGCTTTGGGAGTATTGCAGAATGTTTCCACGTTAAAAGCAGTGGTAGTAAAGCAGCTGGGAGATACATTCCCTCTAATGCTGCTGGCTGCCCTTTGGAGCTCAGAGTTGAACCCTCACATATGGTAAGACGTGAACATTTCCTTTCCAGAGTACTGTCCCAGACAAGTATTTTTGAAATAATTGTGTCAACATGGTACCTGCAATTACCTAGGAAATGAAACTGCTGCTGATCTAGAAACTCTGGGTAGATTCAACAATTTTGGCATGAATGCAGAACCCTTTGAGATCTTAAGAAAATTGCTCTTTTCTGAAAAAATTAGAACAATTTAAATTATTTATGGAAAAGGGGTCGTTGATGAATTCTGATTAGCTCTGTACCTTTTATCCTTCCATGTGGAAATGCTGATGTAGAGACACAGCATTTCCTTTCCTTTGCCACAGCCAATGCTTTTTTTGCAGTTTTTTTGCCCACTTTCTTCCAGCTTTCCTGTGGTTTCTATTAAACAAATTCATGAGTTAGCCAAGAGACCCTTGGGTGAAATGGGAAACTACAAGAGAGACAGCATATTTTCAGGAAAAAATGTATGGAGTATTTAACCAATCAAGCTTTTAACTTAGGCTTACTCAGGAGGCAATGTTCAGAATGCATGGACTGAGACTCTCCCAGTGACCCTTAAGACAACAACAACAGCAAAAAACTGCTTTCAAAGTATTTTTTTCTTTTCAATGTTATTCAGTGCCAATGTGTTCCCAGAGGCTTCCTCAGTAAAATAACGTCAAAGGCAGCAGGAGCATGAAACTGCAGTGTGGGCTCAGTGTTGTCCAGCTACAGTTCACTAGCTCAGAACTGCCCCGTACACCTCTGTGTCCCTGAGAGGTCAAAACAGAGGGTTTGGGGGCGGGGGTTAAGTCAAAGAAAGCAACAACAACAACAAAAATACTCAAGAAAACAGCATTTTAAAAGGCACATTCAAGTAAGCAGCATTCTACATAGTAACCCAGTTTTAAGCACCTATCTGAAGATCTTAATTAGCCCATTCTGCTGTTAATTTCACATATCCCCTCTCTGCCTTCAGTATCTTTATAGAATAATTTTCAAGCAACTGCATCTATGTTTAAATCCATATCCATCTAGACAGGATATGATTATGATTATTTATGATTAGTCCTCCAAGCATTCCCACTTGATCAGTGTAAGAAGACTGAGAAATTAACCTGCTGCACTCCTGTCCCTAAATAACCCCCTGCACCCCACTAAAATAATAAATGCTTTTTTCTCAACTTTTTATGGGTTATTTTTTCTTTTCTGATACACTGTTGTTAGTTCTACAGAACAATCTCAACTATGTTTTCACTTGAAGGAAGATTACTATCTTTTTATTCATAAATATTCTTGGGACAAAATGTCAGTTTGCAACTTGGGGCCAGAGAGTTCACCTGTTACTGTCCCAGGTAAGGTGCCCAGGGACTGTCCCTGACAGTGTTAGCTGTCTAAAGTGACAGCTGCCAGTGCCCTTGAGACTGGAATGGGCATGGCACAGGGGACATTGGGATGCCACTTTGGGTCACACAGCCATCCCCTTGTGGGATCAGAAGAGCACACCATCCCTCAGCCTGGAACTCACAGCCACAGCTTTGGCCCCTGTGATACGGCCAGAAGAACAGGTTTAGCTTATTGAAGCAGGGCTGGCCATCAGGTATTCCCCAGACAGCTCACAGTGTCTGTACACTTTAATATCCCCTGTCCCTTCTTTCTGCCATTCTCACAACTCCACTTGCCTACTGCAGCCTCTTCCTAAATAAACAGCCTTATATAAAATAAATAAATAAATAAAAGCAGCCTTTTTATTTTCCCATGGCAGCCAGTTTTGTTACATCTATAGTCAAATAATGTATTACTGATGCAGTTACCTAGGCACTGGTGACCTTGGAGGACTATGGGCAGGAAGGTCCCAGCACTCCTTAGCTTGGTTATCTGTGACAGCTGACCATTCCTCATGTATATCCTTCTTAGCCACCTGTAAAACCTATCCATCCATCCATCCATCCATCCATCCATCCCTCTCGGTGCTACCTCTAACTTCTGCCAGCTCCTCACATGGTTGTCACATCCAGCAATTTCCCATGTCATGTCCTGTACATTTCCACTAAACATCCCACTTTTTTTGATTAATGGCAGGGATGGACGCAGCCAGAGGTGCAGACAATTGCCTGAAGCCCTAAAAAGCAGGTGAAGAGACCCAGAATCTCTGATATTTTTTTCTCTTCCAGAGCTAATTGTTCTGTTGTGCAAAATGATACTATAAATTCATGTCCAGTGTTTTCTGACCAATCTTTTACCAAAGACTGCAGTGCAGGCCAGTACCTTTAGCAGTCCATTTTCAAACAACTATTTTCCTATACCTGGTACTTGAGTTTTCTTCTGGATTCTGGCTTCACTGTTCCTTTTTTTGGGCCATAACTGAGGCTACACACCCTAACCCTAAACCTAGCAATAGGGCTCACCCTAACATGAGGCACAACCCTAAACCTAACCCTTGGCACAAACCTAAACCTCAACCTAGCCATAAGGCTCACCCTAACCCTAGGCACAACCCTAACCCTAACGCTAGGCACAACGCTAAACCTAACCCTGGGCACAACGCTAAACCAAACCCTAGGCATAACCATAACCCTAACCCTAGGCACAACCCTAGGCATAAACATAACCCTAATCCTAGGCACAACCCTAAACCTAGCCCTAAACCTAGGCACAACCCTAGAACTATTCCTAGGCACAACCCTAACCCTAAACCTAGGCACAACCCAGACCCTGACCCTAACCCTAGGCACAACCCTAACCCTAACCCTAGGCACAACCATAACCATAACCCTAACCCTAACCCTAACCCTAAACCTAACCCTAACCCTAAGCACAACCCTTGGCATAACCATAACCCTAACCCTAGGCACAACCCGAACTCTAACCCTAGACCGAACCCTAACCCTAACCCTAACCCTAACCCTAACCCTAACCCTAGACACAACCCTAACCCTAACCCTTGGCACAACCCTAACCCTAACCAGAACCCTAACCCTAATGCTAACCCTAACCCTAACCCTAACCCTAACCCTAACCCTAGCCCTAGGCACAACCATAACCCTAACCCTAGGCACAACCCTAACCCTAAACCTAGCCATAAGGCTCAAACCTAACCCGAGGAACAACCCTAACCCTAGCCCTAGGCACAACCTTAAACCTAGCCCTAGGCACAACCCTAACCCTAGCCCTAGACACAACCCTAACCCTAACCCTAGACACAACCCTAACCCTGGTCACAACCCTAACCCTTAGACACAGGAGTAAGATGAGCCATTGTCTATGGGTGACCGCAAATAGAAATGCATGGAGCGAACCTTATCATGGCAGCTTTCTGTGCACCTTGAGATGCCTATTGCATCTGCCTTGTGTCTGGGTATGTGGGCTTGGTGCTTTTCTGAACCATAGCCCTTTGCATAAACCCAACCCTATGCATAACCTTAACCCTAGACTTGGCACTTGAAATTGCATGGGATTTCATTAAATGCAAGAAGGAAGCTGTGTTGTGAGCGATGTTGTAGCAGTTTTGTGTTGCGTTTATCATGACTTCTGCAGCTGCAGTGTGCCTGGACCTGTGGACTTTGTGATTTTCTGTGTCCTAATCCAAGGCACAACAGTAGGCCTATCCCTAACTCTAGGCCTAATCCTAGGCACAACCCTAACCCTAAACCTAGCAATTAGGCTCACCCTAACCCTAGGCACAACCCTAACCCTAACCCTAGGCATAACCATAACTCTAACCCTAAGCACAACCCTTGGCATAACCATAACCCTAACCCTAGGCACAACCCTAACCCTAACCCTAGACCTAACCAGAACCCTAACCCTAACCCTAACCCTAACCCTAGCCCTAGGCACAACCATAACCCTAACCCTAGGCACAACCCTAACCCTAAACCTAGCCATAAGGCTCAACCCTAACGCGAGGAACAACCCTAACCCTAGCCCTAGGCACAACCTTAAACCTAGCCATAGGCACAACGCTAACCCTAACCCTAGGCCCAACCCTAACCCTAACCCTAGAAACAACCCTAACCCTAGGCACAACCCTAACCCTAACCCTGGTCACAACCCTAACCCTTAGACACAGGAGTAAGATGAGCCATTGTCTATGGGTAACCGCAAATAGAAATGCATGGAGCGAACCTTATCATGGCAGCTTTCTGTGCACCTTGACATGCCTATTGCATCTGCCTTGTGTCTGGGTATGTGGGCTTGGTGCTTTTCTGAACCCTAGCCCTTGGCATAACCCCAACCCTATGCATAACCTTAACCCTAGACTTGGCACTTGAAATTGCATGGGATTCCATTAAATGCAAGAAGGAAGCTGTGTTGTGAGCGATGTTGTAGCAATTTTGTGTTGCGTTTATCATGACTTCTGCAGCTGCAGTGTGCCTGGACCTGTGGGCTTTGTGGTTTTCTGTGTCCTAATCCAAGGCACAACAGTAGGCCTATCCCTAACTCTAGGCCTAACCCTAGGCACAACCCTAACCCTAACCCTTGGCACAACCCTAACCCTAACCACTAACCCGATCCCAAACCTTACCCTAGGCACAACCCTAAACCTAACCCTAGGCACAACCCTAACCCTAAAACTAGCAATAAGGCTCACCCTAACCCAAGGCACAACCCAAAAACTAACCCTAGGCACAACCCTGAACCTCAACCTAGCAATAAGGCTCACCCAAACCCTAGGCACAATCCTAAAACTAACCCTAACCCTCACCCTAACCCTAGGCACAATCCTAACCCTAACCCTCACCCGAACCCTAACCCAAACCCTAGGCACAAACCTAGGCATAACCATAACCCCAACCCTAGGCACAACCCTAACCCTAACCCTAGGCACAACGCTAACTCTAACCATAAAACTAGGCACAACCCTAAACCTAACCCAAGGCAAAACCCTAACCCTAAACCTAGCAATAAGTCTCACCCTAACACGAGGCACAACCCTAAACCTAACCCTAGGCACAACGCTGAAACTCAACCTAGCCATAAGGCTCACGCTAAC
Source organism: Sturnus vulgaris (assembly GCF_052056855.1). Lineage (NCBI taxonomy): Eukaryota > Metazoa > Chordata > Aves > Passeriformes > Sturnidae > Sturnus > Sturnus vulgaris. Next base: position 111,815,891 of record NC_142243.1, read on the forward strand.
CCGAGGCACAACACTTACCCTAACGCTAGGCATAACCATAACCCTAACCCTAGGCACAACCCTAGGCATAACCATAACCCTAACCATAGGCACAACCCTAACCCTAACCCTAGGCACAACGCTGAACCTAACCCTAGGCATAACCATAACCCTAACCCTAGGCACAAACCTAGGCATAATCATAAGCCCAACCCTAGGCACAACCCTAACCCTAGACCTAACCCTAACCCTAACCCTAACCCTAACCCTAACCCTAACCCTAACCCTAACACTAACACTAATACCTAACCCTAACCCTAACCCTAACCCAAACCCTAACCCTACGCACAACGCTAAACCTAAACCTAGACATAACCATAAACCTAACCCTAGGCACAACCCTAGGCATAAACATAACCCTAACCCTAGGCACAACCCTAACCCTAAACCTAGGCACAACCCTGACCCTAACCCTAGGCACAACCCTAACCCTAACCCTAGGCACAACCCTAACCCTAAACCTAGCCATAAGGCTCAACCCTAACCTGAGGAACAACCCTAAATCTAGCCCTAGGCACAACCCTAACCCTAGCCCTAGGCACATCCGTAACCCTAACCCTAGACACAACCCTAAACCTAACCCTAGGCACAACCCTAACCCTTAGACACAGGAGTAAGATGAGCCATTGTCTATGGGTGACCGCAAATAGAAATGCATGGAGTGAACCTTATCATGGCAGCTTTCTGTGCACCTTGAGATGCCTATTGCATCTGCCTTGTGTCTGGGTATGTGGGCTTGGTGCTTTTCTGAACCCTAGCCCTTGGCATAACCCCAACCCTATGCATAACCTTAACACTAGACTTGGCACTTGAAATTGCATGGGATTCCATTAAATGCAAGGAGGAAGATGTGTTGTGAGCGATGTTGTAGCAGTTTTGTGTTGCGTTTATCATGACTTCTGCAGCTGCAGTGTGCCTGGATCTGTGGACTTTGTGGTTTTCTGTGCGCTAATCCTAGGCACAACAGTAGGCCTATCCCTAATTCTAACCCTAACCCTACGCACAACCCTAACCCTAATCCTAGGCACATCCCTAACCCTAAGCCTAGGCACAACGCTGACCCTAACCCTAACCCTAACCCTAACCCTAACCCTAACCCTAACCCTAACCCTAACCCTAACCCTAACCCTAACATTAACCCTAAAACTAACCCTAGGCACAACCCTAACCCTAAACCTAACGCTAAACCTAACCCTAACCATAGGCACAACCCTAACCCTAGGCACAACGCTAACCCTAACCCTAGGCTCAAACCTAATCCTAACCCTAGGCACAACCCTAACCCTAACCCAAGGCACAACCCTAACCCTAACCCTAGGCACAACCCCAACTCTAACCATAAAACTAGGCACAACCCTAAACCTAACCCTAGGCAAAACCCTAACCCTAAACCCAGCAATAAGGCTCACCCTAACACGAGGCACAACCCTTAACCTAACCCTAGGCACAACCCTGAAACTCAACCTAGCCATAAGGCTCACCCTAACCCTAGGCACAACACTTACCCTAACGCTAGGCATAACCATAACCCTAACCATAGGCACAACCCTAACCCTAACCCTAGGCACAACGCTGAACCTAACCCTAGGCATAACCATAACCCTAGACCTAACCCTAAGCCTAACCCTAACCCTAACACTAACCCTAACCCTAACCCTAACCCTAATCCTAACCCTAACCCTAACCCTAACGCAAACCCTAACCCTAGGCACAACGCTAAACCTAACCCGAGGCATAACCAAAACCCTAACGCTAGGCACAACCTAACCCTAACCCTAGGCACAACGGTAAACCAAACCCTAGGCATACCCATAACCCTAACCCTAGGCACAACCCTAGGCATAAACATAACCCTAACCCTAGGCACAACCCTAGACCTATTCCTAGGAACAACCCTAACCCTAAACCTAGGCACAACCCTGACCCTAACCCTAGGCACAACCCTAACCCTAACCCTAACCAGAACCCTAACCCTAACCCTAACCCTAACCCTAACACTAGGCACAACCCTAACCCTAAACCTAGCCATAAGGCTCAACCCTAACCCAAGGAACAACCCTAAATCTAGCTCTAGGCACAACCCTAACCCTAGCCCTAGGCACATCCATAACCCTAACCCTAGACACAACCCTAACCCTAACCCCGGTCACAACCCTAACCCTTAGACACAGGAGTAAGATGAGCCATTGTCTATGGGTAACCGCAAATAGAAATGCATGGAGCGAACCTTATCATGGCAGCTTTCTGTGCACCTTGAGATGCCTATTGCATCTGCCTTGTGTCTGGGTATGTGGGCTTGGTGCTTTTCTGAACCATAGCCCATGGCATAACCCCAACCCTATGCATAACCTTAACCCTAGATTTGGCACTTCAAATTGCATGGGATTCCATTAAATGCAAGAAGGAAGCTGTGTTGTGAGCGATGTTGTAGCAGTTTTGTGTTGTGTTTATCATGACTTCTGCAGCTGCAGTGTGCCTGGACCTGTGGGCTTTGTGGTTGTCTGTGCGCTAATCCTAGTCACAACAGTAGGCCTATCCCTAACTCTAACCCTAATCCTAGGCAAAACCCTAACGCTAACCCTAACCCTAACCCAAACCCAAACCCAAACCCTAAACCTAGGCACAACCCTAACGCTAACCATAGGCACTACCCTAACCCTAGCCCTAGGCACAACCCGAACCCTAACCCTAGGCGCAACCCTAACCGTAGGCACGACCCTAACGCTAACCCTAACCCTAAGCCTTACCCTAACCCTAGGCACAATAAAACCCTAACCCTAGGCACAAACCTAACCCTAAACCTAGGCACAACCCTACCCCTAACCACTAACCCTAGTAGGGTTAGTGTTAGGGTTAGGGTTAGGGTTGTGCCTTGGCTTAGGGTTAGGTTTGTGCCTAGGGTTAGGTTTAGGGTTGTGCCTAGGGTTAGGGTTAGGGTTAGGGTTTTGCCTAGGGTTACGGTTAGGGTTGTGCTTAGGGTTACGGTTAGGGTTGTGCCTAGGGCAAGGGTTAGGGTTGTGTCTAGGGTTAGGGTTCGGGTTGTGCCTAGGGCTAGGGTTAGGGTTAGGGTTAGGGTTGTGCCTAGGGTTAGGGTTAGGTTTGTGCCTCGGGTTAGGGTTAGGGTTGTGCCTAGGTTTAGCGTTATGGTCGTGCCTACGCTTAGGGTTAGTGTTTTGCCTCTGGTTAGGGTTAGGGTTGTACCTAGGGTTAGGATTAGGGTCAGTGTTAGGGTTAGGGTCGGGGTATGGGTTAGGCCTACTGTTGTGACTAGGATTAGGGCACAGACAACCACAAATCCCACAGATCCAGGCACACTGCTGCTGCAGAAGTCATGATAAACGCAACACAAAACTGCTACAACATCGCTCACAACACAGCTTCCTCCTTGCATTTAATGGAATCCCATGCAATTTCAAGTGCCAAATCTAGGGTTAAGGTTATGCATAGGGTTGGGGTTATTCCAAGGGCTAGGGTTCAGAAAAGCACCAAGCCCACATACCCAGACACAAGGCAGATGCAATAGGCATGTCAAGGTGCACAGAAAGCTGCCATGATAAGGTTCGCTCCATGCATTTCTATTTGCGGTCACCCATAGGCAATGGCTCATCTTACTCCTGTGTCTAAGGGTTAGGGTTGTGACCGGGGTTAGGGTTAGGGTTGTGCCTAGGGTTAGCGTTAGGGTTGTGCCTTGCTTTAGGGTTAGGTTTCGGGTTGTGCCTGGGGTTAGGGTTAGGGTTAGGTTTAGGGTTAGGGTTAGGATTAGGGTTAGGGTTAGGGTTAGGGTTAGCGTTAGTGTCGTGCCTAGGGTTAGGGTAAGGGTTGTGCCTAGATTTAGAGTTAGGGTTGTGCCTAGGGTTAGGGTTCGGGTTGGGGTTAGGGTTAGGGTTAGGGTTAGGGTTAGGGTTAGGCCTACTGTTGTGCCTTGGATTAGGACACAGAAAACCACAAAGCCCACAGATCCAGGCACACTGCAGCTGCAGAAGTCATGATAAACGCAACACAAAACTGCTACAACATCGCTCACAACACAGCTTCCTCCTTGCATTTAATGGAATCCCATGCAATTTCAAGTGCCAAGTCTAGGGTTAAGGTTATGCATAGGGTTGGGGTTATGCCATGGGCTAGGGTTCAGAAAAGCACCAAGCCCACATACCCAGACACAAGGCAGATGCAATAGGCATCTCAAGGTGCACAGAAAGCTGCCATGATAAGGTTCGCTCCATGCATTTCTATTTGCGGTTACCCATAGACAATGGCTCATCTTACTCCTGTGTCTAAGGGTTAGCATTGTGACCAGGGTTAGGGTTAGAGTTAGGGTTTGGGTTAGGGTTAGGATTAGGGTTAGGTGTAGGTTTAGGGTAGTGCCTAGGGTTAGGGTTAGGGTTGTGCCTAGGGTTAGGGTTGTGCCTAGGGTTAGGTTTAGGGTTGTGCCTAGGGTTAGGGTTAGCGATTAGGGTTGTGCCTAGGGTTAGGGTTAGGGTTAGGGTTTTGCCTAGGGTTAGGGTTAGGGTTGTGCCTAGGTTTAGGGTTGTGCCTAGATTTAGGGTTGTGCCTAGGGTTAGGCTAAGCCTTATTGCTAGGGTTAGGGTTAGGGCTGTGCCTAAGTTTAGGGTTAGGGTTGTGCCTAGTGTTACGGTTAGGGTTGTGCCTCGGGTTAGGGTGAGCCTTATGGCTTGGTTTAGGTTTCGGGTTGTGCCTTGTGTTAGGATTAGGGTTGTGCCTCGGGTTAGGGTGAGCCTTATGGCTTGGTTTAGGGTTAGGGTTGTGCCGAGGGTTAGGGTTAAGGTTGTCCTAGGGTTAGGTCTGGGTTAGGGTTAGGGGTTATTGTTAGGGTTGTGCCTAGGTTTAGGGTTAGGGTTGTGCTTAGGGTTAGGTTTAGGGTTGTTCCTAGGAGTAGGCCTAGGTTTGTAACGAGGGTTAGGGTTAGGCTTGTACCTAGGATTAGGCCTAGGGTTGTGCCTAGGGTTAGGGGTGTGCCTATGGGTAGGCCTAGGTTTGTGCCTCGCGTTACAGTTAGTGTTGTACCTAGGATCAGGCCTAGGCTTGTGCCTAGGATTAGCGTAAGGGTTAGGGTTAAGGGTTAGGGTTGTGCCTAGGGTAAGGGTTAATATTGTGCCTAGGTTTAGGGTTAGGCTTAGGGTTGTGCCTAGGGTTAGGGTTAGGATTAGGGTTGTGCCTAGGGTTAGGTTTAGGGTTGTGCCTAGGGTTAGGGTTAGGGTAGTGCCTAGGGTTAGGGTTAGGGTTGTTCCTAGGGTTAGGGTTAGGGATGTGTCTACGTTTAGGGTTACGGTTAAGATTGTGCCTAGGGTTAGGGTTAGGGTTGTGCCTAGGTTTAGGGTTATAGTTGTGCCTAGGGTTAGGTTTAGGTTTGTGCCTCGGCTTAGGCTGAGCCTTATAGCTAGGTTTAGGGTTAGGTTTGTGCCTAGGTTTAGGGTTACGGTTGTGCCTAGGGTTAGGGTTAGGGTTGTGCCTAGGGTTAGGGTTAGGGTTGTGCCTCGGGTTAGGGTGAACCTTATGGCTAGGTTTAGTGTTACGGTTGTGCCTAGGGTTAGGGTTAGGGTTGTGCCTAGGGTTAGGTTTAGGTTTGTGCCTCGGGTTAGGGTTAGGGTTGTGCCTAGGGTTAGGGTTAGGCTTAGGATTGTGCCTAGGGTTAGGGTTAGGGTTTTGCCTAGGGTTTGGGTTAGGGTTGTGCCTAGGATTAGGGTTAGGTTTTGGGTTAGGCCTACTGTTGTGCCTAGGATTAGCGCACAGAAAACCACAAAGTCCACAGATCCAGGCACACTGCTGCTGCAGAAGTCATGATAAACGCAACACAAAACTGCTACAACATCGCTCACAACACAGCTTCCTCCTTGCATTTAATGGAATCCCATGCAATTTCAAGTGTTAAATCTAGGGTTAAGGTTATGCATAGGGTTGAGTTTATGCCAAGGGCTAGGGTTCAGAAAAGCACCAAGCCCACATACCCAGACACAAGGCAGATGCAATAGGCATCTCAAGGTGCACAGAAAGCTGCCATGATAAGGTTTGCTCCATGCATTTCTATTTGCGGTTACCCATAGACAATGGCTCATCTTACTCCTGTGTCTAAGGGTTAGGGTTGTGACCAGGGATAGGGTTAGGTTTGTGACCAGGGTTAGGGTTAGTGTTAGGGTTGTGCCTCGGGTTTCGTTTAGGGTAGTGCCTAAGTTTAGGGTTAGGGTAGTGCCTAAGTTTAGGGTTAGGGTAGTGACTAGTGTTAGGGAAGTGCCTAGGGTTAGGGTTTGGGTTAGGGTTGTGCCTAGGGTTAGGGTTAGGGTTAGGTTACTTTGGAAGAGTAACTTTCTGCCCACAAGCCTAACAGCAATGAGCTTGTGTGTAACAGGACACATGAAAATGGGAGGCCCTTCAGATCTTGAACATTATGTGCCTATGGAGTGGCCTTGCTGAAGTTTATCTGCTCGATCAGATGGGTATAAAGTGAAGCTTCATGTTACCTGTAAACTGATCAAACAGATACCGAAAATTCAATCCCAGGTTTTCCCAGCCTTCGTGCAAACTCTTCCCTTACATCAGCTCTTGCTGTTCATCCGACCCCACAGCAGACTGTCACAAGAGGGAAAATACAGCAGGAAGCTCTTCATCAATATAGACAGCAGCTCACTAATGCAAGCTTAGTTTAGGCTGGAGGCTCTGTTCATTTTTCACTCAAATCAAAGTCAGAGATTTGACTCTTCAAAGTAAATGCAATCTGGAAGACTCAGGCTTCTTACACCCATGCTAACAGCCATGCACAAAGCCAACTGTCCCAGTTGTAGAAATTATGTTTCCTAACTTATTTTGCTTTTTCATAGGCAAGGAAAAATGATCTATCTCTCTAAAAAAAATTGATTCCATCAGATATCTCTGGATAGTTACCTCAAAAATTAAAACATTGAGAAGAGGAAAAACAGTCACTTTTGAAAAGTTCTGAGATATATATTTAGCCTAGATCTATATCTTGGTTGGACAGCGCAAAGAATAGCACCTGAAAGAAGCCAATATCTTTTCAATACTGAAGAGGAAGAATACCTTGTACTAAATTTGTAGTATTGACTTTGCTGCCATTGCCTCTTTTCATTCATAAGCATTTGAAGTCTTTGCCTCTGCTGTGGATATTCAGATAGTACCTTTATAGAGCAGAAATAATTTTCTTTTGTAAATTTACATGATATCAACATAATACCACTTAAAAATGGAAAGGGATGAAAATAAAGGCTGCTAAATTAGCTTCTCTGGGGTTAGAAGTGCATTATGGGTAGCAATTAGATAATGCTTGCACTAACCATCAACCAAGTGAGCAGATTTAGTGCATCACAGAAATTAATGAGTCTCCATGTAAAAGATGATAGCAATCTTTCCTCAAAACTACCACCTTGCTTGCAGAGTAGCAAATGCAATTTAACCTCTGGAGGCAATTGAGATGGTTTTCACTGAAATATTGAGAGAGATGAATGCAGATGCCATGGTCCTTGATGCAAGGAACGCAGTAGGAACCTCTGACCTAACCGGATCTACCTTCCTGCAGCTTGGCATCACTGGCCAAGAGGCTCCTAAGCTGTATTCCTGCAGGTTTTATATGCAATGCTCCCAGCAAGATATCTGTTTGCTGGAACACTTGATCCTTTCATGCTGTTGTTCTCCCTCCCCATCATCCTAGTGGAATTCCTAGGTAAGGTCTTCCTTTACAAAGGAAGAGAGAAAGAGAAAGAGAAAGAGAAAGAGAAAGAGAAAGAGAAAGAGAAAGAGAAAGAGAAAGAGAAAGAGAAAGAGAAAGAGAAAGAGAAAGAGAAAGAGAAAGAGAAAGAGAAAGAGAAAGAGAAAGAGAAAAACTTGTATGAGAACTAGCAAAGGGAAAGAGACCAGAAAGCTGAAAAGTAAAACAAAGCACAACCTGACTTTGTGCAATCGAGATTCCCATGCTGGTTTATTTCTAGCCAATATCAAAACTCCCCAAGCCAGATTCATATGCTAGAGATGGTCCATGTGAAATAAACAGCCCATCTCCTCACTGAGAAACTGCCACAGGCCTAGAAAACAATCAGCCACAAGGGAGGGGAAAAAATGATGAGGAGAGTGTAAGGATCATAACACTAATAGAAACAGTGAAGCAAGACAAAGCAGAGGAGTCTGGAGAATCCTCACCTCCTTGTGAGAAACCTGTAGGGAGAAGGGTAGCAGCTTCCAAGGGAACAACTTCTCTTTGAATGCTCTGCAGGGGCTGGGACTTGAGGTAGATCCCTGACACAAAGCAACTGCATTTCAAGCTGCTGTGCTCTAATTAGGCAGCTGGCCATCTTCCTTGCAGTATGTAAAATAAAGACAGATATTAAATAACTGTAAGACTTCTATTTGCTGTACTGCAAAAAGCACATATTTTTCTTTTTAACCTTCTTTGTTTCTTTTTTACTTCGTTTTTTTATCTTTTTTACAATTGTCCAGGGAATAAGATAATTTCATCATAATTGTATTCAGGTCTTCACTGAGTAGTTATAAGGTCAAGAGTTTGCCTTAAAAGTGATTAGTGGAGAACAGATCGGAACAGAAATATATAAGTATATTTATGAATTAAGATTAATTAAAATAAATTCTTTCATTGTTGCTTCCTTCCGTTATCTCTAATGTCATTGTAGTTCTGCCATGAGAGGACATGTTTCTAAGGGTTTTTTAGCCCACAGGGACTCACTTTCTATCCCAGTGTATTTTTTTCCTCAATCGCTCCAAGCCTTTTCTCTCTATCCCTCAATATCATGCTCCAGCTGATTGGTTTCACCCTTCCTGAGTAGTGGGTCCCTCAGCTCATGCTATGTTCACACCTTTCCCCATCTCCTGCAGCCAGCACAGCTATGCCCTGCCACCCCAATCACTCAAACACTTCACACGCACAGCAGTCGCCTTCCTACAGAGCGACACCCAACTGTATCTTGTGGAACCGTGAAATCCAGGAATTACACATGGTGTTCTGCAAGGGAGTGATTAGAAGAGGGCTGTGTGTTCATCCAAAACAGGGCTGATCGAAGCAATGTAGCATTCAAACAAAGACAGGTGATGGCACAGTTACGTGCACTAAACGTATTGTCATGGGGATTGGAGGCCCTGCTTGTTAAAAGTCCTACTACTCAGTTTAAAGAACAGTTGAGTTCTTTTCTTCATCTCTGACAGAGTCTGCTGCTTGTCTGCCAGCTGTCATATTGTCCCTATCTGAGGGAGCTTTTATACTTGGAGAACATAAAATATACTTCCGATGAGCTCTCTTTGCCTTCCTAACGAGATAGATGCTGGAGATATTTTCAGACATGTTCTCAAGGAAAAAATAAATCCAGTACTCCAGAGGGAAGCTTCACCTTAAAAGTGAAGCAGCATAAATGCTGCATATATTTTCCCCAAAATCATATTTTGTGGTTCTGCAGCAGAATTCATTGTGGTATTTCTTTACCAGTTGTTTTTGCTTCCATAATTATAAATGACACATATGTGTTCAGCTTAAGAGAAGAAAAAGTGTCAGGCTTTTCCCTCAGTCTGTAGTACATAAAAGCTTTATGAACAACATATACTTCCAGTGGAGTAGAAAAGGTTTGTGGGTCCTCAGTCTACAAGAATCTCATCACCAAAATACACAATCCATGTGTCTTAGACAAGCCATGGAACGCAAAATGCATTAAAACTGTGTGTGATTTTATAAAAAAACACTGGAGGAATGCTTTTCTCCTCAGTAGCTTCAGTGGGGCAACTACACCTGTTTTTAACACCTACACAACTGGATGATTACTCAAGGAGGGGAAAAAGTATATTGCAGCATAAAGAAGGACAAATATTACCTGTTTAAAAACCTATACAAACAATAGCACCCACTTCAGCTATGTCTCATGTGAGAGGAAAAGGAAAACCCATCCAAAAGTTGCTCTCAGTCTTGTAGGGTGTCCCATGCAGATGGGGAGATTGACATACAAAGCTATTGAGGTCTACAGAGGAAGAGGCCACATCACATCCTGTATCCATACATTATTCCAAGCAACTCCAAAGGAAAAGCCTGAGTACTGCTGTACAAATTCATCATCAGGCAAGTCATGAAGACCACAATGAGACACTAAAAGAGAATAAGTGTGTCTTCTGCTTCCTCTTCCAATAGTGTGAACCCTCTCCAAGTCAGCTTGAACTTAGAAATTAAGGAATTACCAAGAAAATCACAGTATTACAATAATTTATGTACATGCTGAGAAGAAAAGCAGTTCAGTACTATCTGTATTATTAAATCATTGCCTAAAGCATATCTACTGTATTCTTATCATGAGGATGCTGCAAGCTCCTTTCCCAAACTTGTGTCTTATTGTCTGTGTAAAGAGTCAAATTTTTCAAGAAATCTTTCATTCTTCAACAAGAGAGGCAACATAATACACCCAAAACAGTCTGTTTATTGACGCAGTCTTGTAGGAGGCAAGCATTTAAAATTGCTAACTCTTCAAAAATGCTAACTCTTCTGCCAGGCATTTAATCTCCTGGGTGAATGCTATCACAGCTATGCAATTCTGTTAAATGGAGGCAGGATTGAAATCTTCAGCGCTTTTTAGAAAGATTTGTCAGACTCTGTGTTTTACACATAACACAACGCTTCTGGTAAATGTGAAAAGCAGGTACATCAGGGAAGCTGGCCACAAAACTTCCACTTTTTTGGCTTATGATGAGGTTTAGATGGGAGACAGCTGCTAAAGTGGAGTGGTTAGTACAGCAGAAGGTCTGGGAGTTTCATCACTGAAGATTCATTTGAGTTCTCAAATTCCAGGTCAGGAAGCCTTCCAGCCACAAGCCCAGAGTGCCTTCCAACCACAGAAACACACCAGCAAACAGCTGCAATAAAAATTATTTGTCTGGACAATCAGGGAACTGTCTCCTAAGGCTATGATGCTAAATTTGGATGCAACAGTGGAGAATTTTGCACAAGAAAACAAAATTGACTGCAGTTTTTCAGATGCAGAGTAAGACAGGCTTTGGGCCTGACTTTTTTTCTAGTCTTAAGAACAGAAGTCCTTTGGTAGGTTTGGATTGCTGTCATTTATTTTTCTGGTCCCATATAAAAGATTCCCTTACCCCTTCCAGTGCCTTAGAAAGGATCCACATGAATGATTACCTTGCATATGGTCAGCCAAGCCCACCTGGTTGAGTGGTGCAGGCAGCTGGATCCTCACCTTCTAAAAAGAAGCAGCAGACTTTTAATAGCTGACAGCCAGTTCGTGGGGGTTTGCCTCTTTACATTGCTGTACTATTTTGTACTTTTAAGGGTTTTTTGTGGACCTGAATGAAAAGGAAACTGCTTGAATTCACACTCCTATGTTCTGGAAATCGGCAGCGTTCAGGAAACCAGTTCTACGAGAAAAGCTGGGAGAGGATCCAAAGTCCTGCCAGATCATAGCTGAAGCTCCTGATTTGATTTTTGTACACTTGATGAGGAGCTGAAGTTATCAGAAAAGTGGCCTGTGACAGAGGCCAATCTTAGAAATATTGACTAACAGCCACAGTTTGGGCTTAATAAATGTTTAGATGACCTTCAGGGCTTTTGATGACAATCCTTAGAGGCTAAGACTGGGAATAAGACATTTCATGGTTTCAAACATGATGTTTTCACACCAGTTGGTTCTTTCATCATGGGATAGAAAGTGGAGGGTAGTTTATTTAATCACCTGCAGACCTTAGCTCCTTCATTATCTACACTTTTTCATCACTTGGTCTTGAAAATCTTGTAGGAAACTGAAGGACTTCATGGAGAACCAAAACAAATTGTGCAATGAGTGAAACAGGGAAGGTGGAGTGGAAATATCTGATAAGACACATTCCCACTGTATTTTTGACCAAGAGTGAAGGAGCTTGTTTACAGCCTATCATGACAGCAATTACTTCCTTTTGCCCCAGTTGCCACTTTAATTTTTTTTTTAAATTTATCTCATACTAATTGACATTCATGCTTAGGTTTTACTTAGTTTTCTGTTAGTACTTCCACAGGCTTTACCACAAAGGGCTAAATGCTATTGGAGAAAGCCCCATACATTGGATTGTGCTGGTATTCTCTGTGAGCCACTGGTGGTAGGTACAAGAGGGTCACACGTATAAGAGAAGTTCAATCGTAGATATGTATATAATCATCATAGAATCATAGCATGATTTGGGTTGAAAGAGACCTTAACAAACATGTAGATCCAACGTGCCTGCATGGGCAGGAACTCCTTCCACTGGATCAGGTTGCTCAAGTATGTAATGTATATAATATATATATAAAAAAATAAAAATTTGTAGTTATATATATATAAACATATGCATGATCCATACATGTATTTGATTAAATCCCATGTCCATGTAGAGCGACAACCAGCCTGACACACTCTTTCCTTCCAGATAACCTGGCCTCCACACAAACAGAGAGCTCATGTGTGTGGCAAACAGGAGCCAGAGCTGGCTCCCAAAAGCAATAAAGAACCAGCCATTGTATCATTTTTTCTTCAAATCAAGTTTTAGAAGACTGTTCATAATCAGTTTATTCACATAAGTGTCTGTTTCCTCACTCAGATTCCAGTCATCTGTGCTACAATTAAATGCATGAAATAAGGAAGCTTTCCCTGGACAATATTAAATTACTCTCTTCTGAAAAAGAAAGTTGTTTTGAAGAAATTCACAATAAAGGCAAAGCTGTTGATCTACATAGGCAGAAAGACATACCATGCCAAGCTTCATTTATGTATGTTTTCGTTTTTTCAGTGTTTTGTCAAGCACCCTGCAGCACAGTTCAGTGATAGCGGGTAGTGTTTGAATGAGTGGGTAAAGGATGTCAAACTGAGTACAAGAATGAAAGCATTGGCCTTGACTATGGAAGGTCTGGTTGATTTAAAAGCTAATTCAATGATACAAGCCTTCACTCAGCTGGTTTGTTCAAAGTATGCAAGCAGACTTTTTTCTTTACTTCTTTTTTTTCCCTCCTTGTCTTTTCAACGTGTGTTGCAGGCCTCGGGCATCTCTTCACAGGCTTTCTTTTTCTTACTGTGGAGAAAAATCTTCTCACTTGTCTGAAAGATGGAGTTAGGACGCCACAACACTCTCATTAGTTGTGAAAGAGTTTTCTTGCTTCCTTTTGGTTCTGGGCATGCCTTTTTTTGTGTCACTCATGCCTCCTAAACCTCCCCCAGCTATATCACCTCAGGACACTCACAGCAAGTTGTGAGATGCTCAGCATTTTCCTCTGATCAGTGCTGGTGCTCTGTGAGCCAGCTGCTGTGCCATGAGGAAGATCGAGAGGGCATGAGGTGGGGATGGGAGCTCTGGCTGCTTGGAAATTAAGCCAAGGAGCTCCTCCTTGACCTTGTTTCCAGGCCCACTGGCCTGTGGAATGACAGTCTGGGCGTCACTTGCTGGTCTAGATCTCCAGCTGGGCTTGTCATGACACCTAGGTGAGAGCTGGGGCTGTCTCACCCTGTTATAATTGGATCAGTCTTCTGGCTTGTCTGAACAATGGAGGAGTTTTGTAACATTTGTGTGTGCATTCAATACTGTTTGGACTTGTCTTGTATGGACTTGTTTTGTCACAACTGAAGTGACATAGTCATGTGAAAAAAAAAAAGAATAAGTCTTTCTGATCCTGCAGGATAAAAATGGCCTTCTTGAATCAATCCTACTTTGACATTAGTGTAATTATGGATTATTTACCAAGATCCAGTCTTCTACTCATAGCACAGAAATTGTGAAGGTGCCTGGCTCTAGTAAATTAGATATCAAAGAGGGTGATTTGTCATTATTACAGATCATTAGTTCTTTTCATGTTTAAACTTGCCCTTTCCAAAGACAGACTTCTTTTTGGTGTCTGGAAGATACAATATGCTTCAGTTATGATCCAGCTGGTCTGTTGGTCATTGCACTGGATTGATTCTGCCCCAGCCCAGAAAACACATTAAAAGCAACATAAAGTGTCAGCTAAGAAAGCAAGGTGCAAGTGGACAAATAAGTCTTTGCAATAGAGAGATTGTAAGGTCAGAAGCTTTATCAGCAGCCAAAATGTGAAAAGTACAGTTTTTTCACCTGTTCCTTGGACTGACACATCCTCTGTTCTGCAGCTCTTTAAGAAGAGAGATCTCTTAACGGGGGATACGTGAAACTCCAGTTTGACAAAACGGTCTGAACTGGACCACTTGGAAGTGATGGCATCCGATAATCCTTTTCCTTGAAGGTGGGAAAGTGTTACTGTGCTGCCCTCTAATGCTCACAGCCTTGCGTTCACTCGGGGATGGAGAGGTTTGAGGTTAGTGTCGCTTAATAACCAAACCACTGCTTTTTTGTCTGCTCTCATCACATAAAATTGGAAAAACAGGGCTTTATGCTAAATTCCTTTTCGCTTTTCCTATGCAAGCACACTTGTTATTATGCAGTGAAAGCATGAATTATGGAGTGCTTTGGGGTGGTAATCCAATTTGTGGATATTTCATTTAGAGTGTGCCATAAGTGAATTGTCCCACTGTGATGTATTGATAGGCCTTAGGCTCATAGTGTCACAGAGAGGTAAAATAAGGCAACTCAACACAACTGGAAAAAATAGGGGTACCATCCTTTTACAAAATCATGATAGACATGTCAGGTTCCTGTGCCTTTAAATTTTAGAGCATGTAGAAATGATGCTCTGTGGTCTATTATATCTTGCAGAACCATTTCACAGGATCACTTCATCTTTTTCAGGAGCTTCCCTACACTGAGTTTCTTATTGCTCTCCCTCTGCATCACCTAAGACCCTGTCAAAACTTAAAACTGCTATCCTAATCCAAGATTGAACACCTGAGCTTTGTGCTTTCATACCTCCTGTTTTGCACTTAAACAGATGCCAGTGATCCCCCTCTTCTTCCTTGCAAAGAAATGAAGAAAAGGGGGAAGTAGAAGTGGTCAGAAGCTCCAATTTAAGGCTCCATAGCATTCAGGCCCCTTTTAGCTTCAAAACTTGACCTTTAAGTCTGGGAGCTGTAGCAGCAGCCACACAATTATTACCAGGATGGGGGAAGGAGGAGAAAGAGGAAGGAGGGTAGGGAAGCAAGTAGAGACACATCTCCAGAGAAACCCACTGAGGGTCAGGATCTAAACTAGCTTATCAAGCTGCATAAATATTAATCATACTGTTTAAGACTATATTCTGCTCTATCTGCAGTTTCACTTTAAGAGGTGTCTCTAATAGGGCATGATGTCTCCAAGCATCTTTTATTAATAATTAAAACACTGTATCTCGAATTACCAACTGGTTCATGGAAGATAATGCTGTGTTGGCAGTGTCAGGCAGGGGAGAGCCTAGTACAGAATGCCGAGGTGAAGGGCTTAGGTATGCAGCCTTCTGCCTTTCTCTTCATTATTTACATTTCATTGCTTCCTAAAAGCCATGAGAAGGTGCCCTTCTTGTGCTAGGCTCCTGTTCCACACCTCTTTTGCCCATCTGCAAAATTACAATGCTTTTATTTGTCAAGATCTTTGAGGCCTGCTGATGAAAAGCATCATAGATGAGCTGCTCTGAAAAAGAACTTCTACACCCCAGAGCTTGTTTGTTCGAATGTACCAATGGCATTGTTAAATGCTAGCACCAACAACTTTTGCTCTGCCTGTGGCCTTAGACTGTCACAAGCAAGCTCTTTACCTCCAGGTTCTGGAAAAAGAAAATATGCATTGAGGAAAGAAAAATACGCATTAAGGAAAGAAAAATACACATTTAAGAATTCCTTTCTGCCAAGGAGGAACTGTAGAAAATGCAGCACAGTGATTCAGCAGAGCTTCAGCAAGGAGCGCTGCAAGGCACTAGCAAGGCTGAAGTGGTGATGGTGGAGGTGTGACAGTGCCATGGACTAACAGGGGTAAGTAAAGGTGGAAGGCTGAGACACCAGCTCATCATATAGATTGTAGCAAACAGGAATGTGCATGTGACCAGCAACCACCCTCCTTCAGGGATCTCATCCATAGGAAATGAGAGCAGAGTGGTAATAAAGAAAGAAGATGCAACCAATCCAGTTTAAAAACATTTTAATTGTGAGCTTGTGTTTCTTTTTCAATTGGAGGTGAATTTACATCTGGCATTAAAGTGTGTACAAAGGCAGGTCTGTGGCTTCTAGTCTGCCACTACAACAAAGCGCAGGGATTGAAGTAAAAACAGACAGCATTGAGGCCACACAATGCAAAAGACTGCAAGAAAGATGTCTAAGGAAGTAATGATCCATTATGGTTGATATGGTGTAATCCCTACTCTACCAAGATTATGGTTTTAGCTATGGATGTGGTGAAACTGAAGCAACCAGGACTCTTCTGGAGCATGGTATTAGAGTGCATCCATGCTTAAAATTAATTGCTTTCTGGCCACTTGTGATGTCCTTGGATCACTCTCTACCAAAATGAGCAGAACAACTGAATTTATGAGCACTTGTATCTCAGGCCGTACTTACACAAGTGCAAACAGGTGTTATATGTAGTTGTGTTTGAAATTCCTTGTGTCAAAAATGTGGTTTTTTTGTGTCTGGAATGGTGTAAAAAGATTTCAGAACTGAGCTCACATCATTTGCAAAACAATGACACATTTTTAATTCCTATGCAGATTAATTTTCTATGGGGATGGGGATGGGGAATCACTGATGAGAACAGTTAAGTTCCCCATGAAGCTGTTGGTGAGCTACCTTATTTTTCCAGATGTGGGAAATTACTTCTCGTCTGCTCTAGTCATAAGATTACTTTAGTTCTAAAAGAAGCCTGGATGCCAGATTTATTAGTTAACAAATCTGGAAGAAGTAAAGAAATCTCTAAGAAGCAGATGCTGATGAGATTGCTTAGAAAAAGATTTGTATAGTACAAGGCACTCACACAAACAGAGATGAACTTTTTACTTCCTTTTTGGTAACTATTTTAGCACCCATTACCTTCTTCGCTTCCCTTTTGTGCTCCTTTTGTCATTATTTTCTAATTCCATTTTCTCATGATAGCTGATTCGCAGGACGCTCTTAATCTTTTGGCAAGGTGTTGTAATTCTGTGACAAAATATTAGATAGCTAAGCTGAGGGACAAGAGAATTAAAGGACATGTCTGAGGTCACACCATAGGTTAATGGCTAATCACAGTTTGAATCCAGGAACTTCTAGTTATTAGACTTTTTCTGCAATTGACTGTGTTGTCTCCTGGAACTCTGAAGTGCTATAATATCACTTAAAAATTGATGTAAGTGTCGCATAGGTGGAAATTAAAAATGTTGTCGGGAGAAAAAAAATTGAGTTATTGGGAATCATTAACAAGCATCCAACACTGATCACTTCTTAAACAAACAGACTGGACTCTGATAAGATATATCTGACACCCTCAGAACAATTAATCAAGTCTCAGAAGTGGCAAGCGTCAGTAATAATATCTTACTTGTAGATCACTGAACATCCACTGAAGACTGTGCTTGTAATAAAACCTTTCTTTCTTTTGTTTCCATGGTGGAATATGTTGGCACTTACTGCTCTGCTGGGAGTGTTATGTGGGAGAAATTCTGGAAGAAGGCAAAGTACTGCTCTCCTTTACCTGTCTCCTTCCAATTAAACCTCCATAGATTTATGTCTTAATAAAACAGCAGTTATACTTTCTTTGTTTCAGTTCAACTTTGCAGTTAAAATCCACTACTCCAAACATAATAGGTGCTGTCTGCAATTGCTTAAATTGGGCATAAACATTTATTGCCTCCTTAGCTAACAAATGCAACCTTACTGTTCGAAGGAATGAGGAAAATTCCACTCAAGGTCAAGTGACCTGATGTTTTCAGGCAGCCTCATTACCCACAATAGCACTGTAGAAGATGAGGCAGAACATCTGGTAGTGCCATAAAAAAGATAGAAATGTATGCATATTTGCTTTAGCTCTTCATGTCGACATTGAGCTTGTGCTTTAATTTTGGGTCAATGTTCTGAAAAGCTGCTAAGAAAAGCTGTCAGTGTTTAAGATTAAGAAACTCAAAGGGTTTCTTGGTCTTTACAGTTCCTTATGTCCAAAACGAAACCATGGGGATACTGAAATTGTCATCTCTTGCTGCTTGGCAGCACTATCAGATTTCAGGCAGAGATGGCCCAGCCAATCTGGTATGGATTTTGTCTCACACATCTGACATCTACAAGGTAGGACTTTATTGGAGACTATCAGCAATCCTCGGTCATCATGTCTATCAGCAAAGTTTGCTCACCATAATGAAAACGAGTTACAAACCTGGAAGAAAAGAGGATGGCTTTGCAGCACTGCAATTTCTGAGCTCCTCTCTTACTGCCCTCTAATGAGTTTCTTCCCCAGTGGTTTGGCTTTCAGATTCTTTGGAGGGTGTGGAAGAGCAGCAGGATCTCACCAGCTCCTGCAGGAGCAACCTTAGCTCATTGGAGGTACATGACTGCCATTTACAGAGCTCCTAATTTCTTTGCCTGACTCCAATCCTTATAAGAGTAGTTCTGGATCTATTTTGCATCCATAGGTCATGATCACATACTGACAGTAGAAAGACATTGCTCTCTGGCTTTGCATTTGTCTGAGGTGAGGAAGGAGGGAAATGTAAGCTCTGACTCTACAACTCATTGTCATGTGGAAACACTGCTGCACAGATTATCTTAGTATGTAATTTAGAAGAGCTTTCCCTTCCTTAAAGGCAGGGTAGCAGGCAGAAAAGTGGTGCTGGGCTGAAAAGCTGCCTGAAATACATGTTCAGTACAGCCCATCCACACAGTGTAACTGCTTTGTATCCTATTAGCACTCCTGTTCTCCTGTTCGTTTCAGTACAGTGCAAATGTCTCTATTCAACATTCAGGAACTCCTTCTGCAGGTGCTATAATCATCAAAACCTGCACCTTTTGTGATCAAAAGATCCCAGAAATTCACTCACTCACTCCCAGAAGGTCTAGAAATAAAGAAATGAAAACAGAAAGTTATCCAAAAGGTTGCTGTGGTGTATGCTGTGTTGGTCTGGACCTTGATGTAGAAGGCAGCAGGGAAAAAAGGAAGAAACCGGGTGGGGCAGTGTCTGACATGAAACTGGTCCTCTCCCACTCCCACCCATTCCTTCCCTACCCGCATGTTTTCAGCTAAAATATAGAAGGGACAGTAGGATTTTCCTCCAGTGAAAATATTTCAGCCTCAGTCATCATAATGCTGTGACCAGGGATAACAAACACACACTTCTGGTGACTGTTTGGAAACTGCTGCAGACAGAAGCACAGGAACAGTACCCAGTGATTAACTGCAGGCAATGCTGCTTTTTCCAAGGTGGCCTTAGTGGAGTTCCATGCAGAGATGTGAAACCAAGATAATCTAAACCCACATTTCACTCCATATGTTGTATTGCCTTAGCATACTTCCTTGCCTGTATTTTAAAGTGCTTCAATTCAGAGTAATTTAAAACCTCATCAGTACTCACTAGAGGATTGGGGTTTAGAACCTCAGTCAATTAAGTCTATGTGGATGAGTAATAGGAGTAAAAATCACAGTTTTCAGTGCAGAAAAAAAGAGAAAAAGAAGAAAAAAGATTCTATAGCCTAGCTATTCAAAAGCAATTATATTTTTAGTTACACGGAGAGACATTTTCAGATTTCTAATTGCTCCAAATCTATCTGCTAAAGAGTCATTACATTCCATTTTAACCCCTCTCTGACACCAGGAACTAATGCTGTAATTGAACTGTGTCACCAGTGATCTCAGTTCAAAATCATTAGTGCAGTTGTTCTTTTTCATATTTGCTTTAACATTTCTGCTCATTGCTTACAGGCATGGGGCCAGATTTGCTGCCAGCATATGTGGGTACAACACCACTGAGATCAGTGCTGTTGTGTCCAATTAGGTCTGTGATGAGGTTGGCCCCATGTGCTACTAGCTTTCATTAACCAATATATTCCCATTACAGACTGTGATCTGTTCACCCAACTACATCCTCTTAAACATGTGGCAATGCAGTAGAATAAAACTCAGCAGGGTTATCCTTTAAATTCTCCCAATTTTAATTTTTTTTGTAATACCAGAACCCCATCTTTGGGCAATTTCATATCCACACATGTGATTCTGATTTCACATGCAGACAATCAAGGAACAATATTTTTTAAAGAACTTGGGTTGCTGTGTGCTCTCTGATTCCTTGTTTACAGCAATGTGTGTATGTAAAGTACCCTGGGTCCATCTCCTTCTTCTCCACAGACCTTAATTGAAGAATGAGAGAAACTGAATCAGAATATCATGGTAAACATGTTAACAAGGTTCCATGCAGCTTATGTGTTACGGATTTTGTTGCACTTATGAAAAAAGAAACATTAAATGTCAGGATATTTCTAAATGCAGACTTAAAAGGTGATATTTAACCATAAACAGTATGATAGTTATTGGCAACTGGTAATGTGAGTCCTATAGCAATCTGTTAATTAAGATTCCACCCACATTTCTAGTTTAAACTCTGCCATAAAAATATGCTCTGTACTATAATCTGGAACACAGATTTTAGCACAGCAGTGCTTTCTATTTGTTTTGTTTTTAATTCCAAAAAAATCGTTCAGCCATTTTATAGCTGAGAAAGGCAAAGTGTAAGCTAGAAGTTTCCAAGCCCTCAGTTATGATCTCACACGACTCATCTGAACTCAAGATTAATGCTCGCAAATGCAATAACTCAATCCCATTCCCATGGCATTTGGCAGCTTAGAGCCCAGCATTTAGTCAGCAGGTACTGGAGGGGTTTGCTGGTGCCAGTGTCTATCAAACTTGATTCATAACCTGCCTTACTGCTCTGAGCATGTGCAGGCCAGACAGATGTCATTATTTATGACCTAACTCTGTCTGTGCTCCCTGTGATGGAGTGTGCACCACTTGGCTGTGTTAGCCCTTACTGCAAAGCTCTCCTCAGTGTAACTCTGGTTTCAGCACAACCATGCAACTAGCACTTTCTGGCTCACATCTGGCTAATGCAGAGCACAAGAGAAGGTAGTTTGTTGCTATTTATATGAGATTGTGTAGATAGCACCTGAGGAGAAAATGCTTTCTGGGCCAGACTGTGGCTCATGACCTTTTGGAAGGGTTACAGTGAGCAATGATGTAACCCAATTTCCATTTTTACCTGTCTGATATTGAAACCAGGCACCCAAGGGACAGAAAAATGAGCTTGTATTTGGGTCGAGATCCTGGCTAACTAGGTCACCAACGTGACTGTGCCACCTGCAGTCAGCTTTGCTCCCAGGGGAAGAGCAAATGCCATGTGTGACACACACAATCTCGGACACAATTCAAACACTGCCATCAAAGGAAACACAAGTTCTTTCCCTGACTCAGTCAGCTGGTGGCTTAACAGCCCTTCCCTCTCTGAGGACAGAGCATCAGTGCTAATGGAGACATACAGTGGTGCAGAGTGGTGAATGGATCCTTGGTAAAACCAACCCAGAAGTGAGGGGAAAAAATGGACAAAAAAAAAATATCCTCCCAGCTAGTTTTAACTTGCTTGATTTTCCAATCTTATTCCCATCTGGCTGCATCAGCACTTAAGGCCTCATCCACATGTATGATCTGATGTCAGTCCAACAGGACAGCAAAGCAGAGGAGAGTGCAGAGCAATCTGCTATAACAGCACTGCTGGCTGAAGGCAGCTTAATGTGTACAGAGATCTATGGCTCAAAAATTCAGGTGTGATGGTTTAGTGATCATCAGCATCACTCTGTAATCTGCTGTGTTTGTTTGAGACTCAGTTTTTGACTCAGGCTATGATCAATGCATAATAGTGTAAGATCTGATTGGCTTCGTGAACCTTTGATCTGGTTCAACTTCAGCTTCTTTCTTTGAATCTTAATAAGAGGTTTTATGTCCTTTTTACACAATTGTATCTAAATTTACATTAGTTTTACTGTTATTATGTGGCTACCAAATCAATAACATAATCTTTTTTCAGTATTTACTTAGCATAATAAAACCTGGAAAATTACCCAAATAAGCGAAATGAAAAACATTCCCCAAGCACAAATGGAATTAAAAGACTATAAAAACTCCATACTCCCAGCTCTTCTCACTTTATGTAAACATCAGCCTTAGCTTCTCTAAAGCACTGTTTTAGCTCAACTCCCCAAGCTCAGCACCTGTCCACATAAACACCCCTGGCCTCTTCTTGGCAACTGGAGGGTAGCTGTGTGAAACTTTCCTAACAGCCCTGCCCTACAGCAGGTCACACACCTGCTTACCCCCCACTTCCTTCATTTGCTCAAAAAGTACCTTCCCCTCAGCAATACTGAATGCATCCAGATCATACAGGAGGCAAGACACCAGCATAAATGCCGATTATTCTTATTACCTGTTGGAAAATAATCATTATCATTATGTTTCCAAAATTAGGTTCCACATTAATGTCTTCCTGTGGTGCCCTTTATATTACGCCATAGAGGTTTAATCTGCAACTAGTCTTTCTTGCTTCTGTGGGATTATTTTATCACTTTAATGTTCCTCTAATAGACAGTATTTTTGGCACATGAAATTATGAATGTGTATTGTAAACCAATTAGGCTTTATTTTAAAAAGATAGGCTATGGAAAAACATCATGAAGCACTGATAAATGCTTGAATTTCTTGATAGTTTCTGCCATCAGAAATTGTGTTGTTTAGTTAATCTGCTAAACCATTGGAACTGTTTTATTTTTAGATTATATGGCTCCTCTGCTAACATTTTTCCTATTCTGTAGAACTAATTACCATCCCATACACTATTGTACATACCTTGAGTTTAAATCAAAAGTTAGATTTATTCAGTGATTCTTTCGTTCTCTTTCTAAAAGAGAGAGAAAGACATGCATGCCCTCTAACTAATATTATTCTGTGGAAAATTTCATTTTAGCCACCGTCATATTTTAAAGAGTTAATTTCCATTTTGACTGTGTTTTATTAATAGGCCACTGGAAGCTTATAAACACTTCAAGGCTTTTAAGGCTGTGTTTCTGCAAAAATGATTAATTATGCAGTGTTATGGATTATGATGCCCTCTTTTCCATGGTTTCCAGACTTCTTGCTTGTTGTCATGTAGCTCCAACAGTTCAATGAGCACGAGAATATTTTTTCCCTGTGTGTTCTAAAAGGAAGTGTGATTCTTTATAAAGGACATATTGCAAATTGAAAAGCTGCCATTCACACAGTCAGGTTGTCCTGTGGTTTATATCATAAATAATGGCTCTAGACTTCCTAACTCTAAACTAGTTTAGCTCTTGTGCAAGACCCCAGACTATCAGCTGCAGAGACTGACAAGCTTAAAGCCAGCAGAGACAGTGGTAATCATCAAGACTGATTTCCCACCCAATACAGACCATATACATTCTCTCACTATTTCTTCCAAAGGAGACAATTTTTCTTCCTGGAGCATAAGAGCTATTTTATCTCTTAGACAGCAAAGGGATGGTGTCACCTTCTACCGTGTCACCTCATTTTTTGACAAAACAATGTCTGAATGTTCCTTTACTTAGCAATTCTTAGATTCTTTATGGATCATGTGAACCAGAGCTGAGTAAATCTTCAAACAGGTATGTCTACTGGAGAGTATCAATTTCAGTTCTTAATTAATATAGACAGTGTGTCCCACAGCCTTCCAAACACAGATATAGCTTTCCTACTGTCTTCCTGAGAATATCACAGTGAGTGAGTGGCTCTATTCCCAGGAATATTAGTGATTTTCTCAGTATACAGACACTGCAGAGAAATTACACTTTTGACTTAATTGCAAATTCCCACATCAGAAACATCATAGAACAGGTTTGCTCTACTCTGTTGGAAGGGCATCCCTGGTTGCAACAAAACCATTTTACAAATGCAGAAGACAAGTGATATGCCAGGAATTGTGCATTGATGTTGCCTGTCTGCAGGTGATGTGATGGCCAAGCGCGTTCAGGAGCCCTGAGGCTCTTTGCTGATAAGGCACCAGCAGAAAGATGTAGTAATCATGAAGAATCACATTTTGACCTGGCCTGTCCATCCATGTAGAGAAGCATGGTAGGGAGGTAGAGAAATCTCTTATTCCCTCAGGGATTTTTCTTGTTACAGGAAACCAGAAATCTGCGTTTTGTGCAGTAAACAGGCAGACAGGGGGGCCATTCCTCTTGTCCCTGATATATTAGCAGGCTCAACTGAGCTTACATGGACAAGAATATAGAAGAGCCTACAAGGCAAAAATGACCTATCTCCTCTCTAGTCTAGGGCTGGGGGTGGAGGGGGTTGCTGTGACCTATAGTCTGGTGTGCACTTTTCACGCGGAGCTGGACAGACACATGAAGTTTTTCCTCCAGGGACACTGGGAGATGGAATTCTTATCTGCCATGAATAGTTAGCATGGAAACCATTTACTTTGCTTCATGGCTAAAATGCAGGCAGCTATGCCTGCCATCACTCTGTTAGAATCTGACATAGCAATTCTTAATCATGCTTTGGCTTTTCTTTTTGCTTTCCATCCTTGCTCTTGGAGGGTTGGCACAGCTGACGAATTCTACCTCGCATGAAATTCAGAAAATGGCATCAAGCCCATGTTACAGACAGGAGGGGGGCAGAGCACGCTGACCAAGAGTGTGCAGACATGTGGCACCTCTTACCCACTCCTAAGGTGACAGAAGGAGCTGCTGCAGCTCTCCCAGTGCTGTGGTGAATCACTGCTCTCACAGCAGAATCTACTGCTCCTTCAGGCTCCTTCAGCTGCTCACGGAAAAGCTCCCAACCATTTCAGCTCAGACAAGTGGGCCCTGCTCGAGAGGGTGATGAGTAAATCTCTGCAACCCCATCTGGATTCAAGTACACTCCTGAAAGCAGCTCAGGCTGTTTTGCCTCTGGCAAGGATGGGTAGCTAGGAGGCAGGGTTGGGCTGATAACCTCTGCAGCTGGCACTGCTGCTGCAGGTGGAAAAAGGATGCTCGCTCACACAGTGACTTGCCCAGGGTCAGACTGTAGCATAGAGACTTACAGTTGCTTTAGTTAATGAGCAGAAGACAAGTACAGGGAAGGTGGAAAAAAGTTCACAGCAGAAATTCTACAGTGCAGTAAAAAAAGAAGAAACAAGGGAAGCAATGGGAAATAACACTTTATAAGAATAAAGTCCTTTATTCAATATTAGAAGAAAGCACATTTTCTGTCATTCTTCACTTTTTGCAACAAAGTCTGTATACAAAGAACTCCTAGTTTTATGAGGCAGCAACCAAAAAACTCCTTCTCCAAAACTGTTAGACAGTGATAATTAAAGCTGCTTTTGAAGAGATGGATTTGAACCACTGCTTGACAGGGAGAGAGCATTATGCAGTACCCTGCACTCCCTCCCTCTGTATCCTGCAGCCTTTCTGTTGCAATGAACTCACTCCAAATGAAAGTTAAATCACATCAGACAAACACATAATGAGCTTGTGCCGCAATGTTTAATAAGTTAATCAAGTATGTTAATGATACATATTTACAAGAAAGGACTTTGACTCAGAATCAAGTCAGGAAACAACAAAGACTAGTAATAAGAACAGCTTTGCATTGACAAAGTCCAGATGAATATGAGATAATTTGGGCATCAAAAAGAGAACAGAGAAACTGGTAATAGCTGGAGCTATGAAGAAGAGCTGAATTTCACAGCATATCCAATTACAAAAGTCATTACTGATGGGAATAGCAAAACAACTTGTCTATACAGGATATGAGTGGAACTCAGTGGATTGTCTAAATCTGTACCACATTTCATATTTATTTTTAAAAGTGGCTTGATATGTGGAATCTGAATCCCAGACTCTTGGAACATCTGGAAGGTCTTGGGTTTTTGGTTGGTTCATTAGAAATTAAGGAAGTTGTGAGTTTAGGATTTCAAACATTATTTCCCCCTTTACAGCATAAAGCATGCTTGGAGTCATTTGGATTGAGGTTTCTGTTTTTCTGGTCAATTCTCATGTCTTTAAAAATAAAATTACTCGAGTGGAATCATCTAATTGTGAAAGCCCCCATTTTAGATAATGTGATTGCTTGACCCTGGCTGGATGCCAGATGCCCACCAAGGCCACTCTATCACTCCCCTCCTCAGCTGGAAGAGGGAGAGAAAATATAATGAGAGGCTCATGGCTCAAGATAAGGACAGGGAGAGATCACTCACCAATTACCATCACTGGTAAGAGAGATTCAACTTGGAGAAATTAAGTGAATTTACTACCAATCAAAGCAGAGGAGAATAATGAGAGGTAAAATGAAATCTTAAAGCAGCAAGAGTCACTACAGGGTCACTGATGAGCTCAGCCTCAGGCAGCAGTGGGTCTATCTTGGAGCTGGGTTACATTGGCTCTGTTGGGAAGGGGAAATTCCTAGCAGCTTCTCAGAGAGGCCCCCTTGTAGACCTCCCACAACCCAACAACTGGCCATGCAAACCCAATACAGATAAAAAATGTTATCCTTTCTTGATCTCAAAACTATGAGATACATTTAAATGGTTAAAAATGAAGGAAGACTAGTTATCCCAGCTGGGACTTAGCTACATGTCTTTCAATGAAAAGAATTTTGTTTCCACTTTCTTTCCTTCAGAGGAAAATTATTGGTCCAGATGTAGAAATGGTGCTTATAGTTCTAGTGCTAGCTTGAACCAAGCCTGAACAAAACATCTCTGATCTCAGATGCACACCTACTATACTGTATAATCCATTTATGTGGGTGCATTTTGTTCATCTCCCCAGTCTCAAATCCTTCTTGGTCCCTCAAGAATATGTAATGTCTATTAATGTTTAATGTCTATTTGGTTGACCCTGGTACACCCACTTTGCTTGAAGGAAAGCTCCCTGGTGTCAGATGGAACTGGGCCTTAAATGTGTATTTAAAGTATCTGTGTTCTCATCTTTAAAATCTTGCTTCCTTGAATTTTTAGGTTTATTCTCAGTGGTAATAATTCAAACTTCGAATTCGATGATGCTCAACCGTTTTAAATTTCTTTCATCATACATGTCTATTTTCTTGCAGAACTACATGTATTTTAATTTAGTAATCTGGTTTTGTTGTATTTATCTGTAAATATCCACTAAGCATCCTGTCCTAAAATGGGGGCTGCTCTTAAGCAACGTGCTCTTGGCTATTTGAGTTTCGTGACTGGTTAACTGGAGGGTAGAAACTGTTTCTGCTCCCTCCTTTGGAGGGCAGAATTGTTGCAATTTGGATAGTAAGGAGCAGGAGAGCTCTTCAGATATTCAGCATTTTCTACGCTTGAGTACCTAACACTCCAAAGGAATTATTTCTTTTTCAAGGGTAATACTTTTTAGCTAAGTGTGATTGTGAGCTGCCTAATGTTTTATGTCTGAAATTCAACTTTATTTATATTAGGGAATGCACTAATAGTATAATCAGAAGTCTAAACATTCTGCAGAAGGATGAAAGACATTGTGACAGTGCTTGAATGGTTAATGCTTTTCTCTTGTAAACTTCATAACCTAGATGTTAAAACCACTTGGAGCTATCAATGATGACTCTTGTTAACTCATTATGTGTCATTAGCAGTGGCTTTCAAATGGCAGCATCACACAATCCCACTGAAGACCAGTGGCCAGCAGGATAGAACATCTGATGTTGGGCTGCTTTGACAGCCAGAATTCAGCATACCTCAGAGCCTGGCAGAAAGGGATGCTGCAAAGGACTGCATAAAGGAGCAGAAGCTTTCCTAGTGCTGCTTCTCTCTTTGTTTCTTTCCTGCTCTCATCTCGAGGGCTACTTTCACTTGGTCCTTCTGACTGCTGCACTTTTGCCTCCCAGCTCCCCTCTCATCGGTTTTTCTGCTTTTTAGAGTAAAACCCAGAGACCAGGTAGCAAGGAGATGTTTTGTGCACTGCAGTGAATATCTTTTTCCTTCAGGGTTAACCTCATTGCACACACTGAAGTTTTCCTGTATTGTTCTTGGCTTTTTTTTTTTTTTTTTTTTTTACTTTCTCTATACTGAAAAGTTTAGCCTCAAAGTGCATTTTTCTCTCAGCTCTTGCAGCAGGAAAAAAAAAGCAGCTGTGCCATAGCTTTAGTTCTTAAATTTCTTCTAATTGTCGGACAGATTATTTTTTTCCATACAGCAGACTCTATCTATGTCTAGCTAAGAAATAATGGAAAATAATAATAAAGCAGTTAACACATTGAATATTTGTGCGAGGCACGCACTTCATCCCAAGTATTTTCTGCTCTTCATATGCTCATGTTTAGTCCCTGTTATTGTTCACTCAGCATTTTATAATGACAGGCCTATAAACATTATAGAATCATGCAGCTGGAGCGTGCCTGAATGCAAATTACCTCGCACAGGAAATTGTGTAGAACACACAGTACCTGAAAATAAAGATCCAGATAACGAACATGGAGAGTCTTTGGATGTGAGTGGAGTTACACTAATTTACAGCAGCTAAGGATATGCTTATGCATATACCTCAACAAGCAGGTAAAAACCAGCTTGTCCTGTTCATAATTGGCATCTTTCTTGACACAGTTCCTCTCACCAGCCCCTCAAAATTAGATGTAAATTTCCCCCCTTCCCTCAAGATTGAAATACTGGAGCTTGAGGGATTTGACTTAGACATGATTTAGGTATAAAATGGTTTTAAGTGCACAGACATGTCAATCCAGCACAAAGGTTAAATTTCTTCAGGGAGAGAAATCTCTACAGTCTTGTCCCTTTCCTTGAACTGAAATGTCCTCCAGATAAAATGCCAGACAGTTCAGAAGGCAAGGAGCAGATGTAGAAAATTGCAATGAAGGGAAGGCAGACTCTTTGGCAAGGAGCTGATGCAGGGTAGCTACGAGAGAAAGCAAGTCAATTGAGCTATGATGACAGAAACTGAGTCCTGCCCAGTAATTCTTTTCTCTCCTTGTTCTTTACCAAATTAAAAAAGGTTTATTATATCTCCATGATGACTAATAGGAGCAGACCTAAACTTAATTAAATATACACAGTCCTTTCACAAAGAAAATTAGTTTTGCACCAAAATCTCACCAACAGTTACTGTTTTGGACCTGCAAATTATAGAAACAAATACTACAGAGAGAATAGGTTAGGCTAAAGTAATAATACAGTAATTTTACTTGCACCAAGTATGAGCTTTGTTTTAATTACTGCTTTGTGAAAAAAACTTCAGTTGCCTCACATACCATACAAGCTTTAAGGAGGGATTTGGAGTGTTTCTTGCCCTTCCATTTTCCTCGTGGAAAATGCTGATCTGTCTGCCTGAAGAGCCACTGATGTTCTGAATCAAGGCAAGGAAAGAACAGAGAATACTCCTACCTTACATCTTGAGTGGCTGTTTACACTTCAACAGGAGCAGGCTAAATCAAAATGACACTTTCTGATACTTAGTGTTATGCAAATCGTTCCACAAGGGGTAAAGCCAGCGCACAATGTGGTCCAAAAACTCACTGAAAAAGACTTGCACAGAAATTAAATGTGAGCTGAGTGAAAGGCTGCTGTTAATTCCTAGGGCCAAGGGCTAAATGTCTTCATTTTGCAGCATGTGGAGGAACATTCAGGAACAAGGCAACCACTTGGAGCAAAACACAGCCTTCACATTAAACCTTTAAAGACATTGCACAGGCACTTGGAATGAAAGACCTATGTGATAGCAGAATGTATGATCATATCATCACACAAAAAAATTCTTACACCTCTAATATAAAATGAATGGAGATATCTCCAAATGCTAAGTGTGAATTCTTCTGTATTGAATACCAGCAGTGTTATCAACCTTGGCTCATTGTGACAGCAATGAAAAGCACGTTGTACTCAAACTAACACACAGCGAGTTCTGCTGCATGTTGGGAAATATGGTATCTGTCACAATAACACACTCCCCATGCATGCTCCCATCCTATTTTATTTTTGTAAGTTTTGTTAAAAAAACATTAATTCATCCATAGTTTAAGAGGGATTTTACATGTAAAGAAGCCAGAATTAAGTTCAGAAGCTACCTGGTAGTACAGACAACCAGTATCCAAGTAATTTCTTGTCTATCCAAAAATGTTAGCAGAGGACTAATTAGAAAAATATTTTAAAAGCTTTTCAGAACCTGATTTTCAGCACTGTATAAATACTATTCAGTCATGGCATTCCTCAACCTGACTTGAAAACCTGCCTGAAGGTTTAGCTGGACCATTGATATTCCTTCTCCAAACAGACCCGAGATAAAAGTGAGCTAAGGAAAAAAATGGAAAGCCCATGCAATTGTGCTCTTCAATGTCTGGCTAGGTTTCTTGGTAACGTGGTAACAGTGGAGTGAACATGTTGGTTTAAATTCCTTGAGTGGTCGCTAAGCAAAAAGTGCAGAAAGGTCAGGGTAGCACCAAATTAATACTGGTTCTATTACTACTTTTGTCCTTATTAGCTCCCTAACAGGAAGAAACTGCCACCTCCACCTCAGTGAAAGGCAAGAGAGGAGTGGGGCATCTTTCTGAGCTTGTCCTCCATGACACATTCATGATTTTGGTTCGTTTCAGAAGACTCCTTTAGTTATACTACACTAGACAACAATACTCTTCAGCTGACTTTTGGGGTGAACTGTGTGTTATCACAGAATCATAGAATTGTTTAGTTTGGAAAAGATTTTAAGGTCATAAAGTCCAACTTTTAACACACTGCTGCCCAGTGTACCGCTAAACCATGTCCCCAAGAGACACATTACACATCTTTAAAATATCACCAGGGATGGTGACTCAACCACTTCCCTGGGCAGCCTGTTCCAATGCTTGATAACATTTTTGGTGAAGGAATTTTTCTTAATATTTAATCTAAACCTCCCCTGGTGCAACTTGAGGCCATTTTTCTCATCCTACTGCTTGTTGCCCGGTAGAAGAGCAAGCCCTACCTCAGTATAAATTCCTTTCAGGTGTCTGTAGAGAGTGACCAGATCTCCCCTGACACTCGCCCTGAACTCCTTTTTCACCAAGCAGCTTTCCAGACACTGCTCCCAGCATCTAGTGCTGCATGGGATTGTTGTGACCCCACGGCAGGACCTTGTTGAATCTCAGGCCATGGATCCATCCTGTCCAGATCCCTCTGTAGACCCTTCCTGCTCCCCAGCAGATCAGCCCTCCTGTCCAGCTCAGGGTCATCTCCAAACTGAGCTGGTACACTTGATGCTCTTTGGCCAGCTCATGTCTCAGCTGAGCCCTAGGGAGCACCACTGATGACCAGCTGCCAACTGGATGTAATTCCATTCCCCACCTCTATGGGCCTGGAGAGTTTTATACCCAAACTGTTTTATACCCGGCAAAGACCACTCATAAAACCCATGAGCAGCCAGTTTCTCCAGGATGAGGTTCTGGAAAACGTTGTCAAAAGCTTTACTAAAGTCCAGGTAGACACCATCCTCAGCTTTTCCTTCACCCACTACGTGGAATCATAGGAGGCACAGTGGGTCAGGCAAGACCTGCCTCTCATAAACTCACACCAAATGGGCCTGATCCACTGATTGTTCTGTGTGTGCTGCATGGTGGCACTCAAGAAGATCTGCTCTGTGACCTTTTCCAGCACTGAGATCAGAGTGTAACTCCACAGATCTTCCTTCCAATCCTTCTTGTATATATTACACTGTGATTTAGTGTATTGAAAAGTGCATTTATTTCAAGTTCTACAGGGTCAGCAGAGGAAGACATTATTTAAAAAAAAATTTGGAGAGTGCTATGAAAAGCATGGCATGTTTCAGGGTTAACATTTATGCATAAATTTTGGTTGATAAACAAAAGCAATCATGTCTAAGAGGAGGGGGTGGTCATAGGGAAAGTAGCAAGGCCCATTGCAAGATCAAAGCTGCTGTCCTCTCATCCTTGGGGAGCTCTGAGGAATGTGAAGTCAGAAATGTGAACATAGGCTTTTTCTCCTGGGTGCCATCAAATTCTTGTCCTGTTTCACTTGAATGGGATCCCCACCAGGGAATTCCTATGGTTCTGCCTAATCAGGGGAAAACACAGTGAAAGATGTGACTAGCCATCTGGAGGGAACAGTTTCTGGGTTACAGACAGGAGTACACATTTGCCTTGCTATCAGTCCAGGGATTCATCACCCTTCCTGAGGCCCCACTTCAAAATCCACTATAGTGGATTATATATGCCATTACCAAAAACATCTGATAACATGTCTCTGTGGGCTACATTTATCAGCACAAATACAGATATTCTTTGTTAGAGTGGATCTTACACCCAGTCTAGGTAGAAGTAAGGATGATTGCTGCAGCCTCTTGGATTTTTAGAGGCTTTCATTTTGGGATTGCAATGAAGCTCAGGAATGAAAGTTCTATTGCCTTTATTATTATTATTGGTGGTGGTATTGTTGTTTTGTTTTTTTTCCTAATTTCTTTTCCAGCTGAGAAAGGAGGCATAGACCAGCTACAATAGATGTCCAATTACACCAAATGTGAAATTAGCCTGACTCAATCAGTCTTGTAATGGTTGATGGCTGTTCCAGATGATGGAAAAAACAGGAGGAAAGGATCTACCACACACTGGGGAGACACAACAAGATGAAAAGAGAGGAAAGAAGCCCAATAGGTGCAGAGAATAGGCTGAATTCAAGGGAAGGTGGTCTTACTGTGACATAGTTGGGTAAGAGAAAAGGTTATGATTGACTGCAAGATTAATTGATTTGCCGACGTTCTCAAGCAGCAGTTTTCTACATAAAGCAGAGGTTTCTGTTTATCCTGTTCTTTGTGCTGGGGATACAGGTGTCTCCTCTGTCAGCATGTGATAATACTGCAACACAGCACACAATAAGACTCAAGAAAACTTTTAAGACATGGGTGCAACAGTAAAGAGCTACTTTTTTTCCCATGTATTCAAAATAAGTGTCATCTTTGACATCAGCAACATCTTATGATGTGGCACATGTGACCATTTCCCACAGAAGTACAGTCATCTCTTTCTGTTTTAAGCCTCTGAAATAGGACTGGGAGATGTAGCAACTTGTAGAATCTCAGCAGTGAGTTCATGAATCATGCATGAAACAAAATCTACTTCCTCCTGACGCACAAAGGGAATATCAGACGGTTGCAAAACCAGTGCTGGGCTGGGGTGCTTGATGTGATATTCAGTTCCAGAAAAGCCAGGAAAGTCCACCAAGCACATTACTTTCAAAGTGTGTGTGCAAAAGTACAGTGAGAAAAAAGGAAAGAGGTAATGATATTAGGTTGTTTGCATAGTGGTCTTTTTTCCCTTTTCCTCTCTTCCCCTTGCTCCATTCTCTTTCCCAAAGCAATTTCCTTCACTTTGGCAAGAAGTAAGATTGGGCAAGAATAAGACTGTTTTCATCACTCCTTTAGAAATTCATAGTGAAATATGCCTAATATATTTTCAAAGAAGGTCTTTCACTTAAAAGCAGTGTTCTGTGACCTTTTTAATAATGAAATATCTTCCCATATTGCACATAGTAGTAGAGGGATCTAAGAAGCACTGGAACTTATTTCTGTGGTGTAAAAAAAAACCCTATATTTTCCCCATATTATTCTGACTTTTCAGATGACATAACAAGAAACAGTGGGAGTTTACCAAACCATTTCATACGTCTATGTATCTAAAATGTGGGGGGTTATTTCTTAAATGATCACCAAATAAGAATGCAATGCCTAATGAAGACAAAAGGTCAAAAAATGTCTCTCAACACTGCAATGATTTTATACATCACTTGGAGTTCTGAATTTAAAGTCACAAAAACCTTATCTACAAAACAGCAATAGAGGTAAATACACTTGAAAATATTTTCTTTCCTGTTCTACATTTCAGCATAGGCAATATTTAGTTGCTAAAACCTCTTTCTGGTTAACAGGAATTTGTAATAGCTTTTAACTGAATTGCTTGTGCCAGTGGAGAGATGAGTATGAGGATCAATGCACCTGTCAGTACCAGCAAAGATGACAAATCAGCAGGCAAAATAAGTCACCTTCCTACTCTTATGAAAAAACCAAACATGGTGTTTTCTTGATGCTGATGCACCACCAAATATTCCACATCTCTGTAATCTGAAAAAAAACCCTTTGTCTCCCTGTTTCCTACATCTCCACACTATCTTCATAATATAAGGGTTAAGACCAACTATTTTCTCTAGCATTTTGTCAAGATGTAGGGTTGCAAAAAAAACGTTTATATTTTATTAGATTTAAAAAACAACTAGGGGGAGAAAAAGTACAAGTTTTGGAATTCTCTTATAAACTCTGGTAAGAATCATCACCTTGAAAAGAAAGCTAAAAACAATTTAAATATATTTGCTCATAGCTTAATCTAATTGTGTTAATTGACTAGATCACTTGAGAGGAAAGTAGTGAGAGATGTGACACACATCAACAGGAAGAGAGTTGATAGATCCTATGGAACAGACACAAGAAAGAAACCATTCATGTTCATGAAAATAGGGTCAGATGGCTGACTGGAATAGCACATAATGCAATATCTTCATTATTGTCCTTTTGAGTAACCAAGGGAGTTACAAATTTTAATATATACTTATTATTTGAAGGGATTTGTGACTCTCCCTTGAGGTATGCTACAGAGGAGACAGAGATGTTTTGTGAATAAGAGTAGAATTGAAGATTTCTGCCCTTTATTGATTATCTGAAAAAGTTCTTGCTTCTGCACACATTATTGAATTTTTAAATGACAGCAATGGCTGTCATTCAAATAATTTTTTTTCTTTATATCATTTTCTAGGAAGAGTATATGTAAAATCAAAATATTTGAGAGTCTATTTATGGGGACATTCTTTATGTATTCATTATATCAACCTGGAAGATTTGGGTCCATTTAATAAGTATTAGTGTGTGGAAAGGTTTCAAGATGGTATTGTTTGAGAAGCAGAAATGAAATATTGTGATGTAGTATTTACATGCATTATTTCCAAGATCCATTTCTGCTGTACAGTTCAGAATACAATAAGTGTGTCTAGCAGTGGTCAGGCAGAGCTGTGCCTGGAAATAAAATGTATTGGCAGATAAAAAATGGTACGTTCCAGGGCAGAATTACATCTGAAGTTTGGCCCTTCAGTGGGGGCTTGGTAGCTATTTGTTTTTCTGAAGCTTTCTAGGGTAGAGCTGCTCATTCCTTTTACTGTGGAATGCCTATCATATTTGAAGCACTGAACAAACATGATTTTAATTCAGAGAAATGAGGGCAGACCAAAAGAAAATCTGAAGGCAGAAAAACCTGGGGGCAGCTCCTACATCATGAAGTTCACAGAATGCTGCTCCAAGTCTGCTTTTACTTCCATGGAGAAGTAAGAAAAAGCAGAAGTTCAGCACCCAAACTCAGGCCCTGTATTCAACATATTCCCCTGGAGTGATGTGAACTGCACCTTCAGCAGCCCTGCATTTAACACATCTGACACAAGATTGCAAATAAGACAGCTGCTTCCAAATGATGCTGTCAGTGGTCAGGAGTGAAGAAAGGAGAAGGTGGTGAGATAAAGACAAAAAAGGTGTGAACAATTAACCTCTGACATACAATATAATATATTATGGTCATCACCAGCTTAATTGGGGATAGAAGCTGCATCAGGAATATGCTCTAACGAGTGCATAAGCTTTGCAAGGTTCTTTTGCAAAATGCCACATATTTGCATTATCTGGGGGTAATTTGCATTTCTTTTCCCCAGTCATTTTCAGACAGGTGAATGCTAATAAAGCTCCCCGGGTAACAAAATATTAAGAAGATTTAGAATGTGGAAAACCACTTAATGTGGTTAAGGGTAACCACATTAAAGTGCAGGTCATCTAATAGTTTAAAGGAGGATGCAGTTCTCATTGTGTCTTAGGAAAACTTTAGTCATGAGGCCTTCCAGTGACAGGCACAGGCCAGCACACAGTATGCAGTCTTGAAGCCTGGAGACCAAAGTCATCTTTCTAGATCCATCACTTGTTTCATTTTCTTGGGCATGTTGTTTTGCCATTTATCCTGGGGACAGGGAAAATGTCTGCACACAGACTGATTCTGCATCTCAGCACGCATAAGCTCTACAGAGTACCTTGCTGACAGACACAAAACACACTTCAGCGAGCAGGGAAGAATGGGTGGTTTGATTACAGTAAATAGGAGCTGGCAGGAAATGGGTAATACCTAGTTAGGTCTATCTGCACATTCCTCGTCCCTAAAATGGAGCCATTGGAACTTCACTCCATTGTCACACAGCTTCACATCATGGGGGTAAAAGCACAGCAAAATGTTTGGAATCGCTTGAATTCCCCATATTAATAGAGTGACCTGCCATCTGCTGCTCTGCCCACGCTTATGGTCTGCTGCTCCATAGTTAAGCATCCATTCACAAGAGAGGAATGTCTGTGTGGCAGGCAGCTAGGACTCCATTGTATAGGTCTTTACAAACATTGCACTGTGTTTTCCCAGGCATTTTTAGCTCTGTCTCTAAACACATATTTTGCCTGTGTGGTTTTGTTCCTCGGGTTTTTTACCTCAAGGAAAACAAACGTCATAGTTTAGTGAGTATTTTCGAAATTTAGAGATACACATGCACACATATACAATATTTTAATATAGATTTCTATGCCTACATACACATACAGAAAAGCACAATTATAGAGAGATGGGATGAATAATAATTTTGCAGCTAAATTCTGATGTAATTGAGTCTAGAGAGAGACTTTTGGGACGATTAAATATTACTTTTGCTGACAAAACTGCCTTGGGAAGTTCCTCAGCACTGCCCTGACCCAGCTGCTGCCCTTCTGCTGCAGTTTGCTGTCTCCTTGACGGAGGCAATGCAATTGTTTGTGGAACACTCTGTGTCTCAGACCTTTGCTACAATTCAGGACAAAAAGAAAAACACCAGGAAAAAAAGGCTTTTGTCCTTGTTTTTTGTTTGTTTGTTTGCTTTTCAACACAGATCTCCCTAATCTGGTCCATGAAATGATCCCACCAGCAGTTGTGCTGGCACATCTCAATGAGTGTGGGAGCAGGCATAAAGGGCTGAAGGGAGGTGGAGGAAGGGCAGCTCATTTTGCCACCAAGGAACACATACCATGTAACTAATCCCAACAGCTCTCAGCAACAATGAACCAGAACTCCAAACCTTCTAAACTATTACTGTATTTGATTCACGTATTTGATTCTTTAAATATTCTAGGTATGGGAATGTATTTTTTAAAAACTTATTCTGTTTTTTTCACTAAGGCATACTGACAAGAGACTATTCATTTCTTACAAAATAGAGTGTCAGACAGTGAAATGCAGCTTTAAGCTAAAGGAAATTTTTTAATGTAACATCTTTCTTGCCAGTGAAATAAACAACCGGCCTGTATTTCCAGTTGGTGCTCAATTCTTCCTCATATTTCAGTCAGCTCTTGTACATTATTATATGAGTCCTACTGTTACAGTTAAATGTATACAGGTCACTGAGTGTTTGTTCCTCAATGAAGCAATTTTTCCCCTAGGATAAATAATTGTGGGCATTTTATTTATGGAAAGCTCAGTACTGAACATGCTCATGCAGGTCCAGCAAATAATATAAGTGTGTGCTTAACCTCAGGGGTATAATTTCTGCTGCACTCATCAGGGACAATATTTACCTGCTGAGAGCAAAGCATGGGTCTCATTGGATTACAGCCAGCATGCTCAGAACTTCCCAAAACTGAGCTCATAGCTAATTGAAGTTACTACATGTGCTTCAGTGGGAGTTAATCACCTGAATACCACTGGAAATCTGGTCTTAAGGACTCTTTGGAATCCTATTGATCCCTTTTTCTCAGTCTGCAGTGTATACACGGCTGCATGCTATTTATGCTTCTAGAACTATCCTTTTTACAGTTTTAGATTGTTTTCCTTATAATTTATGGTGTCTCTGTAATTTTTTTTCTAGTATGAAAACAAACAGGTGTCTCTGTCTAACCTTCTTTGTTCTAGTCAGTACTGGATATATTTATGTTATGTCATAATTTATTTGCTCCTTTCTAAAGTATTCACCTTTATATTCACCATGCACACAGGAGACATCTTGCTATTCCTCTGACACTTTTTTTCTTGTCCTTCTCTGGATCCATTTGCTTTACCCTTTTTGAAGTGCTGTGCCCAGAATTGTAAGCAGTATTCAAGGTGAATGTACACTCTCAGTTTACATTATGAGACATTCTTAGTGGCATTCCTTTCCTTTCTTGAGATAGACTAGTTTATTTTATTTGACTCTCAGCTTCCATCAACAGGTGGTTTTCATCAAGGAGACTATGATGAAGCCTTCTTTATGTTTTTCTGCCACATGGAACTCATAAGTCTTCCTACAATTCAGTATTCAATATTATTCAAATTCTTTGTCTACTAACATTTGGTCTTGGATTTAAATGTCTCTTTCTCAGACCATTCTCAACACAAAGGTTCAAACATGGAGAAGCAATGATACTCTTCCACACACCAAATCATGGCTGAATTACCATTTAATTTATCCTTCCTTCAGCTGTTCCCCAGTACACTTTAGGGCATTCTCCACACAGCCATCCAGCTAAGGTAGACAATTCCTCTTCCCCTTCCATGCCTACAAATGCAAATGAATAAGCAAGAAAAGAAGCAAAAGTCCTAAACATACAGATCTCCATATTCCCAGGATTCAACTTCTTGCTGTTTTGGCAGCAAGTTCATCTACCCAGGAGTGAGGGGCTGCATTGTCCAGATTGGCACAGTCACTGTTCCTAAGACAGTTCATTCTTTTTTC
This sequence comes from Sturnus vulgaris, assembly GCF_052056855.1. Classification (NCBI taxonomy): domain Eukaryota; kingdom Metazoa; phylum Chordata; class Aves; order Passeriformes; family Sturnidae; genus Sturnus; species Sturnus vulgaris. The sequence goes on from NC_142243.1 coordinate 111,854,592, forward strand.
CTGTAACTATGTTATTTTGCATTGTTCACAAGCTTTGCTTTATCCTCCTTTGCTTCTTTACACAAACATTGATGGATGTGCTGCACCCTTCCAGTCAAAGAGACAGGGTTTTAAAATTTATTTTGCAAGTCAACCCCTCCCTGGGCTGAAAACAGACTTCTTACTATAGCCTCTGCTGCTGACAACTTCGCAATTTCTAATAAATCGTATAACCATTCTTTTCTCATCCCACAACTGCATAGCTGCCTTTATGGTCTCCCAAGGGACATTGTCAGGAAAACTACAGCAGGTGGGAGAGCTCATGTGTCATCTCCTACAAATGAAGGCTGAGAGACTACTTACCCAGGCTCAGGCACAGATAAGTACCCTAAATTTAGCTGGGCATTTGGTGGCAGCAGCTGTATGTAGCAATGCACTGCAAAATGTAGAAACAGATGGCATTGCAGAAAACACGGATGTTGTGTTTATTGTCTGACAGGAGGCCTCTTTGCCTCCTTCCTCTAACATCTTCTCAGAGCATTTGGGGGATAAGATGGTATTTCCTTTCTACTCCCCTTTCTACTGCTTCTGTAGTCAGCTTCTCTGGAACTTCCCTCCATTCAGAGTTGGTAGTTGGTCATTCTGACTGCTTCTCTTCTGCTTTTGACTTTTTTATATTAGAGCCTTCTTCTTGCATATTTTTTGCATGACTCTCACTTCACATGGCAGCAATAAACATCAAAATATGGTTCCTAGAGCATGTTGACGTTCATGATGGGGGCAAGTGTACATATTAGCATTTGCTTCAAAGCTGTCAAAGGAAAAATTTAAAATATTTATACCAAAGGATGTGCATGGATGTATGTTCTGCCAGAAAAAGAGCCAGAATACATAGAAAAAAAGCTTCTTTTTTAAAAAAAATTTTTTTTTTAGAAGAGAACCAGAAATGGGAGACCAGTAACATTTTGACAAAGCTCTGGCAAAGTTTTCAACTACTTCTTTCAGAGTCAAGGAATTTTTTGCCGTGTAGTTTAATTTTAGGGACATTAAGTTCAAAGAGATTTCCTCAGCACAAGTTCCCTGAGCTCTGTCATGTACAGATGACTCCAGAACTGGGACACCCACTGATTTTCTTACTGAAGCAATAGTATTACCCTGCACTTCTTGGGGAACAGGAGGAAATTTTAAAAATTGAAAAACTGACTAATAAAACTACAAATTTCAGAGGAGGTTAAGTGAGAGTACCAGTGTGTCTCAAGGTGTAAGAGGGTGTAGTATCCACTGAGGTAAGTGTTCCATGGCCTCCAGAACACATGGGAATAGATTGCTGTTTCAAATGCCCCAGATTAGCAGATTGATCCCTACAGGATGAGGTGACACAGCCTGCAGGGAGAAAATATGTAGGTGTTTACACCCAAGGCCTAACATAAACACACAAAAAAAGAGCAAAACACCAGTATCACTTCCAAGCAGCTGGTGGTCTTCCCTCAGCAGCACCAGGGCCATCCCTCTCCTCAAGAAGTACATCAACAGCTAAATCTTCTCTTGGGCCTTCTGCACCTCCACTTGACTGCTCTATACCTTCCCCTTCTCACTCCTCCTTTCATACCAGTCTTCTCCTCACCCTCCCTAAGTGTCCCTCCATGGCATGGTTTAATGAAGTCATGCTGGCTTTTGATTTTGCTTTGTCCATGCTGATGTAGCTCTTGCAGTCTGGCAGATGTATTCTCCTTCCAAAAGAACTGCTTCACAGCTTCTTTATTTACCCTCTTCCCTTTGAAGTCCCCCTCTCTGTGAAGGGCAGAAGTTAATTAGGTCTACCCATGAGGGACCCACCCTGCAACAGGGGCACTCAGAAGCAACCTGGCAGGAAAATGAGTGGGTGACAAAGGGCAGCAGAAGAGCATTACTCTTTGCTTCTCCACCTCCACTGCTGCCCATTGCCTCACAAAGGTCAGCAGAGATTGTAAATGGATGATTTAGCTACGTGTTTGTAAGTCCTCAAATTCTTTTTTACTTTCAACTGTAAGGTTTTGGTTTTGCCAACGAATTAAATAAAATTTTTTCACCTGAGTCTGCTTTGCCCAGACGCCCTCTAATTTCACTCTGCCCATGGGACCTTCAGTCTACAAATGCAAGTATATTTGGACAAAGAGAGGGGGTGCATTCTTATGCTCCATGACACAGCTTTCCCTCACTACTTTTATCCTATAACAGCTACGTATGTAAGCCCTGTGCACTTGCAGAGTAGATGACAAACTTGTGTTCACATATTCCCGACAAACACAAACCACAAAATCCCCAGGCATTCACCAGCCTGCTGAACATTGTTCTGACCTTCACTCTGACATGGGATAGAGTGGCTGGGGGCAGAAAGGAGTTGCTGATCTGTGATTGCTTTTGACCAGTGAATCATAGTCATGTTATCCCAGAACAACAGGATTGCGTATCTTCCAAATCACTGAAAATTTCAATTTCAGCCCATGAGTGGCATTGTATGACCTGTTTTGATAAGACCTTCTACCCATCTTTCATCAACTGAAAATAACCGAACTGCAATCTGTAGACATTTTACAGTCATCTTTACTGTTTCTATTGTTAATTAAAATCTGAAAATGAGACTTACATTATAGGATCTTCAGCCTACAAGTATTGTCATGTGTGACAATGTTTGTAAGCCAGCATGGTCATTAGGAACCACAGCAGTGAGGTGCTTTTTTCTTGTGGAAAGAACCTCTATCAGAATTTGGGGCACCAATTTATAAGTGTTTTATTTTTGTTTAATTTTGGAGAAAAATCAAGGACTGTTGCTTCACAGGAGGTGTTAGGGGTGACACTGTTTGCTTGTATTTCAGTAGCTATAAAGTAAAAATTTACATAGTTCCCAACTTCTGCCAGAGTACACAATGAATGGAGAAGAAACATACTAAAATTTATAAGTATAGGCATACCTTAAGGAATTGGATATCAAGGTATAAATGCTTTCTGTTCCTTAGGAAAAAATATTGTTGCAATCACAGGCTGCAGGAACTCACAGTTCTTCTGAAACTTAAAAGTAATCCACTTTTTGGCTATAAAATATGTATTATTCATTTTGCCCAGGTTAACTTTATTTTTCTTTTAAAGGAGCTCTGACACTTTAAACTGGCATTTGTGAATTTAGTGTAAATCTTTGCAATATTAACCAGGTGACAAGTTGGCAGCAGAAAATGAGAAATATGACCTGTGGAATAGCCCATTTAAACAGAAGCATGAGTTAGGATTCAGCTTGCATTTACAAGCACTAAACAAGGTGCTCAGACATCTTTGCACTGCTCTTTATCCCAGTGCCACAGTAGTTCTTGAGTTATATATAAATTACTTTTTTTCCCCCCCATCTCTTTCCTAAGAAATTAATTTTAAAATTAATAGTACTAAGTAAAAATTTCCTGAGGATAATCACTTAAATACAAAATTGAATTAGGTCTGGCCATGTTCTAACCCACTTTGCCTTTGTCTTTCACATGCCTCTAAGCAAGTAAATTTTGCTAACATAAGTGCTGAATAAAAGTTTCAGAATTCACAGTGGAGACAGAGTGTTTTAGGACATTCAATGTTGTTTACACAGAAAGTGTCTGACCTTCCAAAATCCTTTCACACATCCTTAGTGCAGAGACCAGGCAATGATTCAGGAAATGTTTTGGCCACACCTTCTGAAAATTGGGAATGCAGATGCAGCCATATTACCAGAGTAGCAAATGTTCATTGAAAAGTTAATTTGGGGAATTAGCATTGGGAAAGATGAGCAGAAAAAGCAGTCAGGTTGAAAAGCCAGAGCATGTCACTGCCTCTGTTGGTGATGCACTTGTGTTATTTCTTCTGTATCTTATATTACTGCTAATTAAGGCTGCAGAAAGTGGGGCTGCTTCGTTGCAGTGAAATATTGGGGAACCTGTATGCCTTTTTGAACAAACTGCTGGAATATAGTCAACAATTTAGTGTTTTAGAATGAACACTGCAGATGTTTCCCACAAGGGGCACTCATGGTGCACCAAGAGTATAGTTAAAGGGTGGGAAAATGCCATGGACTTCAATGAATTCAGTTGCAGCTCTTTCTTTGTTGCAATAAAGCCATATCTCTCTCACATTAAAAAAATCTTTCTTTCCAGCCATTATATGGATATCTCCCTCCATACAGAAACAAGACAAAGTCACTAAGAAACTGAGAAACCCACATGCCTTTCTTTTTTTCTTAGAAACACTGTCCTGAAAAAAAATCAAGAGCTTGAAGCTGAATATTGACTGAAACCGACTTTGAACTATGAGCAAATGCCTTTCCTTCCAGTGTTTAATTCTTTCAATATTAAGGGCCATAGGAGTAGAAAGGTATTACCTAAAAGATACCCAACTCTCTCATCCATTTTTATTCCTGACACAGAGCTCTGAGGCTCATGAACTTTGGCAAACATGAGGAGTCATAAGAGCCTCTTCCTATACCAGCTGCAAAGAGGATGTAAATGAGGATGGGCAAAGGATGTCAGATATCAAATGGTAAGTGAGAGCAATAGCAGGGAATGGGTGAAATTATCCACCCAAGCAGATAAGACTAGAAGGATTCCTAGGGAAATACTGAACAAGCCAGACAGAATATTTCAGTGCATGTCAGTGCAAGAGAAAAAAGTCTCCAGTGGAGAAAAATTGAAAATTTGAACTCACACTGTGAACGAGCATGGCATTAACAAAATTCATTCACCTTTGAACTTACAGAGTGAAAAAAATGAATGTTCCAATCAAAGCATTAGAAGATTGTTGCACCCAGATAAAAACCTTGCACTTGGTCATCATGTGTTCCCAACAGCTGGCAAAAGAAGGCAAGGCATCTGATTACTTTGCAAAAGCCTTTCAAACATCTTTCGTATTGATGTTGGAACATCCTGCAGAAAGAATAATTTCTAATGGACTTACAAATTCTTTTTAAAATGAGGTGAGTAAGACAGTGATAGCACAAACTAGAGCAGCTATAATCTCCATAAAGTGCACAGAGGCACACCAGGCAAAGAAAAATCTGTGCTAGGCACAAGAACAAATGCAAAGGCTGACATAAGATTGCACAGTAAGCTCTGTTTTAAAGGAAATTTTGTGATGGCAGATCAAGGAAACAAATGCATACTTGTATTCAAGAAAGAGAATGAGCTTAGCCGAAAGTCCCCAGTAAATCTCAGAGCTGTGAGCAGCTAACAATATCCTCCTAGATGACAGCTTTGAAGAAAAATAGTTTTACAGGAAAGGTACTGGGCTGAGCCTCAGGAGGTTGGTGTCCCCATTGCTACGTTGCTGCACATGTTCTCTGGGACTCTGGAGGAGAAAAAAGATTCAGCAAAGCTTTCCTTTATAGAATGGAGAGAATACTTCCCTGACATCCTTTGCCTTATGTATTTATGAGGTATGAACATCTTTGCATTCTCTCTCAGCAAAACCTGCCAGGATTTACTGTGGAAAACAGCATTCAAGGGACCCCTTATAGAAGAAAACGTGCACCAAGAGAACCGTTGTGAAAACCTGCAGATTCAGAAGGAGAATATGAGGCCATGAATACCGCTTACACAGAGGATGTCTTTCATGAAATTGCAGGGAGGCTGAATCCACTCACATCCTTTCGTGTCAGTCTAGGTACTTTTATGCACTACAGATTGTCAGCAGGCAAATCTTGCAACCAAAATGGGTTTCTTGAAGTCCATTGGAACACATTTAACCAAAGAGACTTCTAATGGTCCCTTTGACCTTGCTGTGAGCAGACTAAAAGACATCCCAAGGTCCATTCCAGCCCAAATGATTCAGTGACTATTGCACTATGAAAGGTCCAAATTAATGATAAGATTTCTGTCCAGCACATGGCACAATTAGAGTCTGATCTTATGGCATGGTCTGATACAAATAGCATACCACTGCAAAAGTAGCAGGTCCAGCTCCACTCCTGAATATCTCCATCCATCCTACTCCTAGACATTCTCTCCCACTGCCCACTTTGAGATCTCTTTCATACTCACGTAAGTCACACAGCAAGACACAGCAGCCCAATCAGATGGCAAAAAAAGGACAAGATAAAACAATAACATTTGAGATCAAATGAGCCATTGTAATGGAATCAGGACGGAAAGTTGATGGATGTGGTGAGAGATGGGGAGAGGGAAAAGGGGAGTATGGAGAAAGGAGGAGTCAGAAGAAAAGTTACCACAGTTTCCCCCTTCAGTCACTGGTGAACTTGTACATCAGCTTGGCCATATTGTGAAGTTGTATCCTAAAAAACATAGTTAATTTAGATCTTCAAGTCGTCTCAAAATTAGCCCACTCTCTCCATATCCTATCAAGATGTTGTTTGCAATGAGCAGGGGTTTTTGAACCTCAGCAGAACTCCAAACTCAAGAATTAAACAGTGGTGACAATGACAGACACAGGACAGAAAAAGCTGTTGCTCTTATGTGCTGCATGTATGCACTACAACGTGGTGAAACTAAAGCTGGGTAAATGAGAATGGTAGAAAAAACCTAGTCTGAAGGGCTCGATCCTTTACAACACAAACATAGTGTTATGAGCCAGAATGGAGGAGAAGAGCTTTCCATCTTGAAAGGACTTCCCTGTGCCTCCAAGACAGAGCTGGCTCACAGTTTGTCAGCAGCAGAGGCAAACTGAAATATTGGGGCAGCACAGAACAAATGGTGAGGCTGTGTGGAACAGGCAGGTGCAGGCACAGGGAAGCTAAGGCAGTTACCACTGCCATCTCTCCCCTGCTGCCTTCTTTCCTGCCAGGCCCAACTAGCAAAGTCAGTCTTCTTTTCATTGCCTATTACTTCTCACCAGAGGCAGATTTATTTTCACACCCCCTAGTTCAGCCAATGATGCTTCTCTCACACAACAGGACAATGATCAGCCCTTTCTGATTGCTCAGCTTGCTTTGCTGCCCATTACAGGCAGTTGTCAGCTTTATTTTTCCCCAAAGCCAGCCCTGCTACCAAATCTATTCCTACCAAGAAGTGTAAATCTGGAGAGGAAAGTGCACACCTACTCACTCTACAAATTCTTCTAGGCTTTCCATCATCAAGGTCCTCACTGTTGATGTCCTCATTCCCTGAACATACACAGTGTTCCTAATTATACACTTTCCTCTCTGATTTATTCTGAATGGAGCAACATGATGACTGCAGTGCAGTGCTCTGTAACCTCATAACAGGATATGTCCTTCTTCAAATGTTTTTCTTCATATGTTTTTCTGTAGCCTGCCTGTTACAGAAAAACAACTTTGTGTGTGTATGTGTCTTTGATTCCCAAGACTATGCAGCTAAAAAAGCCAACCCAAATATGCACTACAAGGAACATAACTGGAAAACGACAAATCTTTGATGCAGGAAAAATTATACATTGAGGCAAAATCTCAGGATAATCTACAGCTGCTCAGGTCATGATGAGTGGTACAAGAATATCACTGATAATGGACAAACAGCTTTCTAGACAAAAGAACACGTGCTATGTAGCAATGGCTTTGTGAGTAAATGCCATTTAGGGACAGTCAAACTAGAGATACAAAAGAAGTGACTGCATAGCAAGGAAGCATCTATCCAAACAGAATAATCCCAGAGCTGAAAGTATACACTTTGTATTTATGGGAAAATCTAGCCCCAAAGACTGAAAATTACTCACTCCACAATAATAGGGAGGGATTTAGATCACCATACTTTCTTCTAAATTTGACTTTCCTCACACTGTACAAGCATTTAAAGCCAGGTTTTCAAAGTAAATCTCTTCTAAAGGGTTGCTATTACCACTATGCTAAAGTGGCAGCAGTGGCTGGCTCCCCTGTGCTTTTGGATGGAGAAACACATGCATCTCCCAGGGCTACCTAGAAATGGAGAGGACTTTCTGTTCCCATTGTCTGACCAAATGAAATGTACCCTGAAGGAGACTTCATGGCATAGGAACGTGAAGAAAAAGGAAATTTTGAGGAGATCTCTTGCTCATATCTGGTAGCTGTGGGACCAGTAGAGCTTAGTGCCATAAAAGGACCACCTTTTAGGGCAATGAAGGGTGTCTGACTAGGGAAAAATGCATTCAAAACAGCGTGATTCACATTAGGACTGTGCACAGGTTGTGTGCACTGCTGACTCTAACCATGTCTGAAAATAAAATTGTCTCCATTCTGGTCACTTTAATGTTATACTCTATATACCATTGTCCATTTCCATTATTTATTGATTGTCCTCAAGTTCTTCCTCTCTCAAGTCTGAATATGTGGGATAATGCTTGGTAGGAATGGAAACCTCTCTTTGGTTCAGCACAATGTATAAGTTTCTCAGCTACCACAGGCTACTTGCTTTATTTTCTTCACTGTTTGTGAATGGGACCAGTTAGTGCCAACACAGAACAGCCCCGTGGGCAGCACCACCGTAGCCTTGCAAAGCTCCAGCAGGTGAGTTGGGACCACTGTTGCCAGGGGATGGCAAACTGGTGCCTCCACTTGCCTGCCCTGCCCTCCAGCTGTCCACCCCAAAGCCTCAGAGAACATTCCTGTCCCTTGATGGTACCCACATCACAGTCCTACAGCTTCATCTGATCGACTAGAGAGGAAAGTTTGGAAAGATTGCTGGAGAGGACTGGCATGGCAACACATGGCTCTTTCTATTTTGGGGTGAAAGCCTCTTGTGGATGGGAGACAATAACAGCTGGGGCAGTAATGCCTTCTGTGGCCAAACTGCTTTTCACACTGAGTGAGTGAGCTAGACCTGTTTGGGATACAAGGACAGATATGCACTTCATTCTTGCCAAGAAAAAAACACTAATGTGACTTTTCAAAGTTTTTCTTCCCATAACATCAACTAAGAGAAGAATTCAGCAAGCCCACAGCTCTATTTCTTTTCTCTGGATGAGTGGCTACCCTAAATTGTTAGTGAGGTGCAGTTTAAGAGAGCTGGTAACAGATTTGCCAAAGTCTTCTCTGTAGAATCGATATTAGCTTGTACTCATAATAGCATTTCAGAGCGTCGTGTACTGAAGCTCTGACCATATGGGCCAGGAAATGGCAATGTGATTAGCATTTCTCCTCTGCTGGCCCCCAGTATGCTACCCTGTGGCTATTACAGCCATCTATTTTGCATTCTGGCTCCCCTGTGATATCAACAATAAACAGTAAACAGTGCACTTGGTAATAACTTCTCCAAAGGAAAAAGAAAAAAAAAAAAAACTAACAAACTTCCCTCAGCAAAAAAGCATAATGTAGACACACTCTGTAGGAGTTTCCAAGATGGTTTGCAGCAGCTACCCAGGCATCAATGCCAAACAAAATTATCTGAGTGGTAGAAATAGGTCCCCAAACAGCTGCCACCAGCTGTAGCAGGCCAAGATAGAAATAATGAAAGGAAGATTTTTTTTTTCCCTGAGCATTACAAGAAATGGAAGCAGAAATACATGAAGTATCTGCACCTTCTAAAGATTATTTTGTTACACATAATCTTTATAGAAATTTACATATGTCACCATCTGCTGGCACCCTCCATTACTGCATCTCAATATTATGTTACTCTACAAGAAGATTCATAAAATTCCAATGAGTGTTTAGAAAAGAGTGGATTGAAGATGTCAGTGTAATGAAAATGGCCAAACTGGAGTGAAACCACCAGACCCTGAGATTAGTTTGCAAAAGTTCAGCCCATATTTTCTCCAGGAGAACCACAAAAGAGGTTTTAGAAAGCCATCCCTGAGAATGGGAAAAGGGATTGCCATGCACAGTAACTTGCTACAGAATGATAGAGGGATTTGTTTGATTGCTTGTTATGGATGAGAGAAAGAGAAGGTCTACAGGCAGCCAGGGATGAAGAAACACTTTAAACAGTTTGCTGTCCAGTTACTAGGACTCTATCTTTTGCCTTTCCATCCTTTTTGCTTTACATCTGCCTGAGTTCTTGTGCAGTCACTAATTTCAAATTCTCTTTTGGCAATCTTCTTTGCCTTCTTTTGAAGGATGGCTGGAATCTCCACTTTGTAACTCTTTTGGTAAATCTGTTGGTAAATCTGCCTAGTAATGCTTTCTTTGTCCTGAAACAAAATTCTTCACATGGATCAGTGTAATGCTCACAGGCTAACATTGTGTAATGGTGAATCCAGGGAGCTTTACAGGTTTAATATAAAATAATTTCCCATCAATTAATCTCTGAGTGAAAAGGTAATGTAAACAAAAAATATTTAAATCTGCCACTTGACAGACTTTTTTCTCCTGCATATATGGATTTGATATGTCCATCTACCTCAGGGCTTCTTTTCAAACAAAAAAAATTGCATTTTGAACTGCAGGGAAGTGATGGGGCACCAAGTGAGAATCAGTTGGGTAATATTTCCTTCCAGATAAATTTACTCAAGTCTTAATTTCAAGGGGGAAATGATGTTGGTCAAGGTGAATTTACCTTGGAGAGAAACTGGAATGTTTTTTTCATTATGCTTTTTCTTTGGAATAGAAAACACTTCTCAGATAAGAAAAAAAAATCCTGTTTTTTTAACAATGAAGACCAGACACCAGAGAAACATGAAAAAAATGTGAACAGCAGAACAGAAATCTCAGAGGACAAAATGTCAAAAATACACCACAATTGCTTGGTTTTGTCATCTTTCTCATTACGTCTGAAATGAACAATAAGGTGTCTCTCAGTAATAAAAAAGGAGTCTGGGGATTATTTTTTGGTGAGGGTGGTTTTGATGGAATTTCTATCCTCACACTCCAGGCTTGAACTCAGTTGCTAAAAACTGAAACTTTAAATCATCATTTTACTTTAATCATCAGTTTAGACATCAGTCTATTAGTCTTTATTCAGGTTTCATATATATATTTTACATGATTTGTGTTACTTCAGTTTTCTTTTTTCTTTTCTTTTTTTTTCTTTTTTTTTACATTCAGGGGGACTTGCTTTAAGCTTCAGATAAGATTTGAAGATAAGAGTTAAATTCTGTACTCTATTTTAAGGAACAAGTCACGTTTCAGAAACAGCTTTATCTAGAAAGGAATTTGAATTTTCCCATAGCTTATCGTGTTTCTGTTGTATTCAGCCAAAATGTCACGCATTGGAATCTATAGGGGAGGTATTGTCAGCGACCTTTGCACCACCTTGAAAAAACAGTAGAAAGCTTTTTTTCCCATTTGCTCAAGGAAAGAAGAAAGGAAACAACTCTGAACTCTTTCATTAGCAGTTGAATCTTCACTTACTTCTTAACAAGAGTGCTTGCCCAGAGTAGGTAACAAGCTTCCCAGTCAAGGAAAAGAGCCTAAATAAAATAAATTAAAAAAAAAAAAAGAGTGGAGAAAACTTGAGAGTAAAGCTGCATTGCTTGTGGCATTAAAAGACACAGGTTTTTGCAAGCTCAAATATTTTGCTTTTTCTTCATGAGTCCCTCCACACAGGGCAACATAACAGTGAGTGCTCCACTGTTCAAAACCGAAATTAAGACCAGTTTGCACAGTGCTGTAGATTAAACAGGAGAAAATGTTAGGCAATTAAATGCTAATGATTCAAGCTGGGTGCTTATGTTTTGTATTACTTGCCTAATAATGTTAGCATTTAAATGGTCAGCTTTGAAGTTAACAAACAGCCCATTAAGATGCAACCAGGGAGTTGTGGGCTCTTTGGGTGCTATTGTTTCAGTCTGGCTAGCTGCAGACTCAACAAAACAGCAGCCATGGGATTTACTTAGTGAAGACTATTTTTTGCAATTGTAAGGCCTAGAAGTTGTTTTGGTTTTTTGTGGTTTTTCTTTTTTTTTTCTTTTAGTGAAAGCTTGTATTATTGAGGACACAGCATGTGGGAAAAGCCTAAATCTACTCATTTTCTTCTGAGTCCTGGGATTTCTATTGTCCCTGCTGATCACTTAAATACAAATCAGTTGGTTCCCAAGCTCTGTACAGTGATCATCCTGCTGCAGCCATCAAAATTCTACGAGATTGCTGACTCTGAGCTGGTTTTTCTGGATACTTGCAGGGGTTAATATAAAAAAATGTGCTCCTGGCAGAAAAGTTGAAGGAGGTTCAGTGGTGAAAATTGCAACACATAATGAGAGATCCTCAAAGCAGTGGCTACTTAACAGACAGAAATAAGATATAATTGTCAATGGAACAGAATATTATCCAGGATAATGGGCTCCTGCAGATGCAAGAACAGCAAGGCCAAGCCAAAGCATTTATGGAAAATAAATGGTATGGTGAAGCTCAGGTTTGTTCTTCTTCAAAGTGAACAACATTGATCCTGTGGCAATGGCCTCTTATTCCAAATCATTGATGCAGACTTAATTATTTTATGTAATAGAGGCTGATGTGGGAGTTACTTACTGTGCCTCTGTAGACCTATTGCATTAGGAGTGCCTCTGAAGAGAAAAGCACTGTGGATTTCAGAGCCTGGATTTCATCAAGCGTTTTGTTATCCCTACTGTGACTGCTATTCCCAGTACTTTCCATGTGGTGTTAACCAAGGAGAGCTAGTTTTCTGCTGTCAAAAGGCAAGTGCTGTGACAGTTTGATGTTTCCTGGTGGCAACTGTAAATATTGACATTTTAGTCAACGACAATTGATGCAACACATTAAACGTAATGGGGCTTTTTCACTGAATTTAAAGTGAATAATTTCAGGCCCTGTTTGGTGCATTAGGAGGAACAGAACTGTTCTTAAACTGACTTTGTTTTCTGAGGTACTCAACATGATGTATGAATGCCAGAACAACCTCCTAGTAAAACTATATTACTTCTTGGTTTTGATCTTTTGTGGCCTGTTAAAGGGCTTATTTAAAATGCCACAAAATATGTACTGCTAGCTCTCACATCTTAATTGGAGAAATAGGTGGTCTGGATGTTTAACAGAGGCTTCTGTGTGTCAGAAATATGAAATAGTGAACTAGTTCTTAGCTAGAAACATAAACCAGGTGCACTAAACCAATGCATTTCAGTTATTCACTTGCTATCTCTGCCGTAATGATGTCATTTCTGTAATTTATCATAGGGTGTTTTTTTTTCTGAGAAATATTAAATAGAACATAGCTATTTATTTTGGTCTACTGTTCCATCCTGGGTTAACTTAAGGAGACTAGCCTTTAAAGGATAATTCTACATATTGCCACACACATATGACATGACCAGCAAAATGATGATCATTTTAATGCTGTGTGGGCTGTGTGTAGCTGTACAAAAGAACACAGATTTGGTCCTCTGTGTTTTATGCAGAAACTGCTAAATCTTAGCAGTTTGTATAAAGCAAAAAAACCACACAGACAAAACCAAAAAAGTCCAGAATACCCTAGTGATATAGGCAAAAGGAGATCAATAGTATGATTAAAGTACTAGGATCCCACTGGGTTTTTTCCAAGAGTCTACAGCTGTTATAGTGAATGCCTGATGATTTTTCAGCTAGCACAATTTTAATTGGATAGGTGACTGAGGGAGTCATGTAAAGCCTGCCTTTCCTTCTGATGCTTTTTTTTCTTTTCACAATGCCATTAACAGCATACGGTCAGCTCTATGACCTTGAACAAGGACAGTCAACAAAGCACCCACCTCTGTCAAAACTTTGCAGAAGATCATAACCCTAGAAATTATGCCATCTGCATCTTGAATTTAGCCTAAATTGCTTCTAGAGAGGCTAATGACCACTTCTTAGTGAAATTCTTTATTTTTTTGCCATATATGATGTTTTAGTCTGTTTCTAACACTTGTGTGCATTCATTCTGAACAACTTGGCAGGCCTCTTATATTTACTTTAATTTCTCTGGCACTGTACATGGCGACTGTATGAATGTCACAAGTAATGTAGATTAGTGCAGTTTTTCCAAACTCTTTCTATTATGTGTTGCAGCATTTTCAAATGGCAGTCACAATCTGAGGCCTGCCTCTAAGTTCCAAGAAAGGCCAATTATAAACTAGCTGGGTCTGCCTGCCTGCTAAAACCATGTGGAAGCTGGGAACTACTGCACTGGCTTCTGTAACATTTTCTCATCATCATACCTCACTCCCAAAGATGAAAATTCTTTGTTTTGCAGCATCTTGATGGGGGGACTGAAAAAGCTTCTTGGGGAGCTACAGACCACCAGAGTATATCTATTTTTTTAATCAGTCTTCCCAGAGATACCATTTGCAATGCACTCCACTGCTGACACATTTATCCACTGAATGACTAGTGTACTCTACACCTCCTCTTCTTCAACTCCTTTCTCCTGTGCCAGAATATCAAACTGTAGGATTTACACAGCTGCTGGGAAGAAGTGATAAAACAACATTCCAAAGAGCAGCTTTCAGGTGGGAAGGTATAAGCAGCCTGTGACAGTGTGGCTGCATGGCATGCACAAATTTCTTTTGCTAAATTTGGTGTTGAACAGACTCATAGATGTACCTACTTGATGATGATGTCATACTGTAGAGAATTTATAATGCTTTTCAAAAAGAGGCCTTATTGTCCTTCTTAAGCCTGAAAGTCCTGCCTTGAGCATGTCCCAGGCTTTCTCCAAAGTTAGTCCTTGATTTCTTCCTTTATGTGGTTAGGGGTTAATTTACTTACAATATCTGAAAATGCTTCAGATCTCCCTTTCAGCTTAAAGACTCTCTGTGCCATTATTTCTGTATGCTACACTCACCTGGCCATCCAAGTTTGCCACTCTCTATCACAAGGGACAGCAGTCCTGATCCTTCCTTGTGGAATTTCAGCAGTAGTCATGAGAGAGTGGATCCTGCATTGCAAGGCTGAAGCCAATACTGACGTCAAGCCAAGAAAGTCAGTCTAGGATGACTATGGTTCTATGGACTAGGATGGTATGGTTCTGCACCAGTCCCAGGAGTGACCTGGTCAATGTTCAGCCCTTGAAGAATGACCAGCACTGTTTTTGGTGGATACAGATTCATTGCTTCCAGAACAGTTAACATTTGACACATAAATGTAACCAAACCATTCTCTATGACAACTGCTGACTGCCCACTCTCAACAGGTATAAAAACTGTATATAGCAATCTCATAATTAGCCTTATGCTATGCAAGGAGATACAAAACAATTCATTTACAGTCAGAGCTTGCCAAAAACGTTGCCACCAAACCTCCACTAGTCACGCATCTAAAAAAAAAAAAAAGGCAGCTATTAAAATACTCATTTCTATGTTTTCTATTTTACTCAAGACAGAAAAAATGATTCTAAAATTCTTCTGATGATTTAGAGTTTACCTGATCTTAACAAAAAACTAGGTGTGCTTCAGTTTTAGTTGAAATCTAAAGAGATGTCAACAAAGACCATTCATCCACAAAACACACTTTTAAAAATGTAAATTAAGCACTTCAAAATGTTGCTTTCTAGGGTAACATTTTTCTATCAGCCTAGCTGTATTCTCACTGGAAGCAATGGAATGTTTGGCATTGGTGTCAGTGGAAATGGCTTAGTAGGTCTAACAGTTGCAGCACTGTGTATAACAGGTTAAAATGAGCTCAGAAAGCAGAAAATTGCAATTTCACATGCCACTCTCACCCTCTGCTTCTTCAGATGATTAACTCTGCATCACTTTCTACCTTGATGTCACTCAGTGCTTTCACTTTTTTTGTCCAGGTCTCTCCTGGTTCCACTACCTTTCTTCGCTTACCTCTACCATAAATTGATTTGCAATATCTTCATGCAAAATAGCTGGCTCTCAAGATCTCGATCATTTGGAATCACCAGTGGCTGGAATTGAGTAACTAAGTTTTTAAAAAAAGAAATCTCACGAACAGTTTATTTATCAGCTTAGTAAGAAGGAGGTAAAATGGGAGAGGCAATGGGCCCACAGAAAACCCAGGGCCTTTGGAATACCTGTGATACTGATGTTAGAGGCACCTGCAGTGGAGGAGAGCCCCCCACTGCTAAGTGTGATAGCTGAGTGGGAAACCAGCTGTGCCTGTGACATTAGACCCCTTCTACAACTGAACAAACATATCAAAGGGCTGCATCAGATTGTGAAAAGCAGAGCTACTTGAAGCAATTCACTTCACTGCTGCCACTCTGCTTTGATTGATATGAACAAGTCTTATCTTCAAAAATATATACAGCTAAAGTGAGTATTTCTATAATCACTTCAGATTGCATCTTAGAAAGGAAGAAAATTTTGCCTCCTCCCTTCCCCTCCTCCTCCTCTTATGTTTCCTCCACTCTGGAAAAGTCTTATGGATGGCTAAAACATATGTTAAACGTGGGAGGAAAAAAAGGTACCTTCCAAATCTTCATGTCTTTGACAGCAAAGCAGCTGTATATGTCCCTGTTCTTTGAAAGTATGAATTAGGGCTGAAGAAGTACTACTCCAAAATCTCTTACCTTTTGACAGATCATTTTTGTTTGTGGTGGCTATGGTTGTCAGCAGCAGTATGTCAAGCTTGGAACACTATTTGATATTGGAGAGAAGGACCACATTTTTTTTCTTTTAAAGAAGAGGAAATCTGTGAGGAGAATGACTGTCCATGCACAGCTGTGCACGTATTTTCAGTTTGGCTCATCTAATCTTGCAACAACTGTCCTTGTTCAACAGTATAGGTCTTGCACTCTGCAAGGCAGACTTGCACACCCGGGGATGCAACCCCTACCCCCATCAATCTCAACATGGAGACTCAACTCTTGGTCCAGATATAGCAGCAGTGCTAGGGAACAACATTTGAGTATCAAAAAATTTCCTCCCACAAGGTACATTGAATATGATTGTGGCTATACAGGGAGTGAATTCAGTCCTCTATTTTCTTAAAAAGTATTAAATTAATTCCTAAGAGTGCTAAAAATATTTAAAAAACTGATTATAACAAAGAAAAAAATTGTAAATATTGGGAGCTGACTACAGAAGCTTTAGGGAGAACAAAACAAGAGACAAACAACAACAAGAAGACAGAAGAATTCAGCAGATTTTGATGAAGAAAAGAAGTCCCCTAAAAGGACAGCTGTATTTAAAAGTAAAGAGGAAGAAAGTAGGCAACAAAATAAAGAGAACTGACTTTAGGTTAAGGACAATTCACATAGGTTGGCCAGTGATATTCAATTGCTGTTGGTGGTCTTTAAATAAAGGTCAGACAAAATTGTACCAAAATCCACAGGAGGATTATTAAAATGCTTATTTAAGACAGTGGGTTGCCTGTGGGAAAGAGTGCTAGTTTCATTATATTTCTAACAGTGTTTAATTAGTTTATTATTGCATTTGGAATTACTTTCTTAGAAAATTTTGTCTTTTTGTACTGTTCAATACTCTCTTCCATCCACATTTCTTGCCAGAGCTGCAACAGAAACATAATTTTTTGAGTTTAAATTCTATATCTTAATCTTTGCATCTTATCAAAGCTCTCAGGCTTCACCAATAAGTTCCTATGCAAACAATCAATCAAAATATTACCCTCTGCCCCATTTGTCAGTGCTCATCTTCTGCCCCTGATATTGGAGCAACATGTCATGCACTCCATGCACTTCAAAACCTTGTCATTCCAAGACTGATGATGAAATCATGGCTGTTTACCCTTTGGAAAGCTTAGTTATCAAGTGCAAGGTGACAAAAATATTTATCTAGAATGGTCTGATGACCTTCTGTTCTCACAGAAGATGTATAATTGGAAAACATGTGCAGTAATACAGTCTGTAGGGGTGCACAAGCAACCAAAATCTGTGCAGCTTCTGAAAGTAACCTACATAGAATGCAAAACCCTTTTGGAGCAGCATTGTTGGATGTTCTCCTTTTTTTCTGTAACACATGACAATGCTTTAAGTCAGGGACACAAACTTGTGAACAGTTTCTCAGTGGTTGACAATGCTCAGTATCTCTTGGCTAAAATACCTCATCTCCTTACCCAGTGAAGGGAGAAGCTGAAACCTTCCAAAAGACAGTCCTGGATGTGACTGCAGTACATCCAAAAAACATTTTCCCCCCAATCCTGCAGCTCACACCTATCCAAAGCTTTGCAGCTGGACCATTTAAAGCCTCTAAGTACAAGTCTTTAGCCTTCCAGTACCTAAAGGGGCTACAAGAGAGCTGGAGAGGGACTTCTTATATGGGCAGATAGTTGTAGGGCAAAGAAGAATGGCTTTAAATTGAAAGAGGATAGATTTTAAGATTTAAGTTGTGTATTATGAAGAAATTCTTTACTGTGAGGTTGGTGAGACATTGGTACAGGTTGTCCAAAAAGAAGTTGTAGATGCCCTGTCCCTGGAACTGTTCAAAGCCAGGCTGGATGGGGCTCTGAGCAACCTGGTCTAGTGGGAGGTGTCTCTGCCCATGGCAGAGGGGTTGAAAACAGGTGTTCCTTAAGGTCCTTTCCAACTCCAGCCATTCTACGATTCTATGATTCTGTGATCCCATGATTCTGCGATTCCATGATTCTGTGATTCTATGAATACAGGAGCATAAAGCCCTGTGAAAGGCTTAAGTTGGAAACGTTGCATTCATTAGACTAAGGAGCTTAAAACATATTTTTGAGACTCAAAAGGGATCTGTGATTGGCCCACAGAGCTCTCCTTCCGAAACTTCTTTTTCTGATGTTTTTTGGGCAGCCTGCAGCTCTCGGCCAGCAGCCAGCTGAGTGCTGCAGGCACGAGGGGCTGGAAGACATTATGGAGCAGGCTGGAAGATGGAGCAGCTGTTGCCACTGTCCAGCTGACATAATAAAAATCAGAGGGAAGGAGCAGTCCATGAGAAACATGATGATGCTGATGCTTCACTGATAAGCACCCTCCTATCCCATTATGGTGTCCAATACCAGAGTGTGTACAGGATTTGAGCTTGTTGCATGTAGCATATTGCTTCTAAAGCTGCACTAAAGTTGTTGCCCTCTACAAGAAACAGGCTGAAATATTCCTAAAAGTGGCAAAGCTAATCTTGCCTCAAGGAAAGTCTCTGGTACCAAGAAGGAGAAGATATTTTTAGGAGTGCTGGTGTGGAAAGTGAACCTTGATCTGTGAAGAAGAAATCAAGACCAAGTGTCTTGATGTCCTTGAAGAGTTAGATGTTTAGTTCAAGCTGGTGCATGTATTTTAGGATCTAACTGGAACTTTCCAGACAAAAATTCTCAGCATGTCTGAGAGTGGAACAATCCAGTCTCCATTTTCATTACTGTGACTTTAAGCTGAATTTTACACAGGGCCTGAAATGGGAACACTGTTGGGTTCTTGTACTGCTCACTATGATATAAATATATAAGGAGCCCAGCAACATACAGACCTACTTTAGGATTGAAACTACTCTGAAAATTGTCTTTTAAGGTAAAATTGATTTTGTAATATGTGAGTTCTGTAGGGAACATTCTCCACTTTTTTTTTACAGCGAGTGTGCAAGTTGGTCTCTATCTTTCACAAAATGGTATTTGATATGAACTATTATTAGTTGAAAAAGATAATCTGTTCAGTGAAACATGCTCATTTTCTGGTCCTAAACTGTCTCTGCTCCCTAGAAGCAACAATCCCACTGTAATTCAGAACACAGGCTCTGCTAATGCTATGCTTGATGCACATATTTATCAATCTGATAATTATGCTTAAAATAAGGCAGGGAAATAAAAAAGGCTGACTGAGATAGAATTCTGATCAAATGCTGGAGGCAGACACAGTCCAGGTCTGCTAGCACAGAGTTTCACAAGAAAACAGAAAGATAAAATGCAATTTTACATTTTATTCAGTGCTGTTTATTCAGCTCTTTTTCCCTAAGAATCATTATCAGTATTTTGAAGTTATTTATGCTTCCATTTCTGATGGAACTCGGGCTTGGTCAGCAAATCTTTTCCAGAATACAGTATTCTTTCTTTTTTATATTTGCTCACAGATGTTTTAGGATGAGATATTGATTATCCTGCAAATGGACAAGAAAGCAGTTGCTTTTGAACCAGAGGGATGTTTTCCTCATTACAGTTCTAAACCACTTGCTGTTTTTTTAAACCTATTCAATCTCCTGGTTATGTTTCATCAGCTTCCCTCCAGGATTGTTTTTTCTTGGCCTCTCCCCTCTCAAATCCTTAGAGTTGCAAAATTCCTGGGATATTTCACTATTCCATTAATGCTGCACAGAGCTGAGAGAACTAAGGGATAAGTGTGTGTGTTTCTTTCCATATATGTTTGGAAAAGTTAATGACGCTGTGATACTGCTACTAATAATATTTATTATTAGTGATATGTTTTTGTGGTGGGCTGACCTTGAATGGCCACCAGGTGCCTACTCAGCTGCACTTTTCCTATCTCTCCTCAACAATGGATGAGAAAATAAGACAGGGAGATCACTCATCAATTACTGTCACGGACAAAACAGATTCAACCTGGGGAAAATGAATTTAAGTTATTGCCAATTAGAGTGGGATAGTGAGAAAAATAGACAAAACTAAAACACTTTCCCCCCATCCCTCCTTCTTGTTAGGTTCAATTTCACTCCCTCACTCCTGACTCTTTTATTGGAGGAAGGAGGGAGGGAGGAACGGGGGATGGGTGTTGTGGTAAGTCCGTAACATTTCACCTCTGCTGCTCCTTCCTCTGCTCTCTTCCCTTGCTCCATCATGGGGTCTCCCCCACGATGTACAGTTCTTCAACAGCAGCTCCAGCATGGCTGCCCCATGGGCAGCAGCTCCTTCCAGACAACTCCATGCTCCTGGCAAGGGCTCCTTTCCATTGGCTGCAGCTTCCTTCAGGACATGTTCACCTGCTCCACTGTGGTCCTCCCTGGGCTGCAGGAGGACAACCTGCTCCATTGCATCCTTCTCCAGAGGCTGCAGGAGAACCTCTGTTCCAGCATCTGCAGCACCTCTTCCCTCTCCTTCCTTCCTCACCTTCATGTCTGCAGGGCTGTTTTTGCACATTTTTCACACTCCCCTTCCTCACACAGCTGCTGCACCATGTTTATTCACTCTTGGTAAATGCATTATCACAGAGATGCTTGAGGGGCTCAAGATCCTTTTTGGAGCCAGCTGGAATTGTCTCTGGTTCTTCTCAGAGACACCACTCCTGCTGCCCTCCTGGCTACCAAAATCATGTAGCATAAACCAAATGCATTTTTTTTAAGACTACAAAAAAGTATTTGACGTGGAATGTGGTGGTCATAAAGGACACTTTTGAAAATCTTAGAAATCTGATTTTTTTTTGTCACTGATATCAAAATACTGCGAGCTGAATCTTAAGGGAAAAGTAGAAGGTTAAGAAAAAAGCTAATAAAAGTCTTGTTTTCATGTTAAACCAAGAATTGTCCTTCTGAATAGGTAATTCACAGCCCCACCTGTTTCCTAAAAATCTGTTTGTACTACGTACAGATAAAGCTGGAAGTTCATGAGTTTGAAAAGTAAAGGAAACATAAGGGACAGGGAAATGAGGGCTGAAATATCAGAAGAACATATACATAAAAGTAAATGGAGGCATTTTGTGCATCTTTGACCTCACAAGATCTGTGTGATCACAGAGTAAATATGAGGCAGCAGTAGTTTTCTGAAGTTTCTGAACTAGAAAATTCATTGTAAGCATTCCTTTATTTGAATTTTACAGCCAAAGCTTTTCTTTCCTAACTGCTGCAAACTTTTGTAATAGGCACCTCCTTTTTTCAGTGGAAATGTGTGAATGAAGAAAAGCTTAGCACCTTCAGGCTTTGGGTGGTGAGGCAAAAAATTGCTTTTAGCAGAAAAAAGTGTTTGAACTAGGAAGAGATTTAACATCCAGAGGCTGCTGTTATAATAACCCACAAGTGTTGTAACACAATATCACACACCATCTAAGGTCATCATCATTCTCTTACATGCATGGGCTCAACGTTTGCCTCGTGGCAATAAACATGAATATCAAGTTCTGTGAAGTTACATTTGTGTAAAAACGGTGTCGATAGAGTTCGTCATTTAGAAAAATGATGAATAGAATCACAATTTCTTTAAAAGTGTTCTTGAAGGAAGCTTGAGGCGTAGCATCTGCTGTAATCAGTGCTTCCAACCCCCCCCCCCCAAATGAATGGCTGACAAAAGCCCAGGAAAGAAAAAGCATTTTGCATCTTCTTACCTATTCTGTGATCTAGACTAACAGTTTCCTGTTGTAATACCCTACCCAGTGCTTCTGGTCATTGGGAATGAGGCACATTCCGACTGAGGCATGGGAATAAAGCAGCTCAGCAGGGTGCAGCACGGGGGCAGCTTCCTCTGCTGGCAAGGGCTGCCTAAGAGGCAGCATCCATCACTGCCTGCAGCTTTACACCTCTTCCCTCTCCTTTTCTCTGTTTACGGTGGGGCTCTAATTGATCCCGACTATTTCACACCTCCTTTTCCTTCCTGAAAAGTGGCCCAACTCTGGAAGGACCCTGTCTGCCCATCAAGCTGACACTCATACATCAAATCCTTTGACTTTATAAATACAAGTGTTGCAAGAATCTGGAGGATTTGACAAACAACAAACGTCTGGCTTGGTTAAAATTTTAAGCTAACCAAACCAAATTGAAAGCATTCACACCTGTTTTCCTCTTGTTTTCTGAGGTAGTTCCTGGCTGAGTTGTCAGGTGTAAGACAAAGACCAACCAGTGAACATAACATAGAGAGCAGTAGGAATTATTTTGATCTTTCAAGGAAGGACATTCTCAGATAAAGAAGACCAAGCAGGTGAAAATTCTGTTTTGCCTGAGGTGTTTTGAAGGTCTGGAAAGCACTTTGTGTGCCTATTGGAGTGCCCATGAAAGTCTGGAGGAAAAAGTCAGCTAGGGAGTGCTGACTCCATGGTACACATCGTTTTGGGGCTGTACGTGGATATTATGTTGCTCCTTCTACACCCTGCATCACTAAAACCTCACAGTGAGAGCCACTAATTGAACGACACATATATTTTTGTAAATACAAAGCAAGTGAAATAAATAAAATTTGTAGCTAGTGTAAATTAGCTTAGCCCAAGTGGTTTTAGCAGTTAAGCAAAACTGAAGCAGGAGATCAGAGAATCAGCCCCAATACACAAAATATTAATTCGTATTAATTTATTAATAAATTAGTGTGCAGGTATGTGTGTGTATGTTCACATCCATAAGACCATAATACAATAGCAGCATTCTGTTTTAATGTTTTTTAAATTCAACGATATTTTGAGAATATCAGGTTTTATTTAAAAAAAAAAGAATTTTTGCAGTGTATGAAGCTCTGTCTCAGTAATACTCTTTCCTATTTATGGCAAGTAATCTATGTGGCAGCTCTTCACAGCAGGGTGACACTGACATGGTTGTCTGACAAGATGAGCCACTCAAAAGTAGTGTCATTAAAAAGAATGTGCCATTTTCTGACACAACTGAATACAGGACTTTGCCTACCAAAAACCAGAAAAAACACTCTACCTGGAACTTTTCTCATTTCCCTCAGAACTCCAATAAAAGCCCCCATGATTCCTCCCTGCTACCAAATTATTTTTGACTTTTAGAACCTTACTTTTCACTTTAGCTCCTGATGATTAACTCTCCCTGTAAACTGCTTTGTAATACTCTGCATGGAGGACAGTATATAAAAATAAATTGCATTGAGTTTGATCCAAACCTCATTTGACTCAAAATTACACTGAGGTTTTGGGCTGCCTTTTTTCCTACCTCCACATTTCTAAGTCTGGCTGGCAAGCCAAATCATTTCTATTTGCTATCATAAAGGCTAAATAAAAGGGCAAACAACTCAATGCTTTTGCAATAAAATTCATGTTGTTATTTCAAAATGTAGTTCTCCTTTGTCAGTCCCCACCCCTACATACTCATTCACACACAACACCACTCGGGTTGCTCATGTCTTTGCATATTACAGTCTGCAGGAATTATGGAATAAGGTTCTACCTCTTTTGGTAAACCTGATTGCTGAAGAAAGAGGGAGTCTGTTGGAAAATTAGCCTATATTTTCAACACTGACAACAGTGAAAAGATGCAGCTTCATGCTATTGTGCTGAGGTTATTACCTTCCTAGTAACAAATCTCAGGACACCCAATTAAAGTTAACTTGCAGTTTGCAACAAGCAGCCTGTAAAGTTTGCTGGAAAGGAGCTGCCATACTGTCATTCAAAGTACTTTATATTAAACAGCACAAGACAGCGACAAAACATCTAATTATCTGATTACACTGTAAGAATAGTTTCTTACAATGCACTGAATTTTGCATACCATCAACGAATACAGACTGTGTGCGTCAGTGACTCACATAAACACAACAGAAAAATGAAAATAAGACAGGACAATGCGTCTCTGCTACTATTGTTCCTAAACTGCGAGACAGTTTTGCTAGTACTTCAGATGAACAGTGGGGATTCTGGGGACATCCAGCTCAGGAGGAGAAGTTTGTTGTGTTCTGGTTTTGGCCCTGCACAAGGTGCATGGTGGCCAGAGACTGGAGTGGCCACTAAGAGGAGAGCTGTACATCAGCTGCTTGGCAAAGGTGGTGCTCCATGGAGTCAAAAGATCTAAGAGATGATGAAGTAAAAAATGCAGCCTTAGTGTTATTATTTCACATATGCTTGCCCCTGCCAGTGTACAAGGAGCCATTTGGAGGCTGGTTGGTGCCAATAAAAATGTTCCTGTGGTGTGAAGGAGGCTGGGGATTAGCAGCTACCTCATGAAGAAGTTTTTGTGCACTTGCTTCTACCCTGGAAAGATCCCAGAAAAGCCATCCAGGAGCCCTGGTGGAAACTCAAGACAGTTAGAGAAAATGAACAGATTGCAGTTTTATGCCCAGGTTTACCCCACAGCTGCTCATTTCTCTGAGCAATTCAACAGGTGACAAAAGCAGAAGAGCATCAGCAAGGATGCTGCACTGTTTCCCATAGCTTTTCTGCTGGTGAATCCCACCATAGATGGGTTGCCAGCTGATTGCAAAGATAATATATCTGGTGCTGCATGTGCAAAACTAGGCATGGGTAATGCACTCTCACTTCTTTTACTACAGTTTGGGGCAAGACAGAGGGGAGAAAAGGGTTTCTTTTTATATCTTATGAGAATAATAAATTCCGTGGAGGCAGTCTTTTGCCATGCCAGTGCTTTACTGTATCTTCACATCAGCCATAACATAGTCCAACTTCTTCACAGTTCCAGCTCTTTACACCATTAAACACAAATCATGGCCTCTAGAGACCCCCTTTTACAGAAGGGAGAAGCAATTTAGCCTCCATAACATATCAGTCTCCAGCTTGTCCTGAAAAGGCTGTCAATTGTGCTGAATTATGTATAAAATCAATGTGAGGTGCTGTCTGCGAAAGATGGGTTGACATTAGCAATTTTATTTTCACTGAGGGGGGTCACAAGTCCCAAATCTTCAAGATCACAGAATAAGTGCTCATTCCATCCCTACTTCTCTAGTTCTAAAATTGTGCCCATTCTGATTCTTTTTAGAATTAAAAAACGGTCACAGTAAGATGCTGCTACTACGAAAAATCTCTTCAGTTGTCTGCAATGGACAAAATTATATAGTGTTTTTGATGGGGTGCTAGTATAACCTGCCCTTTCCACCTACTTTCATTATAATCTCTGTTTAGTGGACATTCACAAACATTTTCTTTTTGTCAGGGATCCCACAATATTCAATTAACAAATTGAATATTGTTATATTCAATTAACGAAAATTTATACTTAAGACTCATTAAGGATTTTCAAGTATGGAGAAAATCTCAGCTGCAATAAGATTCTTAAATATGCAGAAGTACAACATATTCACGTGAGTTGAAAGGACAAATAACCTTGTGATGATCTTCAGAGAAGCCTGATGTTTTATTTGGGACTGAATATGAATCCTATCCTTGCATAATCACCATCACTGTGCAGGTGGCCCATAGACTTACAATAAATACTTACACAGCATCTAGCTCATGACCCAGCATTTTACTTTGTGTTTATTCCTACTGTACTTATGAGTAGAGCAGTGTTAAAATCTAATTTCATGGCATCATTTTCTCCCTCTCCTCTAGAGTGGCAGCTGATCTGATATTCTTGTGGCAGCTGCTAAAAGTCTGAGTGTCTAGTGGTCTTTGATACCATCAGCCCACAAATTTGCCATCAAAATTTTCTTCAAAATACTCAGTTCTGAAGGAGATTTCTGTAAAAGCTCATTTAAACAGGGTCACGTGTCATCACAACACAGTCCAGAGTTCAGCAAACACAGCACCTTAGTGAATACAGTGAGTTATTAAAAAATAGGAAACCATTAAAGGACAATTTTCAAAAGGAAGTCAGCCAATAATTGATAACAACTTGGAATTGCTATGTCAGTCTCTATTTTCTGAATGAAACGTATTCATGGTGATTCAAGGTTGTTTAGTTTCAAATGCTATCATATATGGCTGCAGGAATAATACAGATGTAAACATTCCCCAGAGCTGGATGCCTGGGGGGGGAACCCCAATGGGAATAGCTCAGGAGCTTTGGGTCTGAACCCACTTTGGAAGGTCTGTGCTCTGCCACTCTCAGTTACATTCTGTCACACACTGCTGCAGTATATATGTTGACACTACTGAATTTCAAAGGGGAAACATTTTTCATGAGAACTTGACCTCATGGACTGCTATTGAGCAAAAAGGATTGCTTTCCAGCCTCTGAAGGACAAGCCTGAAGGCTAGGGCTCAAAAGGGTTCCTTGTCGTCATCAACCCATATGAAAACCTTTTTGCCATTTAAGGCTTGCCTTCAAATTGCTGAAGGCTGAGTGGGAATGTCCAGAAAACAATTCATTTTGTGAATAAATGCAAAAGATTTATGAACTGCTTCCTTCACGATAAAATCTAGAGATTTCCACAAGATTTTAATGGAAAAACTCATTAGTTTCAAAATAATGGCATTCACTCAGCATATAAAACACCAAGGCATAGTTCCTGAGCGTGGACTGGGGTTTTTTTACATCCCAAACAGTAGTTCAGGTGTAAAGTATTTCCTTAGGTATAGCAACTATTTAATTAGTCATACCAAGAAAGAAAACAGGAAACACCAAAGTAACTAACTCTAAGTTAGAGCTTGGATTTAGACATTCTGCAGTCAGATAATTTGGTCTCTAGTCAGTGTGAATTTTTGCCACACAAAAAAATGGGAAGATCAAAAAACTTGGCAATAGCCTGGAATTCTTTGTTATGAAACATGACAGCAGAGCAGGTCTTTGAAGTTGCCTCTCCCATTCCATGAGGAGTTTTTAAGGGTTGGGTTGACTATTTTTGGTAATTTTTCTTGTTTACTTTCATTTTGCCCAAATGAGGAAAAAGCAGTTCTCAGAAAGATAGGGCTCTGAATATTGCTTCCTGACTAGGTCAGGCTAAAAGACAAATTTTTGTTTATTTCTCAGTAATCTTGAAATAACCTTACTGAGCAAACTGCTCTTTGTTAACTTCAAGTCAAAGCATACCAGTAATGATTCTACATTTTTAGAGTAATTCCATCTAATCATCCTAGCACACTGCTTGTTTTTATAACTGCTTCACACAATGCCACCAGTAATGAATGTTCTAGAATTGGAACATAATTTTGATTATCTGGCCATTACTTTTGATTTATGGTGCACAGAGACAGCTGGGTTTTTATAAGCTCACTCTGCAGTACTGCAGATAACAAATGTAATGTAATAATCAAACTTCTGTAATTTGGAACCCAGAACGGGTGGGCCCATGGATCTGTCTGTCTGCATAAATCCATACCATATCAACACATTTTATCTTCAGAAGCTGGAGTATAAAAGTAATTTGCACAATGCTACTATTCATTATTCATACCCAAAGCAAAATATGTTTCTTTCAGAATCAGTATTTAGGCTCTTTGGGAGGGAGCAAACAACCTGAAAGTGGTTTCATGAAATTACATAAATATGTACCACCATGAGGTCTAAAAATGCATTAGTGTTTGGGGAGTGGGGGGGGTTGGGGAAAGCCTCTCAAAATGAATATATTTTAAGTAATAGTCATAAATGAAATCCATTGTGAACAATGAAAAATTTAACTTTTTTCCTGGGTGCAACACAGGAAAATAGGAACTCTATGAGAATGTTCTCCATTAGGAGGAAAAAAACTTAGCCAATTTAAAGAAGAAGAGGTTGGTCGTCATTCTTTTTTTTTTTTTTTTTTTTTTTTTTAACAGCCTATCGATTAAAGGTCTGAAAACAAGAGCAAAAGAGAGTCTTACAGAAACTGAAAATGGGTAAGTAGAGACAGAAACAAAAGTGGAAACATTTTCTCAGCCTTGCCAAGAGAACTAAGAAAGTAGAATTTGCTTGTGGAAGGCAAAATCATTTAAAAACTGTATATTATATGGGAAATGCAGCAAGCAACAAGAATAATTCAAAAACTAGAGTGCGTTCCCTTTGTTAATGAAAGACAAATGGTCTGAGGTATTTTCTGAAACACAGGTGAGGGGAGAATAAAGATGGAAGCAAATAAATAATAATAAGTCAACCTATCACACCATCTTGTTGAGGCAGTAAATGCTTGTAAAGGTGGCAAAGCATGCAGGTGATGAGATGTGTGGGTGCATTCCAGGGGTCCTACATGGGCAGCTTTTTTCTGCTCAGAAAAGGGCTGCAAGAGATCTGCAATTATGCCAAAATCTTCTGAGAGGCAACATTTACACACAGAGAATTCTCTGCAGCCAGAACAACAGGAGAGCAGCTCAGAGACCCCATGTCCACCACTTCACCCTGACTGATCTTTCAAAAAAGCTCCCTGGGTGGGGTTGCAATGTCATGTTGTAACCACAGGGTATGTCCGTCTGGGCAGAAAAGTCAAGAGGGCACATAAATGTGAAATCTGATTAAACATACCTACTGCATCAATGGCAATTGCTGCATTTTTAGGTGTCCTAGAGACCCACAGAGGTTTCGGGGTTAAGGCACTGTTCAGGGCACTGAACTTGGGAAAGGAAGACAAGCCTTCCCAGCTATTGCTACGTGGAGAACAGGTCCTCCAGCCTGCAGCAAAACTACCAAACCAAACCAAGACTTAAGACCTTGATTCTTTGCAGCTTGTAAACTGAAGATTGCATAAAACCTGATGTGAGATTTGGCACTGTTCAACTACCTAGGTAAACTGAAGAGGAAAGCTGGGAAAGTGCAGTGCTGGAACGTGACCCAGCAGCACTGACACTAAGAACTCCAGAGAAGGGACATCTCCAAACTCCCTGTTACACCCAAAAAGATGTTTGGGCACTACAGAGCTGCAGGTTGGCTGGAGAGTGTCTTGCATTGATCCATCAAAGGGTCCCTAACAAATGGGATGCTCTTCCCCTATCTGTGTGATGGAAAGCACCTTGGGTCCCTGTGGGGAACACAGCCTTTTTTCTTTAGCCTTTCTTCCCCACTTCTATTTCCCAGCTGGGCTTTGCTGCTAAAGGGAAAGATTTTCATTAATTCTGTGACGTATATTAAGTAAAGGGAAATTATCCTATGCTTTAAAGAAATTCCTAGGAAAGTTCCTTGTCTAGAGAGAAACTGAATATTAAAATTTATTTAAGCAAATGCAAAACAAATAAAAACATAAGGACAAATCTAGATCATCTCTGGCTGAAAATTGTAAGATATACAACTGTGGATTAGGTATTTAAGCATTCAATTGACTTTTCCGATTTTTATTTGACTAATAAATATTGACTAAGGTAAAAGCTGAAACTTTGTTTTCACACTCCTGAACCAGAAAGGTAAATCTGCCAAAATCATGCTACCACTGCTAGCAGGAAGGTTCCTTAGGAAGGTGGGAGTAGCTGTGCAAAGGAAGAACAGACAGTGGTTTACACAGGACATCTCTAATAACTATAGAAAGGTTTTAGAGACTCTTTTGGGGATTGTGTATCCCATCACATGTCAGAGGAGATTTTCCCTTGGGTGTTAAGGTGACCATGGCAGAGCAGATGTAAATGTTTCTGGGTAAGGAGTCTTGTTCAAAAAAGTACTGCATATCAAGAAAGAGAACTCCCAAGCAGCAGCCTTCCTGTGGCTTTTAGTCACTTTGCTACTTTGGCACCAAAAGAACCACCTGGGAGTGCAATTACCTGGAGGGAGTATGGTGAGTATGTTTTAGACTGTTACAGGATGAGTATTAGCATATATTCATCAATACTTGGCAATCCCAGAGAAAATGCAGTAGGGTAGACCCATCCACACATAAGGCCATCGGTGTCCATTTCAAATGTTTATTTCCTGAAACCACTCTTCCTCACTTTTATCAGCCCTGAAGTTGAAAAGTATATAGGCTATGAAAGACTATCACTGAAAGAAAATACAAATGGCAGGAAGGCTGAAAGGTCAAAGTTGCTAAAGCCGCATTTCCTGCCTGTAACTTCCCTTGGATACAGTGTCTACAAAGCAGCACAATATATGCTGCTACTAAATGCCATTTAAAAATTAGGGTGTCAAAATTCCTGTTTTTCAAAAATATTGTAGGGCCCAACATTCAGCTATCTTCCTCTTAGTGCAGCCCTCTGATGAGCATTGAAGCAGATATCACAGGTACAAAACCTGGTTGCACATTTCTGGAATAAGAATGAATCTGAAATTTGATGAAAGATGATCAGTTCAAACATTCTTTTTCTTCTTCTATAAGCATCTGAGATGCATAAAAATCATTTGCCTTTTGTTCTGTTCAGCAGACCTAATGCTGATCTATCACTAGGTCCGAGAACTGTTGCTGTGATTTCAAAGAAGCTGTAGAGCTGGCTGTTTGTCTGATCAAGATAAAGCTCCTTCTGCTGTGCAGAACAGCCAATTGCTTATAAAAGATGACCTCTGTCCACTTTCCACAAAAAAACTGTGCTATAGGCCCAAACTGGAAGTTTCCCACAGATCTTTCTCCCAGTGTGTCTTTTAACATTCAATGTCAATGAATAAAGTTCATTTAGCAACTCCAATTTGTTTCTTCCAAGTAACAATAATGGATTATGCTTAAAATACATTTTTGCTTAATTCCTCGTGCTAAAAGGTGTCTTCTGCTTATTTAACATGCATTGACAGTTTAAATCCTTTATGGAAGTTTTCCTTACTTAACTATGCATGGTCAGATTTTATTTCCACGTCTTGATCGACATCCTTTGTTCCTTATACTACAAATTGAATTTGGAAATAGCTTAATGGTGCTTGTTGTCAACTTTGACATTACTCAAAAATCATGAATTTTTAGTTGCAAATGCATGATATAAATTATAGCCAGGTGTGCAGAGGTTGAAATAGTATATCCCAAACTGAGAGGATTGCTACCTTTCATCAGGAGCAAGAAAAAGGAAGGAGACATGGAAAGCCCAGTGGAGATGTCCCTCATGCAGCATTAATGCTCCCCAAATCCTATTTCAGGATTTACCTCCCAAAGTCAAATGGTGTAAATTGTGGTGTGAAGCACTGAAGTGGCACCAGTGAAGAGCTTTCCCCCCAGATTAACTGGCTGCCCACGCAGCTGCCCCAGCACAGACCCAGAGCCTGGTTCCCCTCCCTGCCCACTGACTGTGGGGTTTCTGCAGTTTGAGCTTCACACCGTTCTCAATTAGGTCCTTAGTGTCTGTAAATGTAGGCATCAAACCTGAGCAGACTGCTGCAAGAGAACAAAGACAGAACTGCTGTACCTACTATGCTTGGTTTTGCAAGTAAATCATGGTGACAGGTCAAAACATGTTTACTAATGACAGATCTCCTAATGGGGCTTTTTGACAGAGCTCCATGACTGTAAGCACCTCCTTGAAGGACATAATTTGATGTGCACTCAGGTTAGCAGGGGTTTGTCTCCACTTCAGCACAAGAAAGTCCAAGCAGTAGAGGACTGCCACAATCCACAATTTATTTATGCAACCCACAGCATAATCACACTTTCATTAAACTGTCAGTCTAGAAATGAGCCAAAAACAATGCAAGTTCTTATTTAGATAATGCACATCAAACCAAAGAGCTAGCCATCAGTGGGGAACTGAAAATGGTGACTTCCTAGCAATCCCAGCACAGATCATTTTGCTTTTACCTGGGAACTTGCCTTCCAAATTTGTGCTGTGCTTTCTTCTACATGCAGCTTGCTTTCGGTTCAGCAGTAGGAAATGCCAAAGAAGCACACACAACTTCTCACAAAACTCAAACACATTTTGTGTACTTTTTATTTACTGTAGTCAGGGCTGCTCAGGTGGAAGAAAAAATGCCAAACCAAGCACCAGATCCAAAATTAGCATTTTATTCAGAACGTTGGGGTCAGAGGTGTATCATTCATATTCTGGTACACAATACAGAGGCAAAGCTGTTCTCAGAAGTCTCTCCAGTTTGAAAGCTCCTTCCCCCCCCTCCCTTCCCCACCCCAAAAACATACTGTATATTTTCTCGTGCCACCAGTATCAGGCCAACTCCCCTCCCACCCCCGTTTTTGGTACAAATTATGTAAAACTTTTTTTGTGCTAAGAACTTTTCTCCCTCCCCAAACCAAAAAAATAATAAAAATAAAAATAAAAAAAATATTGAGTACTCTAACTACAGTTCAACAATTGAATCAATGTCACTTGTTTGCAACCTGTTTTGTAAATACTTTATCCATAAACGAAAGATATAAACATGCAAAAACCTGAATCCATAGTCCAAATAATACATACACGTGTTCTGAAGTTTCTGCACTTCTCCACAGACTATGCCAATAAAACATTATGTACACATACCATTTTTTACAGTGAAGTGGGAAAAAAATTCTAGAAATTAAAAAAAAAAAAAAACAACAAAAAACCAAAACGTGTACATGGATTAAGACCAAAAGGTGTCTAACATTCTAGCATAAGAAAAAAAAATCAATTCTGCTACAAACTGGTGATATGAAAACTCCCTTTATTTGCAACCAGCTGCATAAGTTTTAGAATTTTAGTGAAAAAAGTCCCCTAACATCTAAAACTAGAAGTAATGTACATTGTTCCACCTCATGGTCCTCTCTCCCAGATAATAAAATTGTTCCATGAGGATTTTTTTGTTTATTTTTAATCTCCTTATTTTAATAAAAGCAATGCGATGTAACAAAAGCATTGTGAAGTATATTGTGTTTCACCTTACTCCTCCCCACCCCAACATATTTTGTCTCTTTAATGCATCATTTCATAAATCAGTACCATTAAAGCCTTAAACATAAAACTAATTCCGATCTGAAAAAGGTACAAAAAGGCACATAAAATCCCAGTGCTTCTGTACTGTAAAATTCAAGTGTAACTGAGCTCAATATTTTTTTCCAAACAGCATTGGATCACTGATATTCCACGGAGCCCAAATTGGTTTGCAGCCTAAGCCAAAGCCTTCAGCAAGCACTTGTGCTAGTAGACTACAAAGTTAAAGCCTAGCTTCTGTATGCTTTTGGGGAATATCAGTTGAAATGTTTGTACTTGTCCAAAACCAAAGTTCACTTTGAAGTTCAGTCATCACCTCCACCGTACATATCAGCAAGTTTCTTGAAACGTGGGCCCCAGTCATTTAGGTAGTCATAGTCTTGCTCACCACCACTACTTGAGGAGTTAAGAGAGCTCAAGGATCCAGCAGTGGAGCCGCTTCCTTCATAGTCAAAGACTAAGAGGGAGTCATATGGTGGGGCTGTAGGGTCGTTGTCGGCTGCCTTAAGTCCCTGCAAGAAGGAGAGGCAGAAAAGAAGATTAAGTTCTGTATCTGAGAGCAAGACAAAAGCATATCTGGAATATTTGCAGGGCAGTTATCTATCAAGCACCACTTGAGAAAACAAAGTTCTTCCTCTCCCGCCATTCAGTGCGGAACAGGATTTACATTTTTGTAACTCCTTTTAGAATGGCCAAGTTTCCAGCATTGCAGCACTGGACATTTTGAATGGAGCTGCAATTACAGCTGTAACCAAACCTTAAGAGAGAGTGATGGCACTGGGACTGAAGCTAGTAAATAAACAGTTTCAGAGATATATGGCTCACACAACCTGTGCCATGGACAATGTGGGAATGGTTAGACACATGAGGAAGGAGAAATAAGCATGCTTGCAAAGATTCACTTCAACAGCCATCTCACATGGTCAATAACATATCCACTGACTTTTCTGGCCTGCAGTCCATCTGCACGTGCCAAAATCCATATTTAGTTAGTCCTGTAAACTCATGTACCTCTGTAGGCTGCTGTGAGAAAAATATATGGTATGTTGTCTTAAGCCTTTTATGTTTTGCCACATCCACCCATGAGATCCACCTGCTCTTCAGAAAAAACACACAGTGACATCAAAGCTGAATACAAGATAATGACCGTTTTTATTTCCTCATTTCAAAGTATTGAAGTTATCAACACACGAATAGTGGGCCATCAGCATTTTTAGATTTCCAGTCTATAGAGCTGAATAGCCCAAATTAAAACCAACACAAATTGAATTGGAGGAAATGCTGGGAAACTGAAGAGGAAAAGCCAGGAAAGAACCACACTTCTTCCAGAGAAAAGCCTATTCATTCCCTGTTTTGTCACCTAAGTCCAAACCGAAACACTTATAGGAATAACTAACTTTAGAATATGAGACAATTTCTCTGTGCTTACCTGGGGAAGATTTACAAGCTGAATATGAAAACCTGAAGCCTGAAGTCAAAAAGCCCTCTTATGATTTGTATTATTTTA
The DNA here is from genome assembly GCF_052056855.1 of Sturnus vulgaris. NCBI lineage: Eukaryota > Metazoa > Chordata > Aves > Passeriformes > Sturnidae > Sturnus > Sturnus vulgaris. The sequence goes on from NC_142243.1 coordinate 111,889,062, forward strand.
ACCTCACAGTTTCTTCCATGGGATTAGCAATGCTTTTTCAAGACCTTCCACTTTGAATAGGATCTACTCTGGCAGCCACTGACAGGGGATAATGTATCTTCCAGAATTCTACAAGGCTGTGCTAAGATTTTAAATTGCTCACTATTAATTCTTACCAGTGATATTTGTGATGGTTTTAATTTTTAATGTTTATGTATTTAAAAAATGGCATTCTTATACTCCCACTTATTTGAAGGACGAGTGTGCCTCATTCAAAATATTTAATATATTCTGGTTTTAGAAAAGTACATTTCGCTCTCAATTGGGCTTTGTCCGTATATGACAAAATGGAATCAGAATCTGATTTTTATTCTACAAATATATATGATGATACACATACTAAACCCATTAATTAAAGCTTTTGGCATTGATAAGGTAGAAGTGAATCCTGGTTCTTTATTACCTATTTAAATAATTCAGAATTGTGCAAAATGTACCTCAAATGATTTCCAAACCAGTGGTGGAAAAGCCCAGCATATTTATCAAGCTAATGACCTCTAATCAAGAACAAATTTTGGCCTTGAAATGCTCATTTCATCTGGTACAACAACATCAAAAAGGTTATTAATAGCCTGCATTAAAAGTGCAATTTTGAATTATGAGATAAGAATAATTGGTGATGCTTGTTATCTCTCTCTGGCATTTTCCAACCTGATGGCCATAATAAGCACGAAAGATGTGAGATTTTTAAAAGGCAATAGCAAGTGTTAGAAGACATCCCTTATCCAGCTTCCAAGGGGGAAGTTCTAAGGCTTTCTCTTATTTTCCGCTGCTGAAGCACAACGGCAACTTTACTTCTTAGGCAGTAACTGGCCTTATGGTATTTAGATCTTTCCTTAAGCCTGCTTGGGGTGACAGACACCCATGTGTTTGGAACGCAGGTGACAGGGAAGGAGAATAAATACCAGCTGAGGTTAAGGAGTGCTGAGGTATGAATGCCAGGTATCCATGTGTGAAAGTCATTTAGAAAGTCGGTTTGGAGACAGAATGCCATTTCCCTGCAGTTCTGCCTACTAATAGCCAGCCAACCGTGGGATACCAATTTATTTTAAAAAATCAGTGAACAAAACATTTTCCTACATCACTGCAAAAATCCTGATACTTATCAGTCATCCATGACAAGGCAGAAGGCAGCCTCTTTCCATCTGTTTTTCCAAAGGGGAAGTTGTAATTTTTTTTTCAATTTGCTGCTGCTATCATGATAGCATTTCAGAAAAGGAAACTGGTTTTGAGTTACTGACTTACAAGATAGGATCTCACTAACAAATTCACTTTCTCAAAGGTTGTGCTGGCGGTGTAATCCATTTCATTCAGAGAACGTAGCTACGGGTCATGTTTTGGAGGTATTGATTCAACCGTGCAGCGCAATTTACACTGACATTTTCACCTATCTTCTGGTTCACAGTGGAATGACTGAACTTAGTGTCTAACTCTTCAAATGACAAGATTTCTGCTATATTCGTGTCACAAGCTACATACTAAAACGGGAAAGAACTTTACTATGTTGTTTTCTCTTTCCCTCTGCTAAGCTGATTCTCTGAGCACACCCAGTGTACTGCTGTGCTTTGCTGTTGGGTTCTACAGCACGTCAGACAGCCCTGGCAGTGCTATCAGCTTATGAAGCTCCCTTTGGTTTCAGCATTGCCACCTTTTCAGTTTATTATGCTGTCCCTTTCAGTGGGTGGAGGTGGTGTGGATACACAGCATGCTGCATCTGCACAACTGAAAAGACAACGAATGGCTGCCAGGAGTGGCTTCTACTGATTTTGCTGCCAAGGCATTTGGTGTCAGTCACTTCTGAAAAGGGACCTCAGTTTTTGCCAGATGTGTTCAAGAACCTCAGAGCTGCAGACTTGTTACAATTACTTGGTTTACGGTTTCCTGATCAGAAAACCCGAAGTTTTTATTAGAGTGAGAGGCTCATTCAACAACAGAATTTCTGGGGCACATCCTCAGGAGCAGGGGAACCTGCTGGGACAGTAAATTGTCACATTTATTTGCATGTGCTACACCACCAGTGCACAACAGGCAATCACAGAAGAGCCACAGCAGTAGAGAGGCCAGCTTGAGACCTTGGACAGACTCACTTTTTTCCTTTTCCTCTCTTATACACATAGTAGAGCTTTCACTAAGGAGGTGATAAGGGGCAGAACTGGAGAAACTACAATGCCTTGGCTGAGGAACAACAGTAAAATTGCCTTAATAAAGGCAGCATTCTCCATTTCTCTCAAATTAAAGGAAAGCAAGGCCTCAAATCTTGAACTAACATGGAACATTACAAAATCTAATGCTTCTATTTTCATTAATCCTATTACTTAATCAGATTCAGCAGACTTTTGATGACAAGGAAAAGAAAAACAGAGACTGTCAGGGAAATACAAAAAAAAATTGGTTTCTATCTGGAACCATTTTTTGACATGAGAAAACAGAAACCATCGAGGGACTCCATTCTGCATGGAGGTGTATTGCATCAATAACCATTTACTAAGAATGAATTGAGGGTCCTCCATGTCCCCATGGGATGAGACCTTTAGTTTGCAATTTAAATTTACGTTACCTCGTATTATGTCCTCTATTGATTAAAAATATATTCTTAGCCACAAACTCTCCACCACAATATAACTTGCTTGAGATTTCTAGGGACAATATAGGTGGGTCTTGAAAACAGAATTACAAAACTACTTCCAACAGGTCTAATTTATACTGTCCTGCAAATCCTGACTATTCTCAGTGTTAATTATGCTCTACACTCTGCAGGCTTTAAAAGACTCAAAATGGAAAACAAAGTCTACAGAGGATTCTTAATAACACATGACTTATTTCACTGACTTGTTTGTACACTGGACTGGAAGAAAAGGAGGTTTTTCCCTTCCCCTCTTAAATTACAGATTCATCTATCCATTGAAACAGACAAAACAACAAAGTCCCTGAGGTCATTTAGCTTATGCCTGCAAAACCTATTTTGACTATCAGACACCTCTGGAACCTTCCTATTTTAGACAGTTCATAGCTCTGTACATGTTATCTCAACTTTGTGTTATAAAAATGCATGACTTTTTATCGTAATTCTAACTTGTTTTTCAACTGACATGTCACCAGAACACTACAAAACACTCTTACTTATGTATGTCTCATTGGGTTAAGTAGGCTTAATACAAGTGATGACAGATAGAAAATAATATACCAGAAAAAAAAAGAGTACTGCTAAAAGGAAAAAAAACCTAAATGACCCCGTAGATATTCTTTGCTTTTTGTTTCTATGACTCTGTAATGAAAATAAGAAGAAAACCCCCATGCTTGCTTGGCAATGGGAGCTAAACCCTCCAGTATCTGATATCAATGATCTATAGTAATTTTTTGTCAAAAGCTGAAGCAATTCAGAAGCTAATCTGAACAATGCTGTCTGTATGCCTGAGTTGCTGGTGTGCATTCAACAGATAAAATTAATTCCCACACATGGACCAGCATCCCAAAAGATCATACTGACCCACATCTCCTGGAACAGGGTCAAGTCCTCCAAAAGATCGGACTGATCTGCAAAAGTGTTGCATCTTTTCAAACCAAGGGGCTAATGCAGACTTTGCTACCAAAGTGCTGACAATTCAAGAGCAGCCTCTCCCTGCTCAGCTAGGGACTGGGGTAATTTTGTGGGTGGTTTGGCTTAGAGATGCCCAAGGGAAGAATTACGTCTAATAATATTGAAGTTGGATGCAGAGAGATATGAACTTTGCTCTTTCTTATCTTGCTATGTTGTTTCCACAGCTCAGCTTATCTTCTGTAGGAACTGCCTTAAGAAACGTCTGGTACAGGCTTTACTCAAGATATTTTTTCAATTTACCTCAAGTAAAACTGAGAGAAACTTACCAAGTTTCTTGGGTTTAATCATACCAGGACTGCGAGTGCAATTTTCTGGAGAGTCTGAAAACCTGTGCAGCCTGAACATTTATGCTCTAGACACTAATAATTTTGAAATTTAACCATAACAATGAATACTACTATGAAAGACAGATCCATTCCCCCCCAACTCAGTAGACAATTTATAATCACATCTGCCATGGGAATTTTTTTACATAAAACACAAATTAAGATGACACTATTTTAGGGAAATAAAATGTTCATTTTGCTCAGACTTCTGGGAAAACAGACAGAGCATGGATAATCTTTGAATGGTTACTGTCCGCTAGAGAGAGGGTTAGGTGGAATGCCCCACAGTAAAACAATAAATTTCTGTGAAATCCTAAGGAAAAAAACCTTATGAAGAAGAAAAGCTAAATTTATAATGCTTAAAATATAGAAGCTACCTCACATAGCTCCTTTCAATCAGAGGATACAATTAATTCTGAGCTAACTTGCAGACAAGAAAATTGCTGTGTTTTCTTTTAGCTTCATATATCTTTCCATATATTTTCTTAATCAATTACATTAATGACATAATTTTACTGTGTATGAATAGCTGGGAGAAGCTTTCTTTTTTGGTGGATGGTAAAGGGAAGCATATAGGGAGGTACTGGTATAATACAACAGACAGGAGGAAGAAAATGACTCTGTGCTCATCTGTAATGCAATATAAATATACTGGGTTAAATCAAGACAGCAAGTGCTGTTTCTTCAGCTCCACGTGTACACACTGATTTTATAATCTTCAAGAGTGATAACCTACTGAAAAATAATACTGCAAGAACAGATTGGTAAGTCATTAAAAGATTGTAGGAGGCTGGACAACCTCCAGCCCCTTTCTGGCTTTCCAGCAGAATCAGACCCACTCCCTGCCTTTGCTCCACAGCAGAGCTTCCTCACTGCTTTGAGTGCAACAAAAACCAGGGTTCTTCACTACTGCCTGCCAGGTGACCACTGTCTGGTCACAGCTGTGTGAGAACAGGATGGGAATCTCTGATTGTTTGGAAGCACAAGGAAGTTCTTGTGTGTACACTGCCTTGGCCAACAATGTGGGCCTTTTATTGTCCTGTGTCTCCACTATTTTCCAGAAGCAATTATAACTGTAATACTTAGAAGCGTAAGGCATGCAAAAACTGAAGTATCTTAAAATACAATATAATTACAAGAATATTTGTACATTTCCTGGTCGTCAACTCCCCTCTAAGTGTTTTGACAATTGTATCACCGTATACCTTAAAACGGGCAAATTCAATTTTCTGCAGCTTTTCAACACAAAAGGCTTTAGTATATTAGCCTGACTTCAAGGCAAACAAGAATAAACACGTTTGCAGAAACTGTTCTGCAATACTCTGCAATATGTGTCCAGCTCCAGCTGACAAGGAAGATATGAGAAAACCAGAGAAAATAATTAACTACTACAATTCATGTACAGAATAAAGTACAAATAGTAGTAAATTCTGGGTTAACTTTTTTTTTCCCTATAACCAGCAATCTCAAGAAACACATTCTATCAGAAGTACCACAACACCAGTGATTTAAGACTGACCAATGATAGAAATAATGAGGATAATTTCTTTCAGAACTATCAGTACTCTAGTATAGTCTGAATCTCAATTACATTTATTAGATTGAAGAATCAAAGATAATGCAAAATCTTTGAAAGCTTTATGACAAGACAAGTATTAAAAGCACTTACATAACATTTAATTTAGCTGCCCTGCTCACTAATCGTATTTGATGGAATTCTTCTGGTCTTACTGAAGGTACTGAATTTCCACTATTATCTGTACTCAAAGGGTAATGTATGAGGAGAATGAAAATGAACTCCTTCCATTATTAAATTACTGTGAATTAATAAATGAATTGAGGCTACACTACAATTTTGTTAGTCTGTTTATTAGTTGGAACCCACTGCATAATCCTGCTTGGAGATATTGTGCTTGCAGCTGATAACATACTATGAATGTAATTAATACGAATGCACAGAAGTTAATTGATATATCTTCCCTTTCTGTTTGAATGAGTTAATTAAATTTGTCTGCACTTTAAAAGAACATATTTACTTCTGTCTAGCGAGACAATTTTAATTGTCCAAGGAAGTTTTAAAAAGTTATTATGTTCTAACATAACAGCTACTCATGTGGAATAGAATAAACAAAATATAAAAGCTTATCAGATCTTAGGAGGAAACCGTTTTTTGCTTCCTTACCTCATTAATGAAGTCCCCAATGTCCCCAGGATGAGGAGCAGCTGATCTGACTGGATACTGAGGTTCTGCATGGATTGGCCTTTCATCAAGACGTCTGATTCCAACAGGTTTGATGGCATCTGGTTCCACAGTGTCAGGCTGCTGGAGCTGGCTCAAGTCATAATCCTGCAAAATATGAAACAGACACAGTACGTTAGCAGAATTTCAAACAATATCTGTCAGGGGGAAACATGAGAAGGAAAAAAGGGAAAATGCAAAGTATCATTTCAGCACAAGTCCTGTTTTCAGGATTGTAATGCTTACTGAGAATAAGTCAATAACACTGTTATTTGCATACCAACAAGATGTTATTTGATTTATACTCCCTGAATCTCCTGTTTTGATTCTATTCCATCAGATTTGTAGAGCTTCTCGTAAGTTTTCCCTTGAGAAGCGGGGATTTGAGTAGTACTATTAAGGGACTAAACACTTTACCTAGTAATGATGATTTACAGCACAGAGCAAAGATGCCAAATCCAACACTTATTTTTCTGAGAAAATAAATACCATACATTCTGAGGAAAAAAGCAAGCAGTGTTCTGCAGTATTTTCTAATACCTTCAAAGAATGAATTTAAGACTCCTTGCTGATTTTATGTGGCTTCCATAATATGAAAGCCAAAGGGGGAAAAATGTCGTAAGAAGTACAAAGCTCCTCAGATTTGGCCTTAATTCTAAGCACTTTCTAGAGATTACTCATGAATCTGTTCATTAAGTACTTGATGCTGCAGTTTCAAACTCTGGCAGACTGATGAAGTTAGCATAGCAGCATGAATTCCAATAAGCAGTATGTATGTATGTGAAAAATTTAATTAGATAAATGTTTATGCATTGAACATAGATATGCCTGAATTCTCTTTGCACAGTGTGATGCATTTCATCATTGTCATTCTCCTCACTGTTGTCATATCTAGAAGAAAGTCATGCTCTAGGATGCCTTTACACAGGGCATTGGTGAGAATGTGCAACAAAGAACTGGACTTCAAGGCTTAAACAAAACCAATCAAGAACTATCTGCAGGTGGGGCTTATGCCAACACTACTGTATGCCAGATACCCTGCCCTACAGATAATCCAAGCAGTTATAAACATCCTAAATAAGCCACTCTATCCATCAAAAATATCTATTTTTCAACAGTGCTGCTCTGGTAAAATCTTATTTATAATCTCAGCTTGCTGCAAGTTGTCTGTTCAGACTATTTTTCATTAGTTCCTTACTGGCTCCTAAGGGAAGGAATGCAAGCTTTTACTGCTGCTGTTATCTCACGGGATGTAGATCCTTTCTGAGACTATGACCTCCTGTGACCCCAAACCCAGACTTTTCAGCAGGAGAAGAATTCTTTCTGACAGCAGTGATGGTAGTTTGTGGGGAGAACCTGATTATCAAATCCACTACATCTTCTGATTTGTTACTTGAGTTCTCAGATGACTGCACACAAATATACAGTCAAAAAAGGTGGAACAGCTCTACTGAGATCTGAGAATGCAGTTTCATATGCTTTAATTAGATTACAAGTTCCTTGGGGCAGAGCTGTTACTCCTACCCTTCGGTACTTCATGTACCAAACAGAATAATAAGTGATCTCCAGGAAGCAGTATGAATCGGAGAAAAGTAAACAGAACAGAACTTTTTATCCTTTCCCTTTTTATTACGTAAAATAAATCAAAATAGTTTAGAGACATGCTATCAGAAAATCCTATCAAATAGAGAAGAATGTAGTTCTTAGAATTTATAAATATGTAACATGAGTGCTTTTCATACCCACCCAAAAGATAAAGGTGGAAAACAACAGGGAGAAATTTTTTTTCTTTTAAATCTAAGCATTTCATTGTGGAGGAATTCAAACTGGTATGGTTAAATAACAATGTATTAAAACCAGAAGAGTGTATCTGTTGATTTCAATTCTATAAAGATAATTTTTTTTTATGTATGTATACAATTCTTTTACTGGTTAGTGGTCATACAGAAATATAATCCAGTTTGTCAGTCTATTATTATACATCTAAGGCATCCTTTTGTATATATTTAATAGTTTGAGAAATATCCAGACCCTAATAGCTAAGAAGTCAGCAAAGACAGTCATCTGTGAGGCAACAGCAGTGCAGAACATGTCCTGATGTGGAGTCCCACTTTGGTTTTCTTTTCTAGGGTAATTTATGACACTGTCATTTAGGCTTCTATCAGAGGAAATTTATTTTGCAGGCATAATAGTGTTCAAACAGGGAAAGAATATCCATTGTATGTGTTACCTCAGACTCTCAAACAGAGAGCTTATCATTAAAATCAATACTAACTGCACATCAGTGGGGTATGGCCAACTCATCCACCACCTCCCCAAACTGGATGAGTGCCAAGCAAACACAGCACCGTTCTGTCTCAAGTCAACTCTATTCCGTTATTGCAAAGTAAAAGAAGGAAAAATGTTTTAAAATGCCAGGTAATAAGCTGTTTAGAGGTGCTGAGGTCCCATCTCTTCACTCAGTGGGAAAGCTTTTCACATACTACCTAAAGCTCCTGAATGGACTGAAAGGTTAGCCTCAAAGAGGGTTTGTTAAGATAGCTAACTATAGACGTGACAGCTGAATGGAAACAGTCACATCGAAGAGAGAACATGCTGGGATAGGCTGGAACAGACAGCTTTGAGCAGTATTCTGGGTCATCATTTTTACTCTTAATTTTAGACCACCATTCAACACTGTTTTGGTTTTGCTCCAGTCTTTTCCCAAATAACCTGTTCAGAGTTAAAATCTGCTGAGGGATTACTGGTAGTTCATTGGGGAAAAAGTCTCGGCCCTCCATTGGAAATGTACTTCAGTCAGAGTTGTGAGCATCTAATTCATATGGCTGCCAATTTTTGTCAGAGGTATTTATTTGTACTGTCTAGCCCTAACTCCAGCAATTCTAAAAAAAATTCTCTTCCTTCAGCTTGGACTTGAGCACACCCAAACATAAGGTTTGTTCAAGTTTTTTCCTCCTCAAACTTCTGGACAAACTTACGATTGTTGATGAAAGAGAAAACTGACTTAGTTTTTCTCAAATGCAATATCACTAAGACATATTAGTTTGCTCCCATTTGCTTACAGAAAAAGTCAGGCCTTTGGAAACCAGAAACTTGGACTAGTCTGATAGTCCAAGTGTACAGTCAACAGAGAAACAGAAATCTCACATTCTACAACAGGGATGTAAGTGGAACAAGTTGAATGATTTTTAATTTTTTCTGCTTGTTTATGAAGTTATCACTGTTATCACTGGAGAAACCATAGCTGCCTTTTTGATAACTGATGGCTAAAGACATGACAACCTTAATGAGCTAAAAGGGCATTTTATCAGAAGTTTCATCTTGTGAAATCAATCAATCTCACTGGCCCCACACCCAGACCCCACAAATCCCCTCTTCCCTCCAAGTTGATTATAATATTGACATTAGCTCTTCACTTAGTTCTAACAGCTTTAAGAAAACACTTTGAAGTTATTTAACTACCTTACCAGAACTGTATGCAGAAGGCTCTAAAACCCCCAAAAGCACTTTTAAAGAACATCTGCACAGTAGTTCAAAGCACAGTTCAAGTATCTCAACTTGAACACAAAAAACATCCAGAATAGAAGAAAAGGCCATTTCACACTCCCCAGTAATCACTGAAAAACAAGGTGATGTAGCCTTCAAAAGTCTCCTCCTTAAACAACTTCCTCTTAGGCAAGGCAGCTATTCACTGAACAGCACCTGAGTAATAATCCCTCACAGAGCAGTCATCAGTTACAGACAGAGATGCCTTAAACATTTATTTTTTTCATCCTTATTAGCTGTTATAAATTAGAAGATTTACTTAAGTTCTCGGAGAAAACCCTAACAAAGTAAAAATTTTCACAGTAATTGATAACTGCCTTATATGAATGTATCTTGGAGCATTATGATGCAGAACTGCAAACAACAGAATGAAACCACAATGAACTAAAACTACAAATTGCTGTGCAGAGACAGGACTGACTTTTTTGAGAAAGGAAAACTCAGAAAATATTTTAATACATTACATCTGAATTGAACTTTCCACTACCACAGCCTAGTGCCTGGAATGCGACTGACATTCATTAATGATTTATGACTCTGGCTTCTTTGTTATCTCAGAGCTCTCAGTTTATTTCCTGGCTGTTCATGAGACTGTGTGATACACTCCTAGGGATGACTTGGGGTTTTACCTTCTACGGAACTAAATCTTTGGCTAGGCATGAACATATGACTGGACACACGAATCATGTAACAAAACCACTATATCTGTTTCTCATTTTCAAGGGATGCACCTTTTGCAAAGAAATATGGAAGTTCAGCTCTAGCCTCATATAAGAAATAATCAACTTAATTGTCACCAGATCACTGTGACTTAATTTGATGGTGAGACTTGCAAATATCTTTCACTGAACACAATCAGCTGCAGTGGTTTAGGTGCATATAAAGCAAGAGTAGCAGAAATTTGAATTTTACCTGACCCTTTTAGAGGAGATGAAGCCTTAGCATAAACTCAGTTATTTTATTCTCTGAAGAGAACAGAACTAATTATGACTCTGAAGTACTTATGGATAAAATATGTTGTGCTTTGCCTTTGTGTTCTGAAGGCAGCTACTATCTACACCAATAGAGAAATGGGATGGGGAAGTAAGGAAAGAAATATTTTACTCCGGCATGTTTCTACTGAGATGTTAAAAAAAATAATAAGGGAGTGAAAACCAATCCTGCTATATATTCTACCCCCAAATCCACAAAACATCAACCTAAAAAGCTATCAGAAACTTGCACTTAAAATATTGCCTGAGTTTTGAAAAATGCTCCCACCCCCCCTCAATCTTACATTTGCTGAAATAATGAGACTTCAAAAAAAGCAAAGACAGAGGACTGACTAGATGTAGGCTGCAGGTGGGAGGATTTAAAATTCCTACACCAACCGTTGCTCTTTGTTTGTCACTTGCTTTTAGATTACTTTCTGCCATATTGCTTTTCCCATTTGCTTTTATTATAGATGCATCTGGAGTACTACAAGTTAATAATTTTTAAGATAAGGAAGAAGCTAGCTTATCCTTTTCATAACAAAAAGGGTGAAAACTCCAGCTGCAGATACAATACAATAGCAGGCAGAGGTTCTAGATATGATAAAACAAAACAATTTTGTAATGGAATTATGAAAAAATTACTTTTCACATCATGAGATAAAAATTCACCAAGGAATGACAGTAATTCCTCCACAGGAGCACTGTATGAGTCACTTACTCAAAAGAGTGAAGCTAATGTCTTAGTAAGCAAACACAATCCCTGAAATAACTACCTTTTAATTATAGTATTGTATATTCATGGGGAATATCATAGCAACCTTTATTTCATTCATTATGTTTGAAATTTCAGAACATAAAACATGTTCTATTCTTAATGCAATGCAAAATGAAGGTTAAAAACTGAGAGTAAATGATCTGATTAACACTCAGACAGGGTGGTGAGAAAGAAAATGTAATCACATAGATTTATCAAGTTCATGAAGTAGGTAAAGGACCATTATCATGTTTACAACAGAGGTGGTAACAACACCCAGCACAGACGACTAATGTTATCTCAAAATGTGGTAATACAGAAAGTTATGACATAAGAAAAAAAAAACCCAAAACCCACACACAAAAATTCAGAAGGATTACCTAAATTTGCTTTTATCTATGATACATAAATGCTGGAACACAGCTACCCTTTCATAAAGGAAAAATTTCTGTTTAGAATTTAGATCCTGCACACATAACAAAAAACCATCCATCTTCTATTTTTAATGTGATTAACATCATTAAAATAAATGCTACCATTTTGTCTCTTTACCTAAATATGTAAAAAATATGACAAAAAGCAACATATTGGCTAATGTAAAAAAAAAACCACCCTGATGCAGAAGGACCATTAAGACTCCTCAGCAAGAAAACTACTTTGAATAATAGTAAAATCATTGCATTGAAATTCTTGTGCTGAAAAGATCTGAGGGCTAGATTATCCTACATGTTCAAAACAGCTCATCTGCAGTACTTTAAAAGCGTACCACCCACTTGCTCAGACAACTTGCTTCAACAGGACCACCTGCAGCAGCAACTACTACTAAAATTCAGAAAACATTATAGAAATGAACTCAAAGGAGAGAATCATCTTGTGCAATGAGATGTATACAAAGGCAATTAGATGAAAAAAAATGTGTCACAGTTATCAGGCTGACATATGCTGCACATATCCCAGTCAAGCACCCACTGCCTTGATGTAAGTCACACAAATGGCCCGAGATATGCGACAAAAACGAGTTAGTGATGGTTATGGGTTGTGATGTGCTGTGTGTGTGAACTATGCTGCAGACACATGCTAAATGCTTCAAGGCTCAGTCGGCAGCGGGTTTTGGTGTCTGGAACTGAAACTGGTGTTACAAGTTCAGAGCCCATTGTATCAGCAAAGAATAATCACCATTTGCACATCACACCTCCCCATTTGCTAAACAATTGCAAACCAGGGATTCATGAGGTCCATCAATCATCAAGAGAGGCACTCACTACCAGTTTTGTAATTTGAACTTTCTGTTTCAGAATATAATGAACTGTACTGTCCCCCACCCCCAAGAGTTTAAGATTCGGATACAATTTTAAGAAAATCAAAACAAAATACCAAGGTTTAACAACAAACAAACAAAACCAAACCAAACAAAAACAAACAAACAAAAAACCAAACAAAAAAAACCCCAACATTTCTCCCTTTCCCAAACCAGTCCCATTGACTTCTGTGGAGTGATGCTGACTCAAACCCCCTCATGGCCCATCTTCTCTAAGTCAGGCAGCTAAACTGTTAAAAGTAGAAAATAGTAAACAGAATCCTGAGAAGAATCCAAAGCTTTCTCTCATTCCTCCCTCATCCCCAGCTTCTGCTAGTACAGTCATTGTTCTCAAAACCCAGAAAGCTGCTGCCTGGACTGAAAGGAGTGCTGTAAACCCATTGGAGCAGGTCTGTTTTCCAGCCTGCTTTTTCTATGTAAAAGAAGTCCAGAACATTTCCAGTGTTGACAATGCTCTGCAGAGGTGAGCAGGCTGACTTCAGTTATGACCCACAGATCAAAAGCTTTTCTGGCTTAGAGAATTCATAGCATTTTTCTCAGCTGTTGTGGAGATCACACGACCCTGTGTACATCATGCCAGTGCAGAAGACAACTATGAATCATTCAAGATCCTCAATTTTCTTGACAAGCATTCAGTCTGTCAGACTGAACAAAGCAGACCAAGATGGCCTCAGATGGGATTAACAGAAGACCTTCACGATGAGCTAAACTGCTCTTTTATTTCAGATTTCACATCATAATTCCCTGGAATTGCTGGGGCAGGAGAAAAAAAAAACCCAAACACACGAGAGAGACCAAACAGGAATTCCAACTTGTTACTGGCAGTTGCTATGACTCAGAGGAACTAGCTGGAATTTGAACTCATCTAATTTCTTACAGGAGACATCACTCTGACAGAATGTACAAAGAGTTGAAAGGAACATGCTGAACATGTTTTAGGAGTTTCTGGGTCTGCCATGACAGCTAAGAAACCCAACTTGCACAGCTTCAAAACAAATAAATTAAACCTCTCAAATAAATAAATTATTTTAAGATAAAAACCTCCAGTTTAATTTGTTTCAGGATATAGAGAGATCTAAGTTCTATCACTTACATTCAAGCCCTAACAGTCATATCTTCAGATAACCTAAACATCTGGAAAATATCAGGCCACACAGAGTAAATCTTCAAGTTGTCCTTCTAGAGAAGCATGTGATTTTAAAAAGTAATTTGCTGGCTCTAAATAAAAGTAATTTTACCAAATATGAAGAAAATGTCTGAAGCTTCTAAAATATTGTTTTCACTGAGATGCACATGAGGCTTGAAAATTCCCTTTTATTTCACCACATGAGATGTACCCTGGGCTGGATGGCTCTGTGTTTGAGTCACCTTGTGTACTGCCTTCTACTGAAGCTGCTTGTTTAATCAATCCTCAGGACTTCAGGGACAGTGCACCATAAAAAAGTTCATATTGATGCAGAGAATTTTCCTGTAATTTGCTGATGACTTATGGATCCAAGATCGACATGAAGCAATTTTTCTTGATTTTAATAGAGCAGTGGCAGTTTTACCCTATGAGGCCTCATTCTGAAAATACATTTTTGATGTCAGTCCCATACCTTTTTAGAACCCTCACTTCGATATTTGAATACTTTGACACTTCAATACTTTCATTGACATTGGCAAAAATGCAAAGATCTTTACAGCCAATACCTTTTGCCCATAATGCTCTGCACAGAGCTTTGCTTATGCAGTATTTTTCTAAGCTGTGGTTTGCAAAAATGAGATTACTGCTTGCAGAGAACTTGTTGGGACATTTGAAAAGCTTTGCATTCTAAGTTCTTAAACCTCATATAAAATGTGTGCAAAACCAAATAAAATATAATTCTCCCTCTTTCTCCTGGGCACAGGAGGTGAGGGGGGCCAGGAGGGAACCAAGAAGAAACAAACCTAGGAATTATTATCATCTAGTTAAGCACAGGCAGAATTTAGGTTTAAAAAAAAAGTCTAACCAAAATAAAGTAAAATAATCTCCCTGGAAAGCAAGACAGAACATATTTACATCATCATTGTAGAAAAAAAAAAGTTTAAAAGTTCATGCTCTCTCTTCATCCATTCTGCATAGGAACAAATTCCTAGATTTGAAGCCATGGGAGAACTGACCCCCTCATTCTGCCTATTAGTGGTATAAAACTGGCTACAGTAGAAGTGGTCATAAAAGCGTGTTATACTTTGTATAAGCTGCTCTTTTCTGGACATATTTTCTACATTTAGAGTGTGCAAGGGTGTTTTAGACCCCAAAGACTGGCCTACTGTCAATGGATCAAAAAAGGGATCTGTGTACCTGAACGAAGTGGCTGCAGTGAAGATAACTAAATCGCAGTAATGGCTTTAAAATTCAGCTTTAGAAAGTAAGAAGGGGGTTTGTGACCAAAAATCTTTCAATCTTTTGTAAAGCCCTTAAAATTCTCTAGTCTAGGTGCTTTCTATGCCCACTGTGAGAGGAAATGTTCCTAATTTCACATTTCTCACTATTTTCCTGGTAGTCCACCCGTTGGCAGTTCTGCTTTCACTGCGTGCAGCACATTCATCCACTGCTGGTGAAAGGCTGCGATTATGGATGGTTTACATCACTCTAACCTCTGCAGCACTCACAGGACACTTCCTCCTGCCAACCACCCTAACTGCATCTCTCACAAAGACAGCACTGCCAACTGGAGAGGAGCACAAGATGGGCAGAGGAGCGGCTTCAGAACCATTCCCATTTTGCTCTCATTGTACACTGTACAATGCTTAATGTTTCTGAACTGCAGCATAATCGCTCCCAACACCACCCTACCATCACCTATGGCTTCCCAACAGACTGTACTCAGAGAGCCTAACTCACTCTGTCCTGAGAGTTTCGTGTACAGCAATTAAAAATCAAGGACCCGTGACAATTTCTCAACAGATCCTCCAGAGAATTCAGGATGAACAAGACCTCATATTCCCATACGATAACTGAAAAATTACTTCTCATAGGACTGAGTTTTTCTAACTTTCTTTTAAGATTGTAAAATTGTAAAGATTGTAATATTGTAAAAATCTTTCCTGTACAATAACAGATGCACAAACCGGATGCAGTTCTTGTCCTCAAACTACGTACAAACAACTGGAATACATGCATAGACTCAAAGAGTTGTTTTCACTTTATTTAACGTAAGCATTTTTCCAAAACTGCATAAACTGAAGTTTCCTTTGAAAACTGCCTAAGAAGAATATTATGCAGAAAGGCCAGGAAATAAGAACAGTACTTTGGGAAATGCAGAAAGCATGGAAATTACTAAGGGGAACACAAATTTCAGACAAACAAACAAATGAGCAGAAGGAAACTATAAAAGTCTGTACCAGTGAAGGGAGACACTTTTCAGATAACTCAAGTGCCAGATGACTGAGACTGGGGATGTGTGGAAGAATTGCTTAATTTTTCAAGGCTTTTAACTGGAAAATTTCTCAGACTCTATTATATGCACTGTTCTCTTTGTAATTACTACACTTACTTCTACCATTAATAATGTGCATAAATCTGCTGTTTGTCATGTTCATAAAGCACTTCATAAACGTCCTCTGAAGGAAGGAAATCACACTGCTTGAAAGTCCACTAACTTGGAGAGAGAGAGGGAAAGAGAAGCTATTCTTAGCATATACACATCACTCCTAGTCCTCTGACATATCAGCAGCAGTTCAACCAGAGGTGACATAAGAGTAAATGCATATGGCATCTGCCTGGGAAGGTATTTGAATAAACACAGATGTGCCCTGACAGCTACTTGAGACCTAAATGCTTTCAGTGGTGACAAACCTGTCAATAGCCAGAATTACTATATATCTAGAAAGACATTCACCCACCACCAAGAAAGGGTTGTATTTGGTTTAGATGATATTAGCACCCTGCACTCGTACTGCTGTACAAGTTCCCAGACAAGGAGTGAGGAAAGTTTACAGACAGCAATGAGAGTAGATGTTAACTTTCATTTAAATACATCAGCTTTAGCTGGAATCTGGTCAGAATCCTTTTACTGCAACAGGACAAGATACTGTTTTTACATCTTATCCAAATGACAAGCAATTGGTGTATCTGCAACGGCAAAAAACCAAAATGAGGAAGCAATGTTTTATTTAAAGTTATTGCCTTCAGTACTTAATGTAAAAATTAGCTACCTACCAGAGCGTGTCAATGTAAACAAAATGAAGTGCAGGGAGAAGTGCAAATCTATACACAAAACCCATTAACCTTTCCTCACCTGATCTTCTTCTCCACCCCCTTCTTCATCATATTTCAGAATGTTGTCCCTCACATCATCTTCAGGATCAATCAAGAGCTGCTTTGCCTGACGCTCTTTATCACGGCGTTTCATCCATACCACGAACATTAAAACTAAAACTGTAATGCAAAAATGGAAGAGACAAAACCACATCTTGATTCTGAAATACAGCCATACAAAATTATAGAAATTTAATGTCAAGATTTTAAAAAAGAAAGAAAAAAGTAAAAGCAATGAAGTTGGATTTGATTGTTCTGGATAAAGTACAGGATTTTTTAAATTAAAAATTTGACAAAAAGCAACTTAAGCTGCTGTTTAAACTCAGACCACTACAGGCAATTTGGTTTGGAAATCTATCACATATTCAAGATTGTAAATAACAAATCCATTCCATATCTGCAAAATAAACTTGTCATGAAACAAATTAAGAAAGACTATGCTTCATAAACCACTATATTCAGAAAGAAATCTCTCCTTCAATAAGGCTCTGTTAGTTTCATACCTAGCATTTAAAAAGTATCTTGTATCAAGAAAGTAAATGCACTGTGTGCTTGTGCAGAATCACGTGCTTCGCCAGGCTCAATTTTTTTTATTTTTATTACTCCTTTCCATAATTTTCTATGTTCTAGATGGGTGCATAGTGTACTATGACCAGGCTAATCTCTCCCTTGTGTTCCACCACAATAGGCAATCAGTTAGCTCTAATGTGTAGAAGAGCTAGCATCTAATTTACTGCACTGGACAGACACTTACTCATGATTTTTAGTAATTTCCCTTACTCAATGCACTTCACACAAAATAAAATATTAGTACAGCTTTATGCAGTACTTAAATAGACACACCATTGCAATACCTACCTTTCTTGTCAGGCTTTATGTGAAGGGCTGTGAAGTATTATTTTCCAACAGTAATTCCTACTTGCATTTATCTGAAGCACAGTAGTAGTAACATTGGAGCAATCCTTAGAAGCAATGTTACCCACTATGGGTGGCATCAAATCACACAATATGGGCAGCACAAGAGAGAATAGATGCCTGGGGACTAATCACCTCTTCAATTTGGCTGCTCACTGATGTAACATTACAAGTATCCATGGGTATTAATGGAAAATCCCTTTCACAAACTCACTGCGGGACTTGACTGCCAAACAGGTGCTAGCTGTACTCTGTCCAACTCCGAATCCTGTACTACTTGTCCAAAACTGAACTATGCAGCAATAATTCCTGCACCTGAGCCTTTAATAACTCCCCTGTCTTTCTCAAGATACCCGATACTAAAACGTAAAATTGTACCTGCACAACGAGAGTAAAGGAGTTAGAATTAAGAGAGCCATTTACTCACTGAGCAAGATGATGATACAAAGCAGAATTGCAATGATGGCACCAGTGCCCAGCCCTGCACCAACAATCCGGTCAACATCAGTGCAGTCTCCATTTAAGTCACACTGGCAAACTTTCACCTTCAGCAAGGAAGTGCTGGATGCATGTGGGTTTCCAGAATCCGTAATGACTATGGGCACGTCGTAGATCCCGGCCTCCAGGAACCGGATTCTTAAGGAGAGCTGGGCGTGATCGCCTGCGTGTGAAAATAAGGCGCTGGTTAAAAAGTAATATATTGGTCACATGGGACTAAAACAGTGTTGGCAAAAATAGCTCATGTTTGAGCTCGATATTAACTTCTTGCTCAAACTGCTATGTGACACTCAGGGTAAGAGACTTCCTGACTGCTGTGACCATCTTTTCTTTCTTAAAATTTCTCGTTCTCCGAGGAACTTACACTAAGGTGATTTCTTATTCATATTAACCAAATCCATGTATGTTGCGAAATAATACTAAAGAGAAGACATCTGCAAAAGTTTCTTTAAAACTATGAAGATTTCCATAATATAAATTACCACTAATTCGAACAATGGTCCAATTCCTCTTAATACTAGCAGGTGTGTCAGGCAGCTCAAAGGCAAATGGGCCTGCATTCGGATCTATGTCAGGGTCTACAGCAGTGATGTTAATAGCATTAGGCTGCAGTGTTTCACAAGTTGTGGCTTCTTTTGGATGCACTTGGGGGGCATTATCATTGATGTCCAGCAGGTATATCTGAAGTGTGCCAGTTCCACTCATCGGTGGTATTCCTAAAGGAAAAGGAAATAGCATTAAGCCTGTTTCCAGTTGCGAAGTAATTTAAATGAAGCTGTACCAACACTCTTATACGTTTACCTCAGTTTTGGGATTCTGTCTTTTACAAAACCAATCTAACACTGTCACTGCTCCTATTAATTCTTATGTAGTTTGTTCTCAGAAAAATGGCCCTACTCAGCACAATTCAGCAAATAACTGCAGATCCATAGATCAGGGACTCATCCACTTCACTGACCAGACAGTTAATCTCCAGAGATGGTCAACATTAAAGGCTTCAAAGAAGAAGGTGTAAAATTGGGATAGTTTGTCCTCTGGACAAATTATTTCCTAACCTTGAAGGCTTAAGATCACCCTTTACCATAAATGTACTATTTAAATTCTTTCAAATACTGACTTTCAGCATGCTATTTCTAGACATTCCTGCTATCCATATCAAATGTGTGATGCTTCCATAAACCTTGCTGGAATCACACATTAATGCAGTCATTTGGCACTGAATTTTTCAATATTAACTACCAATGGTTCACATTCCACCTCCCATAATCTTCTAGTTCCATTTATGTTTTTTCTCCAGAACAGAGCCAAAGTATAGAAACAGTTGATCTAGCTTCCAGTTCAGAAAATTTTACCGTGTCTTCTTTCCAAGGCATATAGCCCCAGTGTTTCAGTTTTCCCTTCTAATGTGAGAATGTTTCTAGCCACGCCTGTCCATCTTTCTGCTATCAGCTATGAATAGTACAGCACTCCAGCTGAAATCAAAGAACTCATTTCTGAGCAGTGTTAATTGTCATTAACAAACTGACAACAAAAAGATACTTTTCCCTCTGCACTGCTGCAGCCTGAATGTGGGAAAATACAAAGACTCTCCAATGACACATTTCTCCCCATAAAGCCCACTCATGCTGTGCATTCACTCAACCTACCACACTCCCATGCAGGGCTTTTTCAATTTTCTGTCAACTCAACTAATGTAACCAAGACAGTGTTTTTCTACAAGCTCAGAGAATTATTTTTCAGCCATTTCCCAAGTAGCTGGGAAATTATACAGTCTGATAGTAATACAGATTTCCAAAGGGATGTATTCTACGCATATCCTGTTTTCTGCCCCAGTAAAACTGAATGCCATTCAATCACAAAGAAGAAAAGCTTCTAGAAAAAAATACACCATATTGATACATACCATTATCAGAAGCAAGAAACGTTGCATTATACATATTGTTTTGCACATATATTGACTCTCTATCCAAAACAGCTGTAGTAGTTATTTGTCCATTAACAGGGTCAATTTTGAGCCAGTTTGCAGGATCTGAAAGTTTTGAGTACCTGTGTATTTAATCATAAGTTGTGTTATTTATCTGCCAACAAAAATATTGACAACAAAGACAGTATTGGTATTTTAATTTGCATTCTGAACACATTTTCCGAATTTGAAGATAGCATTTTACAAATTTCTATTTATCAAGCCCCGTCAGTAAATTTCTTGGAAATACATATTAAAACCAGTCCTGCATTTCGATTCTTTAAGTGCCTTGCCCTTAAGTTATCGTGTAACTGGAGGAAACCATATAATTACCATAAACTATATAACATTAATACTCTGACTCAATTAAAATATTCAGTCAGGATCCTTCTTCGTTTTTCTATACCTACGGAGCTATTCATACTAATTTTCATCTTGTCAGAGTGCTGAGAGCAGGAGACAGGTAAAAATGGATGTTAGTTGCACTAACTCACATTGTTCTAGCACTTCAATATCACTTCATTCTCAGAGGCCCTGGTTTTGCTGCATGTTTCTCATCTTAATTTGAAAGAGAAGTGTCTTTCAAAACCATTCTTCTACCTGATAAATTTTTCCTTTGACATTAATCAATGCAAGCTATCTTAGCATTGAAGTCCTCATGCTGTCATTTCTATGATGGTTATGTCCAGAAATGAGCAAAGTATCAGAAACAGCTAACCAAAAAATCAAGTGAAAATAATATTCCAATAATATTGGTTTTGGAAGGAAAGACAAAGTTCTGGAGTTTCTTCTAAATGAGCTGAAGAAAAAAAAGCTGGATAAGGTGTGTCCTGACCCATGGGCAGTCATAGCATTAGCGTTGCACGTAATGACCATGTCTTCTATGAGGCATGTTTGTGTAGCAAAGTTTTAGACATAAGAAAAATTATGATCAAATTATGATCATAGCTATCAGTACAAGAGTTCACAGACAGACAACAACACCACTTTACATTGCTGGAGAAAAAATTAAAATAAAACCCTTCAGATTTCATCAAGGATCTGATTTTGTTGCCTTGTGAAAATTATTGGTGAATTTTAATTGCAAATGATCTTCGTTCACAGAAGCATGTGTCTGCTCTAACTGAATTTGTTGGAATAGAACATATACTTTACCAGAGATGCATTCTATCTTGATGAAATGGGAGTTAGGATGAGAAAATGACCCACTTTACACACCTAGGAATACTGGTCAGTTCATCTTCTCTGCAGTCAAAAATCCCTTTGGAGAGAGCTGCACAAAACCCACAGGATATGCTGGAATAGCTGCGTGCTGTGGTAAATGCAGCCATTTCACATGTCATCTCTTTGCTCCCCACCCATTCCATAACACAGATATTGCAAAAAGCTTATGCAGACCTTAGAGACGTTTGCTGCATGTAACGATCCGGGTCCTGAGCAGTGAAAGTTGTCAACATGCTACCAGCCATCAGCCCTTCTTCCTGACGCACGAGCTTGGGGTTTGGAACAAAATATGGGCTCTCATTCACATCAATGACTGTAATGGACACGGTTGCTGTCGACTGAGGAGGATGCTGAATCCCTTTAGCCAAAGGCACTTGATTTTCTGCAGCTACGGTAAGTACAAACATCCTGTTGGTCTCGAAGTCAATAGGCTGGGAAGAGCAAAGAGCGGGAAGTGTTAATGTTTACTCACAGTTGCAACGGACACACAATAACAATTTAAATTTAAAGCATACTTTTGAAGATTACTCTGTACCACTTTTCTCAAAAATGAGCATGGAGTCTGAAGAGAGCTCAGTATCATCACCTCAACACAAGCCCATGTGCTGGGGTTTTGCTTAGCAACAACAGTAGCAGTTTTGAAGTCAGAAGAGCTAGAAACTTTGTCATTCCTGGATTTAACCTACTCTGATACTGCCATTAGAGACAAATGAGGAAACAAACAGTTCAACCACAAAATTATGAAGAAGCTCCCAGATGTGGGCTGGGCACTCACATGTGCCTCCTGATGATCTCTCCAGGGGACAGAAAGCTGTCTCTTTCTGTTAGAAGGATGAAACTTTACTTCAAACAAATCCATGACTACAGCTACTCCTATAGATCAGAGATTCTCATGCCCTCAACATCTCACTAGAAAGACTCTTAGTAATCCCAACCAATTTCATTTCTGATATACCGACAGCTTCCATCTTCCCAGTGAAGAAAACCTTCAGTTTGGAGATTTCCCTCACTGAGCAAGAAGTCCAGTTTAAGGAGAAGTAAAAACAGTGCGAATCTAGAGTTCCTCTGTCATGCTGCACAGGGTTGAGGCATTCCTGGAGAAAGGATTTGCCTTTTTACTATGCACTGTACTACTCACACAGATTCCAGACTGGAAGAAAACCCTGTACCTTACTGGAGCAGTTGGCATGTGACAATATGAAGTAAGTGACAAGAGACAATTTAATCTTCATTACAGGTTGACAGATCAACTCATTGCACTGCCAATAAAAACTGTAGGCAGGTTTCCAACTCTTCCCGTGTCTGGGCACTTAGAGCAGTGCTAAAAAGCACAGACACTCACATAATTCTTCCTGGAAAACTTCAATGCAACAATTGGTACCTCTGGGGAGGAGCAGTTATAAACCAGAGACAGTTTTTAAAAAAACCCAGTGTGAATTACTATTAATGCTCTGTGTAGGTTGTCTCTTTCTGCCACCTAGATACTGGGAGGATTAAAATCAAACGAAACAAAATGAAATTAAACTAAACAAAGCAAAACAAAACAAAACAAAAGAAAAAAGTAAAAGTGAATTTTTTAATTTCCAAATGGGATTGCTGGCATCGCACATTTGACTTTGAAATGGATCAGCCAAAACCAGAGCAGACCAACTCAGAGATGAGACATTTATCAGAGGATCATGAGGAAAGGTGGCTACTGCCTGGCAGGTTTAATTATAGAACCACATTGTTATTATCACTTGAAATAAGTCATCCCTCAACACAGAACTGTGTTGGCTGGAGAATGAAGATAGACAGGTTATTCCATAAAAGGTATTTAAATGAGGTTTTAAAAATAGCCAGTCTTTAAATGTCTCTTGTAGAAGTGCCCTCCCACCTATCATTTCTTCCTCTCTGATTGTGCTTTGACTGCCTTTATCTGTTCCTTAATGGAACATCTTGACATAAAATGTGCAGACAACATGCATGACTACTAATTGAGGAGGTAGGAAGCTGTTCCTTTAGCAAAAAGTATTAAGCAGACACTTTTTCACAGAGCAATTTCCAACTTTTAGCAAATAAAGATTCAAGATTTGTAGTTTCTAATAACCTAGTCTGATTTTTAAAACTGAGCAGGTAGAATACTACTGATGGCATAAGCAAGGTAACATTCAAAGAGACAGATTACTAGATTCCACAAGAAAGAGAGCATCCGTTTTATTCCAGACTGATGCTGGCGTCAGGAATTCACATCTCCCCCCGTTCAGTGTTCCCCCACCTTTCCCACCTCTGCTGAACTCTCTGGCCGCAAGCATGGCTCACCTTGACGACAGTGACGAGCCCGTCGTTGCTGTTGGGATCGGTGAGGATGCTGAAGCGGCCCGTCGGGTCTCCCCCCGTCAGCCGGTACATGGCGTTCCACGCCGGCGTGTGCGGCTGGTCCTTGTCCGTCACCGTCAGGTTGGCTACGATCACATCCATCCTGTTCTCCGGTACCTCCCCGTAGAACTGCAAAAACCATGGCAACACTTCGCCTCATCTGGAGGAGCGTGCAGGAGCCACACCGGGCTGAACACCCATCACAGCAGGGCAGCCCATCTCTCTTCACTGGAGCTCTGACAATTTATCTAATGAAGTTTACCTGAGGCCACCCACAGAACCAAAGGCTCGATTGCCATGTCAGCTTTTGCCTTTTGGTCAAAAGCAGAACATTGTATGTAAGGGATATATATTCTGCACGTATTTTGATTCTGCCTGCCAGTATGGTATTTAAAAAGTAATAAATATTTACTGTCTGCGAATATAATGAGAGAAACAGAGAACGGTTATAAATATGCACATCCTTCAGTAACTCCTATGCTGTACTTACAGTCATGGCAGTGAACTCTGGAGGATTGTCATTGACATCTGTCACAGCGATGACAGCAGTTGCTGTGTTTGAAAGACCATATGTTGGGTTTCCTTCCATGTCCGTAGCTTGAATTATTAATGTATATTGTTGTACTTTCTAAAACACAAAGTGACAACATAAATTTTAGACAAAACTAACATTACCATAGGACAGCAGGTGTTCCCAAAATTGCACTCTGTTAAGCAATGGAGCCTATCACACAGTTTACTCCAGTTAGCATCACCCAAAATGACAGGAGCAAAGTTTGTGCCACAGGAATACAGCAGCAGGTTGCTCATACTGAACTACATACTGAACTACTGTTTGACTTTCTTCAAAGACCATCAAGGTAAGGACAGGCTGATTGCTTCCTACCCTAATAAATCAATCCACTTTAGACAGTTAACGCATGATCACAGGTTTAATAATGCTTTTCAAATGGCAAAAAGAGAGCCAGAGTGCATTTTATACTAAAACAGGGAAAGTCCTCAAAAGCATTTGAGAGCACTGAGCCAAGGTAGGTTTGTCGGCCAAATGGCCACAACTGCCAAGGTTTTGTTTCAGCCAAGCCCGAGTATAAAACTGCTGCTGCAACTTCTTGTGATCTCTATGGAAACCAAAGATGTCGAGGCCAACAGAGACGAGTAAGGGCACTGGGAGAAAGGGGGAGGGAAGCACCGAACGGGCTATTTCCATAAATGTTAAACTCCCTGGCCGAGGATGGCAGCCATGGGCCCCTCTCCCCCCACTGCTGCTAACGGCCCTTGAGCCGGGCACTCGCTCCCCCCTCACCACTGGAGTGGGGCCAGGGTCCCTGAGCACAGAAACGCCCGGCAGAGACCTGACCTCAGCCTGGTGAGCTGCTTAAAACAACATCGACAAGGTTCTATTAAAAAAAGAAAAAAACAAAGAAAATCATAAAGATGTTTTCCGAATAGAATTGCTGAAAAGTTTATTTTTACTGATTGCTCTCAAATATTGTGCATGCTCCTTCATTTACCAGCTCACTGTCCTTGCTTGGAGAGAAGTGCTACCATTCAGTTCTTCCCAAAAGAAAGGACACAAACATAGGGAGCTGCTATTACTTTGAAACAGCACTTTCACAAATGGTTTACTAACACTGGCAAAAACCTTCTGGCAAAATAAAAAATATTTCAAGAAGAGTCTATTTTTATGTTTTGGGGTTTTTTTTCCACTCAGTACTTTATTTTCTTTGTCTAAAGAGTGGGGTATATGACGGATCATTTCTCATGGAAACAATTTATAGAATCATGAAACATGCTGAGTTGGAACGGACCCATCAGGATTAGAGTTCAATTCCTGACCCGAAGCAGGACACCCCTAGAATCACATCATTTACAAAAAAGGAATTACAGGTATTGATACAAAAAATGAGCAAGGATAATTCCACTGATAGTATTTAGCTTTCTTTCAAACTTTGGCCAGACAGTACGACAGACAGGAGAGGTTTAACAGTTTGCACATTTCCAAGCAGCAACTATGAGTCATAGATTAGAAAGTTTTTAAAATAAGCTGTATGGATCTTTATCTGCCACTGAAGATAACTATTTATGCTCATGCCCTCTTTCACACAGGAACCCTTACAAGATATCCATGTGTACTGCTATATATGCATCCCACAATTCTTTAAAAAAGCAAGACTAGTATTAAGTCTACAGAAATGCGGAATATATGTTTAATAATGCATATATATATATTTATACATACATATATATGTAAATTCTGGCTTGGAAAATATACTTGCAAACTGACCTTCAAAAGACATCCTAAAGGCTTCCTTCATGACACCAGTAAGAGTAGCAGTCATGAGGGAATCAAAGAAATGCTTTTACCACTTTCATCCAGGAAAAAATAATAGTTTACTTACTGTGAAGCAATAAAATCTAAAGCAGTATTGAAGCAAATCACACTGCCATATGATTGTATGTTATTGAAACAGCAGGTGCTTCTGATTCATCTGGGTCTTAACACATTGATCCCAAGAAGCAAATTTCATTAAGGAAACTCCATTATTATTACACAGAGACTCAGCTTCCTTACAATCATCTTACTTAATTCCAAAAGAACGGGCACACTAAAAACTTCCCCAGAAAGTGCCCCAAAAGACAGCATATCAGTGCTTTTGTTTAGTTTCCTTGTTTTTTTTTCCCTCTTCCCAGCACTCACATAAAGTAGATCAACTGCTGAGAGTGAAATTTCAGAAATCAACAAGCACACAAATTTCTAAGCATGGGGAAATTGGGGGAGGTGGGTCTCCTCCTTTCACTGTGGTTTGAGAGGCAGCCAGGAATAAGCAGTGGAACATGTGTCAGCAGCCTGCACAGACACTTAGCAGCAACACGTCCAAAAGCGAACTGGCAGCTTCAAGAAAGAACGCAGACCTCATCAGTTCACATCTTTCCACTTCAACACAGGCCAAATAAAAGAGCACTTCACTGAATTAACCTCACGTGAGGCAGGAATGTCAGTGTGTAAATTTAAGTACCCTGCCTGACTTCTTCAGCACCTCCAGCAGTAAGGCAGATGTTTTAATGCTGAAGTGAATTCCACAGCAATAACGGAAGAAATAAGAGCAGCTGGATCTCATGAAACAGCATCTTTTGAGATAACAAATGAAAGATTTCTTCTGCCTTAAGCTGAGTTTCCTTACCTAAGCAAATCTCCTCCTGTGCATGTTAGCACAGATAATGCATTGTGCATGTTAATCTAAAATACCAGCAGATGAGGAGTGCTATCAGAGGAACCACTTTTTTTTTTTTTAAATGCCTACAACACTTATTCTCCCATAAAAAATGTGTCACATTATTTAAGAATTTAAAATTCTGTCTAGTACTTTATGACTTTAATTAGAGCTTTATAAAGAGAGACAAGATGTGTAGAAAAGAGTGAAAAGGCAGAAGCAGGCAGACCAGCTGGGGTGTATGGACCACAAGGCACACCCCAGCCCACTGTCAGAAGATGATTCAGCTTTAGCTCTCTCGACTCCCAGACATTTTAATTTGATTGACTTCCAAAAATGACTCAGGAAATAGAGGAAGCAAAGCTTGGGAAGGAAACCATTTTATCTCATATTAATCTAATTTAATATTTGAATGATTTAACGTTAATCATTAATATCCAACATGTTCAAGAAATGTTTATATATACCCATTTGGGTATCAGCAGAGTGATCCATCATGAAAACTGATGATGAATGACAAAGCTTTCTCAACTGTTAATATGAGGGTCTAAGTTCCACAGGCAGCTGGTTTCTTCCAAGTTAAATCCCTCCAGTATGGCTAGTCACCAAATGATAAAACCTCAAGAATTATTGCTATGTCCTTCTGAAAGTTCATCTGTCAAAGATGACCAGGGGATTTTAAAAACAAGGGCAAAGCTGCCCATCATTCTTTTAATTTAATAGGGCAATACTGTAAAGTTCAGGGTTTTCCTTTGCTCAAATCCCTTCTCTTCAAAACCAACTTAAATAGAATGAATGTTAATAAAACCTCAAAAATTAATTGCAATATCTAACAGTCTGTTTAGCTTTTCAAATCCTCTGATTGCCCCTTTCAGACTGAAATGCATCAGAATATTAATAACAAATGCAGAACTTCAGAAAGCATTTTTATTCTCCATTTTAAATAACTATAAACAAGCAGCTAAAAGATGAACATCAAATCCAGTACTTTGGATTTAATGAGCTAAAATGAGGTTAGTAATACAGAAGTTGAAACAAGATGTATTCAAAAGAGATTTGTTTAGATTTTATAGCTTGTTTATAAAATAATGCTTATCTCTTGTGAAGTTTTCAAGTGGTTTAAAAGCACAGTTAGTGTCACAGATTTGGAATTGGGAGGGAAATATTTTTATTCCCAACCTCACAGATGGGTGCATCAGAGCAGAGGATCTGGCACACTCCTCCTCCAGTGGTGGGCACAGTGAGGAACTGTCTAGACAGGCTGGACCTTGCTCAGCACATAGCAGTGAATTACTGACAGATTATTTCTTTTTATCATTATTATCATTATTACACTGCTCTGCTTTACTGTGTACCTGTTTATTAAGAGTAAACAGGCTTATGGGACAAGATCTCTTCCATAACCCCACATAGGCAAGAGTATGGAATATGTAGGTCCAATTTTCATCCCCAACATCATTTTCTCTCTAAGTACTCGGGGACTAGGACACTGACCAGTGTCAACAGGGTGAAGAAAGGGAGTAGTTTACAACTGAGGAGGGGGAGAAGTATTTCACAGCATCATGAAATTGTTTGGACTAGAAGTGACCTTAAAGATCCTCTAGTTGCAGATACCCAGCCCTGGGTAGGGACACCTCCAACTACACCAGGTTGCTCAGAACGCCATCCAACCTAGCCTTGAACATTTCCAGGGATGGGGCATCCACAGCTTCTCTGGGAAACTTGTTCCCATGTTGTATCACCCTCACAGTGAAGAATTTCTTCCTTTTATCTGATCTAAATGTACCTGCTTTCAGTTTACAATCATCTCCCCTTGTCCTCTCTCTGTATGCCCTTATTAAAAACCCCTCTGCAGGCTCTCCCGTAGGCTGCATTCAGGTACTGGATGGCAGCAATAAGGTCTCCCCAGAACCTCCTCTTTTCCAGGCTAAACAGCCCCTTCTTCACAGGAGAGGTGCTCCAGCCTTCTGATGGTCTTCACATCCCCCCTCTGGACTTGCTCCAGGCAGGTCCACATATTTCCTGTGCTGAGAACCCCAGATCTGGATGCAGCACTCCAGGCGGGGTCTCCCAGGAGTAGAACAGAGGAGGAGAATTACCTCCCTTGACCTGCTGGCCACCATATTCTGATGCAGCCCTGGATATGACTGCCTGCAGGTGCACGTTGTCGGCTCTGGTCCAGCCTCTCACCCACCCACACCCCCAAACCCTGCATCTTCACAATATTAAGTGCAACCCAGGCCGTGGTATTAAGACCTGCCATACCTCTCTGTCAAGCCCAGCTGCTACAGTGATAATGTCGCCGGTTTCGTTGTTGATTGTGAACATGTTTGGAGAGGGGCTGCTCGGGGCCTGAGACAAGATTCTGTATCTCAGCATCCCATTCTGGGCGTTGGGATCATCGGCATCGATGGCAGTAACAGTCATCACGTAGGTTCCTAGCAGCAGGATAAATAATTGATGTTATATAAACAGTTTACACTCAGATTATACAAGATCACTTTACAAGCAGTGGTCAAAGCAAGTATTTCTTTTGGTAAAATCTGCACATTCCTTCTTTACTTAAAACAAACTGGCTAAACTCAAGACTCACCAACAAAGTAATTAAAATACATAAGAGGAGATAAAAATACTCTGTGTTTATAAAAGACTAGATTTGCTTATAACTGAAGAAGCTACATAAACAATGGAATCCTACAGTTCTGCCACAAATAACATTTCTGTAACAAGAGAACATCTCATGTTTAGATACTTATGTTATTAATTGGGCCAAAAGAAATATACTTATTGTTCAGAATTGGGGGACATAGTGATAGTGACTGAAAAATCAATATAAATAATACTCTTTCAAAAGTCTTTGAGATAGATCTCAAATGCCAAGTAAACACTGCAAAGTTAGAAAACACATTTCTGGTGCTAACCTTTCATTTTGCACTTCTGACAAATTAAGAAAGCGGTTTCAGCCATAGTACAAACTTTAGTCTGAGCTGATTAGAATTTTAATGAGATCTGAACAACACTTAGGTTTTCTCAAGAATTCAAATGACACTGATTTCAAATCCCAGTATTTGCAAAGCCTCTGGGAATCACAACTAGAACTGGATCTAGTGACATTTCGGAAGTCTCTTATACCCTGACCTGTCAACTGAATGAACATCAATGTCTATCATAAAAATAAATCTAAGAACTGTAATGTTATAATTAGGATTTTGAAAACCATGAACCAGAAGTCATATTCTTAAAGCGTCCCCTGGTTTTAGTTCATGTACATAGCAAATTTTGCCTTTTGGAAGTGGATTCCAGCGTGCTAAAAAGTGCATTAAAAACAAGGTGAAATAAGAAGATAAAATCTGAGATTTTGGTCATCACTCTAAAGACACCTTTCAAACTAGTACAAGGTCTGAAGGGACACCCTTCATAACACCTTCAAAATGATACAGTAAATATCATACTTCAAAATAATACCTCTGCCTCCCAAAAGCCCATGCATTACCTGGCTTTGATCCCTCAGGGACTGTCCCATTCCAAACCTGGTGTAAGAATTCAGGTCTATTGTCATTCATGTCAATGACATTAATAACAATGTCAATAGGATTTTCCACCTGGTTTCCATTTACATCCACTGCATGTGCTCTCAGCTGCAAAAATCATTGAAAGTATTAGAATTTTCACAATGTACAGGTGCAAATAGATATAATAATAATGACAGGAAGTTTCAGGCCAGACATTTTTCACTCAGTGTATTTTGTTATCTGTCACTACCCTCTCATATTGGCCTTTCAAATTTCCAAGTTGCTAATGGAACTGATGTTCAGACTTCCAAACTGTTCTAAGTTGCAGACTTCCTTCTTTGATTTGATGAAAATTATTTTTGATCATGTAATTTTGATTGCTACTAGCGCCTACTGCCATACAGAATTCCAGTTTCAATAATGACATTTAGAAAATATTCCCAAAAAATATGCAGATTTAAATGTAAATCTGTGTATTTAGACCAGAGCGTGGCTATTACTAGGGAAAAGAGCAACTTTCTCCTACAGTAGTCCTGCTGATGCCCACCATATACATATACACAGACATATCTTATAGCTACAAAAGCATTAGCAAGCAGCAAGATGGCATTATTAACTCACCACTCTGGAAATGACTCATATGAATGTAAATTCCTCAAAGTAAATCCTGAATTGCCAATGTCAAAAGCTCAGTTAAAATCTTATGGATGCCAGAGCTGTTGTTTGAGAGAGCCTTTCACCCACACCTTCCCTCCAGATGCCTCCTGCTGTGTCCTCCGTTTGGGAGAAGCACTCAAAGGGCTTCCCCAGAGCACAAGACAAGGAGTGTTTTAATCCATAGCAAGCTGGAAAACTCTCTCCAGGAGTTGGGTGATTTCAGCACGGCTTCCCAAAAGCACAGCAAACTTTAGGTCACAGCCCGCTCTCCCTCTCTTCCTTTAAACTTTCCTTTTCCACTGGTACTGGAATCTGTGGTCTACTTTGTCAATTTCTTTAGAGCAAAGAATATCATTTTCATAAGCTGACAGGACTAATTTACAATTCTATTAAAATGCTTAGATTTGCCCCTAAAATAAAAATTGGTACGTTATTCTTTCCATCCATTTCTCAAATCACAGCTGCTGCAATTCTAATAGCAGTCACATCCTAATTTAAGTTGCTGAATTAAAAATAAACTTTGGGAAAGTATACAATTCAGTGGAAGACTGTGATCAATGGCCTGTACTTAAAATATAAGCCACAGTATCCATATTTCAATCTTTTAAAATTACTTTATCTAAATACATTTAATCACTGTTTATGTATGTTAATGTATTTAAGCTGCTTAAATATAGTAAGAGTTAGCCTTATTAAATACAATAAATACAAATCTGCTACAAACTCTTCAAATCATATCTCATACAAAACTAAACGCTGGCTGCTCAAGTCATGTTTGAAGCAGATGTTCGTCTTCAATTTGATAATCTGATTTATGGTAAATTAAACTCTTACATGAAAAGAAGCAATCTGCTCCCGGTCTAAAGGCTTTGTCACAGACAGCTGTCCTGAGATGGGGTTGATGATGAAGATGCCTGTTGGAGGCTGGTCTGCTCCTGGGCCAGTCACACTGTACCGCAGCGAAAGGCTTTTATCACGATCGGACCTAATCTGTGTGTCAGAAGAGATGAAGTTTACATCAGCTACAAACGAGCCCAGGATGGGACTGCTGCTGAGACAAGCAGCAGCTCTATTTATTTCCTCCTTGCTCCTTAAGCTGTACTTGCAAAAATAATTATTCTGGAGTGGTACACAGTTGGTGTAAAGTCTGAAGTTTTCAACAGCACTCTTTGTAAGAAACTGGTTAAAGGATATTCAGAAATGTAAAATTATCCCTGTTTATTTCTCAGAATAAAAATTATTTGTGTTAAACAAAAACAAGCAAATACTTTT
The DNA here is from genome assembly GCF_052056855.1 of Sturnus vulgaris. Lineage (NCBI taxonomy): Eukaryota > Metazoa > Chordata > Aves > Passeriformes > Sturnidae > Sturnus > Sturnus vulgaris. Next base: position 111,921,749 of record NC_142243.1, read on the forward strand.
ACCTTAAGCAGAGTTGTTTAGATCTTACGAGAAAACATATCCTATCATAAAATTACACATGAAATTACAAGTCTGGTTTGTGTCTCTCCCTTTCTCCTATACCTTCCCAGCCCAAAGCTACAGGCCAACTCTTTGGAAACTCACCACTTTTGCTTAAAGACTGGACTTGTTTCATCTTCCAAGGAAACAAATGAAGGGCAGTGCATCTGTGAGGAGCAGCTGAATCACCAGCACACACAGAGAACAGAGTGAAACTGTGTCCTATCAACTTGGGCTAATGCTCTGCCAAGTTCCAACAAATTCATCATGACCAGCCAGTACCATGGCTGGAAGCCAGCCCAGAAGAGGTGCTTGGCTCCTTGTGGTGACCTCTTCTGGGCAGCAGAGTCCTGTGGAACAGCTGCTGTCCTCCCCATCAGATCCCATTTCCTTTGGTCTCCTGGTGCACTCTGCTTTCTGCTCACTCCCACACTATTTCCCAGGCAGAGAACTCCTGTGCAGGAGACTGGAGAACCCCTTAACACACTTATCACCCAAAACAAGGTCATCTTCCACCAGTACAGATGCATAGGAACAAGTTAAACCCCAGGAAATTAGGTGCATGCCAGCGTGCAATGCAGAGGTAGCAACAAGAAACCAGCCCAAAAGACTCGGATAAATGTCTGGTCGATGAACAAGACATTATTCACACAAAATCTCTTCAAGAGCTCTCTGAGGGACACTGAAACCACACTTCTATTAACTTCCTTACCCTAACTAATTCCTGAGGAAAAGGTCCTTTGGAATTTTCTGGTAGGTTGATTGGAGGAATAACCCAGTCCCTCTTCTGCCTCTTCAGAGGGCTGCTGTGCTTGTGTTGTTGCCATGGAAATATGATTTCTTCAATTTTCCTTTGGTCCTTTCCCAGGTACAATATAAAATTAAGCACATGTTAGAAGGAGAATTACTAGCAGACATTATAAAGTAACTCAGGTACAATTACATAATTGACAGAAAGGCTGTCTTTTCTCTGTGCTCATCAAACTATTTTACTTGCATTCACAGTGCAGTTTGAAAATAACCAATATCATTTACAACTGTGCTGCAAAATTATAAGAACCCTTTTTTTCTTACTCAACCAGGAAGAGAAAGAAAGAGAATTATAAAGCATTTATAACATGGCACTACTGTGTAAACTATCTGGCACTTTCTGAGAAGTAGTTAATATTTTGCAGAATTTAATAGTATGCCTTTATGTATTTCTCATTAGCTAGAGCTTCAGTTCAGGTAATGTGCTACTGTACACTAAATTTAGATCTGGGTGTGCTATAATGTAATTTGAGTTCCAAGAGAAGTTTAATACATACTGGTAAGGAATGTCTCAAATATTTATGACCCTATTAAATCCCATAGAATTAATGCTGTAATTATTTTAAACCTATGTCAGCCATGATGGATGCAGTAGATGACCCACTTTACACACTGGGCATTAATCTCTGCTGGGTGTCAACATTCCCTTCCTATTCCCTTCTATATCTGCAGTCATTTCACCCTTTGGATGACAGCACACACAGCTAGCTGCTTAAGGTTGGAAACAGGGCGACAAAAACATTTTCCAAATCTTAAAAAAAAAAAAAAAATCATCTAAACGACTATGTCACATAGTATGTACAGATGTCCAACTGAAGGCCAGATTCTACAGGCTCTACATTCTGCTGATGGTAAAGGTACCTGAATAGTGTCTTTGGAATAAACAGGGCATGCTCTGGCACATTTAAGCATCTGCTCTTTTACTATGCTTCCATGAACAAAATGACAGTATTACCATTTTTAAAAACACGCCTTAGCAGATTTAACACAATCATCAAGTAAGCAAACAAATAACTGAGGATTACACAGCAGTGGTCTCCAGAGTGTTCTCTGGAAAAATGTATTGCATAACCACATTACCTATTTTAACACTACGCTTAAATCTTTAATGTGTACCTATTACAGGTATGTTAATCCATGAATAAATTTTGTTCTTTATCTGTAAACTAAGCACTTATCTTATACTAAGGAGAAGGCAAGAAACAGCAGGCAACAGGTAATATAACAGAACAAGGCAGACAACCTAATAGGCTTTTCTAAAGTAAATACACTGCTAATTGCATATTGCTATGTCTGATTTTTGTCACAGTACATGGTTTATCCTATGGCAGCTTCCAGCAGAGGGAGACTATCTTCCTTACCAAATAGTGCTGGAATCATGAATAATTTACAATCTCCAATTTGATTATGACGGGACAAGACAAAGCCAATATTCCCTGCCAGAAGTGCTTTCCGACTTACTGCTGTAAATCTACAGCTCCCATCTAATAAATGTGACTGATGCATTCTATCACAGATTTGTTTATTTTGCGGTTATATTTAACCGCTTGAATAAATACTATAATACTTTCAAGCAATTTAAAATAAAGAAATGGCTGTGTGAGACTTAAATTCAGGTATAAATCTCAAGCTATACAAATAAAAAGCTCAAACACAAAGAATCCTATATAGTTAAACAGGCATGTCTTTCCATGCCTTAGCAAAACTAGAGAATAAAGGACTATTGAAGCTCTTTCTAAAGCTCCAGCTTTGCATGCACTAGATGTCCATTAATAAGCTGGTTCATGGAGAGGTGCATGACAGGCAAAATTAAACCCCTATTTTTAGGCTCTCTTTGTGGAGACACATTTCTACAGGCTGCATTTAGCTCTTGTTTTACCTTTTCTGAAGCCCCTGTTAAGGCTGGTTCAGGGGTTAGCTTCACCCTCATTTGCCATTCTTGCTGGGTTTCCTTGTCTTGAGCAGACACGACAAACTCGGTGGGCTCCGCTGAAAGTTGAAAGCTTCGCTCTGCATAGACCACACCATCTTCACCTACTCTGAAATCTTCTGGCTCACTGCTACCAAAGTGTATTTTTTTGTTTCCATCACAGCTTCGAAACCCCACTGTAAAACAGACATAAAATGACAAACAAACAAAAAAAACATTTGAAAAAGCGGCCACCTTGAATTCACTGAGACATTAAAGGCACTAAGAACAAATTCAAAAGCAGAGATACTTAACTTCTTGCTGCTGTTATCACACACAATTATGAGTAAGGACTTGTACTTTACCAGTCAGTACATGCCAACGTGACAATGATATTCTTCTGTGGACTGCTTGGAAGAGATTTTAACCCTAGACAGGAACAGCGTCCCCCCTACAAATTTACCCCATCACCAGCAAGAAAACTTCCATGTCCTACAGTACATTTCAGTTGGTTGCCAGTCGATGGCTGTGGGGATTTGCTCCTCAAGCTTTGCAAAGATCCAGTCAAGCTGATTCATTGAAAACACTCAAACAATTTTGTTATGCTGCAACCACAACCCCAAACACAACTGTGCTTCCAGCACCTTCTCTGCAAAGGCAGTATGGCAGAAACCCTGAAGTATGTTAAAAATATTAAATTCTGTGCACACATCAGCCTGTGATTCAGGTGTGCCATCTCAGGAAGATTACCTATGAGCTCTGGGCCTGAGTTTCTTTGTCCCTCATTGACAAGATGAAAGAGCCAGTAAATACCTCACAGAGAAAACCTAAGTTAAAGAACTTGAGCTTTTGTTTGGGTTTTCGTATTTGTTTGGTTGGAGGGTTTTTTGTTGGTGGTTTTTTTTGTTTTTTTTTTTTTTTAAGCTGTATTATGTACCACACATGCCCCTTTATCTACTTAGGAATTATTTATTCTTATTTAATTCCCTCCCTCTTTCCTTTTGCTGTGTCTGAAGGACACAAAGTGGAACAAGAAGTCAGTAAAACTGAATGTAGAGATAATGTGTTGTGCACAAAACAGAACTGGTAACAGGTTACTGACTTCTCTACCCAATTCTTTTCACCACTACTTGTCTTCTGAGTTACTGCAAATAATAGTAAGTAAAAAAATGCAAGTGTCCTTTTATAACCAATGATTGCTCTTTAATGTTTCCCAAGCATTATGAAATATTTTGATTGTATGGGCAGTAGAAGTGCAAAATACCATTATGAAGGTTGTGTTGAAATCCACATAGTGAAGATGAAATGAGTCTTTATGCTTCATTTCAGTTATTGCACTTTTTATATTGTGCTAAACCATGCACAAACTATTTAGCTTCAAAACCTAAAGGTCCCTCTCAAGAAAAATCACTATAAAGTATCATGCATCATATGCTTTCTTCTGTAATGCACTATTTTCAGGAAGATACTAAGAAGGATCATACTTTTTTTGTATTTGAACTTAAAGGACCAAGCTGATGTTCAGATGACAGACTAAACTTCTTTTCTTATCGCACCCTTTCAGTTATCCAGAATTCCCCATGTGCTGTATTTTAAAAGGGTCCATCAGCTAGAAAAAGGAGACAAAGCACAGCACTACTCTAAATAAATGATACAGCATCAACCTTCTTAATTTTAAACTTGCTGAACCGGATCTTGCTTTCCCAGATAGATCCCAGAGTCTGAAGGTCTTTTCCCGTGCAAGGCAAGCCTCACCCTGGGGAGAAGAGCATGCCATGTCCACAAAGCACTGAGCCCTGAAAGAACAAATCTGCCTGGGTAAAAGGCTGAAGCCTCACCAGCACGCCTGCTCCTGTGATCCTCCTTGGAGAGGGTACCTCTGGTCTTGCTCTTAAGCAGAGAGAGTGCTTTTCCAAAATTCTTAATAAACAGTCAGCATCTTGTGTAAGTTTTCATCTATTTAAGCAATTCCTATGGCTCCTCAAGTCCATTCTAGCTGCTTTATCAGGTACAATGACTTCCTTCCCTATAAACTACATGCTACAGGTCTGCAGAGTTTGGAGAAGATGACAGATTCTCTGGTTTGGTGTTCACACGGGAGGAGAAAACTGACAGGCAGAAGGTCCAGTTCCCAGATGTTAACTATCCCATGGACCTCCCACTTTTTTCAACATGGGCCTTGCAGCTTGAGTCAGCTCACAGCAACACTTGGTTGAAATGCAACAGTTGAATGAGAACATGCCTTGACTCTAAGCCAGGAATATGAAACTACTACTTAAAGCAACTGCTCCAGTATGTAGAAATACTTACTGCAGTCCTAATTCTGTAATTCTGATTGGCCCACCTTCAGAGCTGGGTAGACTGTATTGCCCAGCACAAAAATAAAAAGATGTCCAAGAAGAGCTTACTCCAAAAGCCACTACATTTAATGATATAAGAATTTAATGACTGGACTGTTAAACTGTGCTATTTGTACTTGGTTACAAAAGCACAGATGACCCAGACCCCAAACATGGAGGAAGCTGGGCATCCTTGAAATGCCACCACTGTTCACAAACAAACCTCTCAGAAACAGTTCATGTAAGTAAAAAAAACCCAAAAAACCACCAGCCAGCAACATAAGCCATAGCTCTGTGCCTCTGCTAACCTCTCATCTCAGCTACAATGGGTCTCAAAATCTGCTTTCCAAAAAAGTGTCTTGACCAAAAGGGCAACAGCAAAGCCAGCTCTACCTCTGGCACTTCTCAGACTTACTTCTGAAAAGTACAAGAGTGGGAAAGAGAATGAAGATTAATCTAAACTTTAATCATTACTGTTTCCCAAAAACATGAAAGCTAAAATGAGTATTTGTCATTGTGGTCCAAAGGACCAAGATATCACAACAGTATTTTATAAAAAATTATTTCCCAATTATTGCACAGTAACAGAATATATTCATTCAAATTCATAAAGAAGATTTCTTTCCCCCCATCTCCTTACATACAGACTCCAGCAGCACAAAAATAAAACAAAAAATATCCACCCTGCTAGCCACTTCATTGATATTCTTCCCCCGGGCAACTGTGTATTATGAAATTCAATGAAAATCCCTTCCTCTGACAGTATCCTGGTAAAAACATATAAAATTGTCAATGTGAGAATTATTCTCCCTTTGCAAAGAGCACACATTAACGAATTATAGTCAAGTATAACCATCTATAATTAAATTCCCTTGACAGAGTACAGGTTGTGCAGTAGCTACTCTCCCCCCAACCACATGGTTATCAGTCTTGTAAATTCAATTTCGATCACTTTGCTTCATTTTTCAGTGTTCAACTAGTATGAACAAAGAGTGATTTCAGACAGTAGGTTTTTAGGCAAAGATTGTTTTTTGCAAAAATGCTACAGGAAGTATTTTTTTTACTGTGAATAATGACTACTTATGCAACCATGTTCTTTTCTAAAAACCACAGGAAAGGGAGGCATGCCTTCCACAAGTCACTTTATGTCACAGACCAATCACAGATTTTTTTTTCCACTTAAAAAAAGGTTAACTAGATATACTCTGCAGAATCTTAGTCACTTTATATGCAATAGAAAGACAGAAATCAAGTATCTGATTTTACTGCTTTTTAATAACACTCTGCATAAATGATCAGATAAGAGTAACATAATCTGTAAAAATAACTCATGGATTTTTAAGTATTTTTGAGTATCCTGTGCATCTTCTGAAAGTATCTGCTTTCCAGAAGTATATTATTTGAAAGCCTGGGAAGTACTCAATCAAAATCAAAGATAACTGTTTCAGTTTTAAAGAGAATACTTTTGGTCATATCAAAGCAGAAATATGCTACATGGGAAAAAATGCACTCAGTTTAAAGGCTCAAAATAAGGCTGTGCACAAGGATTTATAAAAGTAGGGTCTTTAAACAGAAGAAAAATTGTATTTAGTATTAGCATCTAATTATTATTAAATATTATACCCTAAGACAAAAGACCATTAATATCTTAATTTGAATATTTTCTTGTCTTAAAACTAAGGCAAGTGTATTGTATTAAGTAAAAAATAAAAGAGGACCTCTGAGACTACAACATTGTAAAATGAAAGTCTACAGCTCCATGGTATTAAAGGAAGCTTTCAGTTTAACACTCTCACATGGAAGTAATTACAATATCTCATACATGTGTAGTGTACAAAACGTTAAGAACTAGACATGCAAATTCATTTAAAGTGCACTAGAGATCACCACAACTCATGCTCAGGTCTAATGACATGAATGATTCATAGTATCTATAAAAAAAAGCTACGCATGTTGGTTTGCACTCCTTGACAACATGCTTCTGCTCTTTTGTCCTAGGCAAATAGTATCAGAATTACTTGATCTAAATAAGGATTGAGCAAAAAAACTGATGTTAATAATACAGCCCATTGTACAATATTTCATGAACATATTATACTCATGTGCAACATAGAATATTAATACAGAATTTTCATTACTCGTTTTGGTTGTAAGACTGAGTTCACCATCTGGATGTTCTGCACTTAGAAAATATTAAATTCACAACTAGATAAAATCCACATGCACACAAGCACACTGGTGTGCTTCCTTCTGTAAATCTGTTGCAATGCTACTTCTTTTGAATGCTCTTCTCAAGGCCTAAGCACCAACCTCAAGGCAAAGGCTCACTTAGTAGACATCATGGAAAACTGCAACAAATCTGAAGTGCTAATTACACATGTACTTCAGCAATACAGTTAAAAGTGTGCATCATAAAACAGTAAAACTATAGCTATTTAATCCCTTTGGGATAATTTTGCAACAGACAAAATAAACATAACAAGAAAGTATCTTAGGTACAACGACCTACTAGATACCACTTTTACGTTTGACAGATTGAGAAACTATATGGAAACATTCTGCTTGAACTGTCTAGCCATCTGCACATTTAATATCTGAACACTCTCCAAGAACACTGTACTTAACAAGTCTTTACTTCTCAGAGAGAGAAGTAGGAGAAAACTACATGAGAAACCCCATATAATCCCCCCCCCCTTACTTTATAAATTAGTAATTTATTCATCCTGGTTACTTCTGTATCTGTAAGATGATCTGTTAGTCCTACTGACACAGTGCACACGCTCATATTTCAGTTCATGCCTTGTTGGAGTGCCATGTGTAATGCCCATGAGACATCCTTTACTATAATTATAGATGACCTTCAAAAGGACTGGCTTTTTGACATCCTGGTAAACAGTTATAATCACAAAGAACTAAAGTACATTCTAACTTGCCTTTTCCATCACCACCCTTAAATTCGGTCTGATTTTAGAACTTCCTGAAACCAGCTTGAAATATTATTAAATATTATTTAATATTTGATTTTCTGATGGGCTGTCTACATCAGCCAGAAAAATGTTTGCATTTGTAAACTGAGAAAATTAGCTACGGAAATTACTGAGTCAAAATAAATATGAAATATAATATTTCAGGTTACTTTAGGCAATGGAATTTCTCTACCAGTATTGTAATTCCATTTGTCATGATATCTTTTAGAGGTATTTCCACACACCAATGTTGTTTCTAATAGGTTCTTCTAGTCTTTTTTTCTAATCCTTTTTTTCTTCTCTTTTATATTTATGATCTGTAGTTTATCCCATACTCCAGACCATCCAAAAATCTCAAAGCGCTACTTATTTTCAGCCTTGCTGGAGTAACCAAGCTGTGACACTTGAAAAGAAAGCTGGCTGTCAAAAGAAAGCTACTTACCAAAGCCTGCTAATTCAATAATTGCTTTTGAAAACCTGTGCCTTGTGCTGAGCACTGTGTTCTGCCTCCCCAGCCCACTTGGAACAGAGGGCTGCTTCAGCAGGTCATGCAAGCCCAACTGGAGTTTTGCCACTTACTAAGGGCCAAATGTGGCCATTTGCTTCTAAACCCTATTTACACTTGTCTTCAACATCTTTACAACCTGGTTCCATGGGTAAGCCTGGTTATGAAGCTCTCAAGCAGCGAAGAAATGTCACATCAGAAGGTTTCAACTGAGGTAAAACTGAGGATTTATTCAGGCTATCTACCAACTTTGGGTGTTTCCTGATCTGACTAACAGTAGCCTAACTTCCCATTTTTCCATGCTGAACTGTTTGCTTAACTGTCTATTCAGTTAGGAAAACAATAATTAAATGGAAAAGTGATTTGCAAGAATTAGGTTTAATACATACAGTACACTTTTTTCATTAATTGAAAGCAGTTTGAGTGATCTGCAGCAGGAATTAGGTAATACTAGTACTAATATATGACTTTACTCTTGGGAATTAGGATGTTAAGTAGTCTACTGCACAAAAACTCTAAGTTTTTATAAAAGTTGTATGTTATACTGGTAAAAATAATTTGTACTGGTTACCACAACTTGAATGAATGTAATTCTCTCTTCTTCCCTACTCCTGAAACTGCTAGTTCTAGATAGATAAATATGTACGTTTCCTAAAATAACATACTTTCAAAGCAATCTGGCAGTCTGCATGACAGAAGAACACTGGATATAAATCTCCCTCTCCCTATTTCTGCAACATACTCTTTTTTATTCTTAATTTGTACAATTACTGTGAAAGTTTTTCTTTTAAAGTATTTAGTTGCAAGGTACAATCGGGTAATATTAAAACTCCTTCCTACATTCATGAGAACTGCCTCCTTATGAACCCTAATAATTCAAATATTAAGGTCTATTTTTAAAGCATTTTCTTTCACAGGTAGCTATCACCAGACTGCCTAATTCTTGCATTCATAGGGAAAGACTCATACAGTTCTTTAATAAAATGCCATCTAGTTTCCAGTTCCCATAATCCTCTTTGTTTACAGAACAAAGTCGTAACAGGCATGCCAGAATGAAAATGGGGATAATGTTCTTTCTATTCCATAGAAATGCCTCTGCAGCTTTTCAGTACGGGAATACCAGCCATCAGCAAAACACAGGACTGGTATCTCAAACAGAGTCCAAATTATATCTGATTCACTGACCCTTTTCAGTCCTTGCTTCTACCACTCACTGGCACAAAGATCTGTGCTTTCACACCCCTTTTGTCTTTATTTCAGAAAAAATAAAATGTAGAAAAGAGAATAATCATCTTCAAGAGGGAAAGTACTTGCATTTCGAGGACTGCTTTTGTTTTAAAACACAAAAAGGTTTCTTTCCATTTTCCTCCACTCTGTATTGTTTAAGGCAGTTTCTCTATAGATAAGCCTATAGGCCCCTGCAGAGTTCTGCACCAGCTTTTTTTCTAAATGATGCTAGCTGAAAGAAAACTCAGTAATAAATGTCATTTCTGTACTCTGGAGTATGCAATGCACCTTTAATACTTTCCCAAGTATACCATTCTACACAGTAATAAAAAGAAGGATTAAACACTAATCTCTTATACCCATAATGCATCAACTGACTACACCTGCTAAAATCCAATTTGGTAATTAAAAAATGTATCTACAGGAGACTAAAGGGAAAGTACTGTCTCTGTAGATAGCTAGCAGAAAACAGTCTCAAAATTGAGCCACTTAACACAGACCTATTTTTACCTCTATTCATTTTTATGTGACCTTAAGCAGTATAAGAAACAAATACCTACAATTACAGTGCAGCAATTAAAGGGCAGTTTTTGTGCTGCAGTAATGACTTAAATATCTAGAAAGAAAAGTGGATGAGCTGCTTTGCCTTTTATTCTATCTTTAGAAAATGCCAAAAAAGTCAGCTCTATTTTTTTTTCTTTTCCCTCACTAGCAATAAGGAAAGTGAGAATAGAGAATAGATGCTTTTGTATGTTGTCTATGCTAACTCTTCTTGGCCTGAAGTCCTTTTAGGTTTCAGGTTTCAAGGTTTTTTTCCTAGCTCTTCTCTCTTTCTTTTTTATTGTTCTTCTCCCCGCCTGTCCAGGTGTTCTGTTTTCTATTTTGTTTAAACTTACTTAATTCCCTGATGCTCCCATTTTTCCTGTTCCCTTCTTTCAACTGTGCTCCTGACAGAGGTGCTAAGGTGTCAAAGCATTGCTAATTTCAGGCTACAGCTTAGGCTTGGAGCACACCTAGGCAGAAAGATAATCAGAGGCTGTCTTTACAAAAATAAACAAATTAACTAACAAACTAAATATTCAGGCTCCTAGAGTTTCTGTAAAAAGCTAGAACTTGCTGAAATATCAAATGGGTGCATACTTTCAAATGAGCTGATGATCTATTCTATAAATTCAACCGGTCAGCAGCTTTTAACAGTGGCTTAAAGCCCTCACACTAAAAGGGGTTTAGGAGCAACAACAGAACATAGGAGAGAAGCATATATCACTTTCAGACAATGCATTGTTTCTTACCATGAAAAGAAATACAATAAAATAAGGATTTTTCTCATTAAATTACAGAACTGCTCAGGTAGAACTGAGTGTTGCATTTGCAATGTATTGCATCAAACAAAAATTCCCAGCACTGACAAAATGGCAGCATACCCCTCAACAATCCTGCCTCCCACTAAAAAAGAAAAAAAAAAAGTCTTGAAGCAGATGTGGGAACACAATGCTTTTTATTCTGCTGCTTACCTCAGGATACCACCTGTTTCTTGAGATCACAATTTGCACTCCCTCCCATGTGGCTATGGATGCTTCAAGGGGAAAGGGGAGAACTCTCCCTAAACTTGCCTTTCAGCTTCATACACCAGCATATATTTGAATGCAATGACTCTCCACAAACACCAATACAGATCTTCCTCTGCTTCCTTCCTTCCTCTGTCTTGTCTGCCCAACGATGGTGGCTCTTGTCACTCTCCCACATGTCACTCCTCTGGGCATGCTACAGGTAAATTTTCCAAAGCTGCAATTATTCTTTATGACTTTTAAAATGTCCTGAGTCATACTCTAGTTACTGTGGCAGCTCTGTGCACCTTCTCTGCTAAAAGACAAAGGTTGTAATCTTCTGGGGAAAACCTGGAGAACCTTCCAGCCAACAGAGCTGGACATGGACACAACTGCACCAGCATCCCCAAAGCAAACAGCAGGCACAGCTGACCTCAAAGCAGAACCACCCTGTAACACAGGGATGCTCATTTCCTTAGCAGATGGATAATGGGGAAAGAACAACCTGCTGGAACACCGTGATTTTGTATTAAACAATGGCAAGAAATCTGCCAGTTGCCAAAGTGGGTGGAAGAGCCAGCAGAGACAGCCCAGCAGTATTTACACTGATGTGGTTAGATAGCAATAAAAATCATAAATCCCATGGATTATAGTATCACTGGATCATGTCCAGTAGGCCTCAGGCAGAAAACTAGCTGGCATGGCAGCTTAATTGTATCTAGTCAGACCTCAGGTTTTCATCATGATTATTCTTAAACAGAGGTATCTGACCTTAAAATTCAGAAAAAACTCTTGGTGACTGGTGCAGGTTAGCACAGAACATTTCACAGCCAGGCCACAGTAGTGCTGCCCATAACAAAGCAGAGGACTCAAAAAGTTGTATATCTACCCTATTATGAGGACTCCCTCACCTGTGGGTGAAAGTAGCCCCTAAATGGGTATTCACTCCCTCTCTGTATTGCTTTCAACATCTCAAGTAGCTAAGGTGACATGCTAATTAACTGATTATCATTAAAGAGGGTGAAATATCAAGAAAACTATCCAGAAAATGCCCAATTTCGCATATTTTATTATTTGGGTCGTTCACAGTATCTTGTTATAGCATCTCTCCAACTACACCTCACATTCTCCCTCAATCCAATATATGTTTGCAGATGCCCTAAAAATAAATGAAGAACCACTAGTATTAGAATTAGATTTAACTGGAAATATGTAGGAAATTACTTGATATTGCTGACTATGGATGCTCACCCAAAACACTGCAACATCATAGGGAAACCTTAAACGTTGTCGTCAGTCCACACAAGGGAGTGAAGAGTAATTAGTACATACACTATTTATTTTTCTTCACAAGCTAAAATAAGTACAATGAACAGAAAAAAGATCTGGAATACCTTCTAGCGACTGGCACTTAGTGAATGCTCACAAATGGTTATTAATTATTTTTATCTTTTAGACTGACTACCTAAACCATATTCTCAATGAGATGAAAACCACCCATCCTTACAAGGTCACAAAGTATCAACAGCACAAAAGGAAAAAGAAAAGAGGAGAAGAAATTTGGACTTTTTGTGTCTCTGCTGCAGAGTCAGGACCTCAGACTTGAGTCTTTTCAAATGATTTTTTTATTTCATGCAAGGCCTACCTGACCCTAGGTAAATTAGACAAACACTGGCTGCGAGCAGAAGTAGCACTGCTGCTTCATGTTTGACTGCACCACACAGAGCAAACTCATTAAAATGACCAACATGAGGTTACTTGTGTACATGTGACACAGTGTAAGTCAAAATTTAAGTGATCCTACATCCCTTCGAGATCTTTTACCATTCTTTGAATGTCTTGTCTAGGGATTACAAAATTACAAGGCTCAGATAATCCCTTCAAATTCAAATTGACAGTAATAGAACTGACAGAAATAAAAGAGGCGTTACACTAGGATAAAAACACTGATTAAAAAAACGTTTTCCTCACAAAATGCAGACAAGCATGACAGCAGCACAACATGGTACTGGGATTAATATAGGAAGGGGAAAAAGAAAATAAATCCTTGGATACAATTTGCAGACAAATGAGAGAAATACAGACAGACTTCATTCCGAAGGGAACTTTAAGTACTGCAAAATTAAGACATACTTCAAGATTCTATGCCAAAGCAATGCTGTGCAAATTTATGCAATTTATTCCAGGTGGAAAGAGAAGAGACAGACCTGGCTGAACAGACTCTTGTTTTACAATCGTGATTCAGTCTAGCCACAGAAGAACAGAGAAGAAAAAGAACGGATCTTCTGACATATTCAAAGATACTCTTCCTATGATAAATGCAGCTTTTTTTTTTTTTTTTTTTTTTTTTGTGTGTCTAGACTTTCCTGTGGGCCTTGTGAGCACAAAACACAAGACACTTGACATTCAAATTGTGTTAGATTGGAATAATGCCTGAAAATAGCAAGGGCTTGACTGATTGAACTAGCACTGAAAATTCTACTTTTAGCAAAGCCTAAGGATGAGAACAGGGTATTACCTTTCTGAACCCCTTTGCTGGATTGAACAGTTACATGAGCTTTGAGACCAAAGATTACAGTTATAAATATCTCAATGAAAACCCCACATGTGATAATGGCTCCTAGAGGGAATCATTAGGATTCATTTCTGGATGTGGCAATTAACCTATTATTGTCTGAGTCAAGACTATTTTGCTGAGAAGCACTGAGCTCTTGCACTCTACACAGTCTTGATTTTTCAATTATTAGTCACAACATTCTAAGTTTCTTAGTAAAGATTACACAGCAACACCGTCCAAATGCCCAGACTGCATCCCAAGTGTCTGGGGATTATTTCTACAGCAATTGGTATAACAGGACTGATCCCTGACTCTGAGTCCTAGGTACAAGATGAAAATTGGGTAATTTCTAACCTTTACATGAATCAAACGTAATACAAATACCTGAACAATGGAAACACTCAGTAACTTGCAGAACCAATCCATCACAAAAATGGAACTAAATCTTCCTTTAGAAACCCAAGTACTGTGCTATTCCAATAGAAGGCACTCCTTGTGCTGCTTACCAGAATACTAAATATTCATTTCCAAAAGGAATCTGAATGGAAAAGCCCCATTGTAATAAACATTTTAACATTTCAATGGCTATTTCAACTGCCATCTGTATTCCTCTCAATTTTCCTCAAATGTTTGAATTCCTCAAAAAGACACCTGTGGCATTCAGTCACGAGAACAAACATCTCTTTTCACTTCCTCTTCCCAAAAACAATGCCAGTTTGCGAAGGGAATAAAGAAAGCCACGCTACACTTGCTGTATACTTCAGAAAATACTATCCAATGTGTTCTACAGTAATGACTGCTGATCCAGGGATATTTTTCCTTAGGATAAGCATTACCATGAACATCTTGTGCAAAGAGCACTGAAATGCTGTACTTTGATGGCTAATATAAGCAGATTCATGATCTATCTGAAAGACTGTTAAAGTTACTCATGGCAAAATTCTTTCCTTTCTTGTGCATGATGCACAGTTCCTCTCTAATACCATACTCCAGATGCATCTTTGTATGCATGTGAATATACTTTTGGTCCATAAATGCAACAGTGTCACCAGTGGGGGGAACACAAAGTCATTCAGTGAAACAGCATACAGAACTTGTGTTGAAACAAAACTGCAGAGCATGAAATGGCAACCTGTCATCTGATGGCTGGAGTCTGATGTTCGCCAGTAGCAGACAAAAAAACTGCTCTCTCCTCTCCCCTCTGTCTGAGGGAGCTGACAGCCATGTGCATGCAGGTGTGGCCAGTCTGCACCCGTAGGCAAGGACTGGAGTCTCTGCAGTGATATTTAGGACCTATTTCACTAGGGGTTAGGGCTGTGTTCTAGGAAGTTAAAAAAAAACCAAACCAACCAACAAACGAAACTACACCAAAACAAGAAAGAAAAAACCCACCAAAACAAAAACCCAGCTCAAAAAACACAAACTAATCTGACACAAAAAAGGTACAAAACAAACCATCCCCTCACATGTGTCCACCTGAAAATAAAAAGGAATAGCCCCCAAAGTTAAAGACGTTCCATTAATTTCAAATAATTTTAGTGCAGGTATTCTCCATTACTTTATGCTTTCTGTTAAAAGGTGCACATTGTAACTGGAACATAGATTCATATTCACATCACCCTACCCCGTTTTACAGTAAAAGTGAGGAATTCAGTTACCCTCTGGAGGAGGCTCCCAAGGAACACAGAGCCTGCAAACACAGGCTCAGTATTTGTCCAAAAGGCACTATCCAGATCATGTGGAATCACGTTTTCAGCTTTGTTTGGACAGGCTGCTCACAGTACCAACACTGAGATCTTCCTGCCAGTGGAGGCAGTCTACATGACTGGTGTAACACTCGGATGCTGTAATCAGACAGGTTAGCAAGCAATATAATCAATTTGATCTGCCTATCTCAGCTGAGCACTCAGAGTCCAGAACAACTCTTATTAAGTTAGGCAATGCCTACAGTAAATGAGTGATGTGTTATTTTTATTTGCCTCTCAGGGCTCGAGATTGTGGTATCTAAAGCTCACCTTCCCATGAGAAAGGGATTTCTGCAAACTAAAAGCAGCCTCTCCCGCAGCAGGAAGAAGCAGCAAGTGAAACGGAACAGATCTGACCTTACAATAAACATCTGAGCTACATTTTAAAATACTGGCACTGAAATGTTATTACTTTGCTTTGATATGTTGCCAAGGGAAAGCAAAGAGCCATTGAAAATTGAACTTCATTTTGAGGTCCGGTCCACTTTTCAATAATCCTTGTGGTACTGTGTACATAACTTAAGGATGTTACAAAGGCAACAAACTATGATGTCATGAAATAATAACATTCATTGGAAGGTCTTAACAGATTCATGCTTAGTAGTGTCATAAATCAAAAAAATATCAAGGAACATACACATGATGCCACAAATGAAATACATACGGTACCCTAGTTATGGAGAAAGGCATTTGGGGGAAATTAACTAGAATTTTGGCTCACGAGCACACAACACGGATGCTGTTCCTTATTAGAAGTTAAAAATTTATAAAGTTCAATACAGTGTGGATTTTTTTTGTTTTATAAATGCAGAGATGTCACTTTTAATGTACATCTGTTGGCATTTTGTACATTATAGTCATAACTTACAGATTCTCAAAACGAATGGTATAATCAATATATGTGTTCTTTCTTTAACTCCTTGCTTAGACATCCTTGCTGGATGTCTCCAGTATACCATTCAAATTTTTCTTTGAGGACCAAGACAACAAGAGGAACTTGAGACATGTGAAATTTTAGTCACTGAACTGTGATTTATCTGTGCTACTCTCAACAAACCCCCATGATAAAAATCAGTAACTGCATTCAATCTGTCTTCAAATCACATTCAACTGACTCATGTGTCTCTACACTACATAACTGTTTTTACAGTAGTTTACCTCCAGATCCAACATATTTCTGCACTTTTGCCAAGTATTGCAACGTTAACTTGTTTTGGTATTAATTAATATCTTTAATACAGTTTGACTCTGCCATGTCTTTCCTTAGCCTACCTTCTCACACATGACACAACTCCATTCTCTGCCTTCATATTTTTCAACTACTTGTCTTTTTGTAGCGAAGTGTTTGCCATAAAATGCGTCCATGTTTTTCAGGGCAGTACTATTGCCATGTAAGTGTTTGTTCTATCATTCTTCCAGATGGGAAAGATGGAGATAGAATAAGGAAAGTCTCTAAAGGTAACAGACCTGATGGTTTTCCCAAAATCTTGATGCAGGGTGGCAGAGTCAAGACAAATAGCAATGTCTTAAGCAAAAACATCTCCCTCACCTGAGAAAACTTACAGTATTTTAGGGGACAACAACACTGGACACATCACTTCTGTCCACTATTCTGTCATGTGTGTTCTCTCTATCACTAGTGATGCTGTTATCTAATAATGGATGAAGAGCAAACACAATCTATGCTGTATTTACAAAAAAATCAGAAACTATTCTTAAATTAATTCTAAAAAGCAGTCAGACCTAAGTTCAGGAGACTCAGAAATCAGCACAAAAGTCTGTAAAGAAAAATTTTCAAGTCATACCGAAGTAATTAAAAAATGAATGAGGGAACACAACACTACTCTCAAAATACTGTCCTGAAAATCTGTCACCATTTAAACTATGTACTGAAATCTTTGTTGTTTTATTTAGAAAAAAATAAATTAGTATGATCTGTGTCAATGTTTCCTCTCTCGTCAAAGAGAACCGTTCTTTCTTCATAGTCTCAAAAGCACAGGTGAGCTTGTGATTCTCACTGAGCTGAAGGAAAAATTAGATGTTTAAGATCAAAAAAGCTATCTAATTTCCCTAGATCAATATGAAATGGATGCAGCTTTTCCTAAGAATGTCTTCTCAGTCATTTAGTGCTTTTTATTTTTTAAATATATGCTAATATTTGGTATGTTTCTTCACTGTGGTCATCAGCTGCAGAAGGCTGAGATTTGAGAGTTCTTTTATTGAAGTAAAACAGGTGGCTTTGCTTTTTACTTTTTTCATCTGAGTCTGAAACACATTTAGAAGGCCTGGTCAACAAATGTATTGAAATAGAGAACTGGTTCATCAGAACTAAATACCATTTTGATACTGCTTAATGCTGTATTTTTAATTATTACTGTTTCCCAGAATTAATTTTAACAAGTTTTGAAAAGGTGCATTTAGGTTTCCTGATATAGTATTTTACTATGTTTACTGGACTAATAGCCAAGTCTGCATTTCTCATCTGCTCATAAACATTATGCACCTATAGTAATGGTTTGACTATTTCCTTTCCTTACCACAGATAATAAATTCAAATAAAAACAACACCCACACTTTTTAAGGCCTTCAAACGCAGCTGCTATAAAACATGATCTAAGGTAAATACAGCCGTCCAGTAAAGGAGGCAGGGAATGAGCCTCTCCCTGCCTCTATAAATGCTGCTTTACTGGTAACCCCAAGGAACATCAGTACGTGGTCACACAGGAGGAGTTTCCCTGCAGACAGGAGGTGGAGAGGTAAGAGGTGAGGAGGATCCACTGGTACCGGTGCCACACTGCACACGGAAAGCACCAGCTGAGCCTATACACAAGCAGTTTCTGCTCCTCCTTGAACTGCTACAAACCTCTGTCTTTCCAGGCAAGAGAAGCCAACTCAGTCTCTGCTCAAATGAGGAATTTATGCTGTGACCCACAAACACAGAGCTCAGGAGACAACACCAAATGCCACCCAAATGCTGTATTCCCTGAGTTCTCCAGGGATGCTGCTGCAGGCACAGCTGTGCCATACAGGCACAAGGGGTCACACAGGTCAGCAAAATATTAAGGGCACCAAATTCTTTAGTGACTATTTTGTTTACTGTGCAAAGTGGCTTTTGACTAGGAGGGGTGGCAGTTCTTTCCAGCTTGCCTTGGGCAGCAAAAGTTAAAAAAATGTTTTTACTTGAGGGGTGTCCAGGGAAATCAGTCTTAAGTCTGTTTCTTCATCAAGTCTGCCAAATTCTATCCTACATATGGCACACTTTTTTTTTCCTCTTTCTTCCCTCTCCAATTATTCTACATAACATGTCCAGCAAGAGTGCTAAACATGCCAGTTCAAAAGCAAACAGAAAGCAGGCAAACAAACTCCAAAACCACTTAGCAAGCTGTTTTTGCAAAGGTTTACAAATAGAGCAAGAATCTGCCCTCGCCTTCAGAGCAAACCACAATGCCACAGAGATTCCTCATGAGAAAAAAATCTCTCTCAGGCTAAACATTTCATGGAAAGTTGAAGGAAGTGATATACGGCTGAAAAATAACTTTATTTACAGCTAGGCAGAAGCGAAGAGATAGAGACCACTAGCACGCATTACTGATGATAAAAATAGAATCATGGATTTGTAAAGTTTATTTGTGGGCCATTGTGTAGTTTATGCTGTATCACTAGTACATGTAAAATAAGAAATTATAACACAGCTGGTGACAACGGGGAATAATTTCATACTAATCTAAAATTATCAGTTATCTTTCCCCCAAACTTTAACTAGGAAAAGGTGCAATTTTTGTCAAAACTCCTAAAACGGAAGTAATATGTAAATTATTACATTCATAGAAGAAGGTGACTTCAGCTAATACTGATCCATTCACAGAGAAACAATCCCCTTTTCAAATGAAAACATTAAACATGAAACACTAAAATGATTAAAAATTTAACAGATTATGAATTGTCATTATTAAATGCAACTTAGAACAGTAACTCAGAGAAAAGCGGCGTTGACTTACAGGGTTTTTTGATAGCACAGTAGATTAAAACTAATTATAGTTTCAAGTTCTTCATTATTACATAACTCAATGCCCACCCACATCAGTCAATTTACTGAAAACATTACACACACATGAAGCAAATTATTTATGGTGCAACTGAACAACTAAAGGATGGCAGCCACATTATTAATGAATGTGAATTTAGTGAATTTAAGCAAGACCCGAAAAGCCTGAACCAACCAGCCATAGCCTGTTACTACAGTAAGACCAATCATACAAATCTTAAGTTCTTGCAAGTATTTATAAAATTTAAATCTCCACAAAAATATTTTAAAAGTCACGTGTCTTCCCACCCTCTCCAACTTCTAAGTGTTATTTAATCCACTGCTCAGTTAAAACTCTTGGATGGTGTCTACTGGAAATGTAATTTCATGCTGTTTTTGAAAAAAAAACCCCTAAAACCAAAAAAAACCCCACACAAACCAAAACAACAAAAAAACCACCTCAAAGGTCGAAAGCACTAAAGTAATCTTGGTACTATTTATTCTTGCTTTAAATGAGGCAAGAAACGAAAAAATGAACAGACTGCTACAGAAAAATGCATGAGTCTTCACTTGTGATTTAATTTGAAAGTTGAACAAAAAAACCTTCCCTGAACATGCATCTCAAATTGATACTTAATAAATAAATAAAATCTCAACAACCAAAGACCAGCTTTTCCAGAGCAGTCACTGTGTTTTCAAAGTGCTAAAGGGAAACAAGCAGATACCAGAAAATTCTCTGTACTACACACTGGTGTTGATTTGGGGGGGGTTTGGTGTGTTAGAGAACTTCAAGACTGCATCCCAGGGAAATGAAAAGGAGCTCCAACTCAGTTTGTGATGTCTGCAATCTCACCACACAATGGAGGATTTGCTCCTGTGGCTTTTCCTAAAATTTCTGATGACGAACAGAAAAAGGGAGGAGGAGGTTGTGTTTATGGGTGGGAATCAAGGCTGCCCCAAGCATGAAGAGTGTCCCAGTCTCTTCCTCCTTTACACCATATCCTCGTGCCTCTCAATTTGATTGCTCTGCTGAGATCCAGTTAAAAAACAGAGGAAATGTTTCTAAGCAAAGTGCTAAGAGAATACACATCTGGTCTTACCAGCTGCATGCAAGCAAGGGAGAATGCTCCAGCCAGGTTAGACATGGTCTTGGTCACAGGCACCACAGCTTGCTCTCATTCCCTCTCTTGGAGACTATACCTCCACCAATACTGTCTTATTCACATAGTTCTTTCTAACTGTCTACAGGCAATTCTTCGTTTATCCTTTTCAAGTACACTAATAGAGTGCTTGCAGAAATCAATTTTATCTCTAAGACACTGGATTCTGACATACAAATAAAACAATAGCCTACAATAAACACTATTAAAGATGATGCATCCATTTAAAGATTTCCCAACATATATAAATGTTATCTATCAAGATGTTTATCTCTATATATTTACGGTACATTATCTATATATTTTTTACCATACATTGAGGCTGCCAAGAAAACAGAATTACCACTACCGAAGCAGGAATTTTCTATTAGAGAATTTTATTTATTTTTCTTTTATCTAAGCATGTGGGTCTCAGACATTCTGGAAAGTGATAGCAACAGTTGCTTAACTTTTAAAGTTAAGCATATACTTAACCATGCTAGCTACCTTTACAAAGCCCATGGCAGGGAAGGGGTGTTGTTCTTGACTGTGGCAGCTGTAAACCACAAATAATTACATTATCTTTAACTACTCTTCACTTCAGCCGGAAGAAACATGCCTTGGATTCTGCTTCTCCTAGACAACTGTAAGGGAACAGAACAATGGTATTCCCAAAGCCCCTGACCTCATGGAACTGTGTTTCATTAACCAGTTTTCTCTAAGCAAGTGGCAGAGAAGTACATTACACAGAAGGGGACACAGAGGCCACAGATCTGGGGCAGCTGAACATTGGGAAAGGATTGTGATGACATTGCTCAGAGAACACATAGCATGAATGAGCACCTACTTCCTCCCCCCAAGTTTGCAGGTTTGCAAATCTGCAAACTCACAAGACAACTGTACAGAAATCATAAAACCAGGTATTTTGACTCTCTCGAGTTAAATTTGAAACCAGTAATCATTCAAGAAGGCGGCACACATGGGCAACAAAAGAGCAGGCAGAACGCAAGATTCAGTACATCTCTATTCAGCGGCAGGAAGGCATCTATTATCAGATGCAGAATGGGCCCGAAATGCAAAGAAAGCCAGCATTGTTGCACGTGTTACTGGGAACATCCTAGCTGCTCCTTACAATTATTCAAAGCAAGATGAGCTGGGACAAACCCAAAACAGTATCTTTAAAACCAGTATCTGATAAAGCAAAGCTTAAGTCTTGCAATAAAACTGAAACCAAAGCAAGCACATAAAGTAACTTAGGCACTCCCCAGAAAACACATGGATAAAAACTGGCTAGAGGCTGGCCCTCACAGCCAATCTCGGCAAGCTCGCTATAGAGCAGCAGTGAAAGATGCAGTCAGCCTTTTAGACATGGTTGTCTTGGAGACACCAGAACACACTGTATTGATGACAAAGGAAACAAAAAGCTGGATGCACTTTCTAAGGCTTTTAGTCTGCTCTCTTTCATGTGGAGTTTACGGAGGAGGGCCTCCCTGAGATGGGTATGCAGGGAATGCTGGCAGCAGGACCAGCTCACTCAAGTAGAAATCTGCACTTGCTTAGGAGTTTCATGCAGCCCTAGAGCACCCTTTATCCCAGGGAACAGGAGCCTTCCACATGGAAACTCTAGCAAACGAGACTCACACGTTTGCTCACTTTGAAGGTTTAGCCCTGCACAAGCATTAAACTCTTCCACCTACGGGTCTTTAAGAGAAATAAAGCAAGCAGTTTGTGCAAGGGCCCTGGAGCTGCTCTGGGGGCTCTCTCCAATTATTCAAGTGCTCTTCTGCTAGGCTCCTTCAAAACTTTGAAGCAAAATCCGGCAAAGTACCTTGAGGTAACTAGGGGAGAAATGGCTAGCGACATTTAGGCTGTAACTGTGAAAACTCCAAGTTTTATCTCAGTGTAACTGAGGTAAGCATGGGAAAGAATTTTGACAGAAGTTTATTTTTAAAGAGACCGTGAGTAGTGAGTGCTTCTTATTCCAATTATCGAGTAAGTCGTGTAACAGTGAAATATAACTCCCATACTAGACTGTCAGATTCCAGCTTTGTAAGAAGATACTACTTGGTCAGTACATTGCACTGTAGTATGTGCAATATGTACAAGAATCTTTTCAATTTGTAATACTTTTCACTGATAATGCAACTTAGACCTACACCGGAGGATGCTATAACAATAACAGTTAATACTGGCGTTAGGTACACAGTCACATGCATGCATCAACCCTTGAATTAAGCACTGTAACACTGGATAGTGTGACTGTTTAGCTGATAGTGCAATATTTGGTGCAAGGGGTCTGCCTCCCTATCTCCACATCTTAGCTTCCTGTAGGACAAGCATGATACTGACTTCTTACCTGCTAACAGAATGCAGGAACTGTAACTACTTCTCACAAAAACAGATGGAAGATCTCACCCTGTTACAGGTCGCCCGCTTGCATGAAAGTTTATAAATTTCCTGATTTCACAGGCTGCTGAGTTTTATATGCCCACTTTCAAATTCTGTGAGTACACTGAAAATTGCGCATGACATATCAACATTTAGTTCTGACAGCAGGACGGGTGAAGCAGGAAAAAAAATAGCCATTTTTCACATCATAACCTCTTCTTCTTTCATGTTGCTCCTCTCTTTTGTCCGTATGGGGGACTGAAGAGGAGGGAAGCAGTGAGGCTACACAGATAGGTGATAACTCCTTGCCTTTCCAGTCTCTTCTGAAGAGCTATAAAACAGATATGTAATAGGTACCTGACAAAGAGATATTGAAATAATCAGCACCAACACCATCTTAGAAGATGTCTCAATGTCTTTATGTAAAACTGTGTATCTGTAGTAGATAATTGCTACCCTCTCATACATCTGACTGACAACAGCAAAAAACCTGGGTCAAATGATGCAAAGGACACTCAACCTGATGGGAGCAATTGCTACTGGTCTATTTCCACATCAGAGGTGCCTACGTAATGAATTAGTGCTAAAACAACCAACTCTGTTAATTCTGGCTCATTTGCTTTGTCACTAAATGCAAAACAGTGCACTGAATTAACTGAATTGCTGTCAGCAGCTGCGGTTTTTTGAGACCACTGAAAATCAAACTATTTATAAATACCACAATATGGATTTTTGAATCTCATTTCAGGCATCACATAGCTAAGGCATATCCAGACCAGGACAAACATCATCAAGACAGAATACCTCTCATCTGGGGAGCCTATTTCTTGGTGTAGCTACTTCATGTACCTGAAGCATCTCTAACAGTACAATTCAGCATGATTTGTAAGGAAAAAAATATTCTATTTCACTCCACTAGTAAAACTAAAACCCTGCTTGCCACAGAGAGGTCCTCCAGAAATGGATACAGGTGAATTTTGCACTCATGGAATCATGACTTCTGCTGTGAAGGCTATAGGAACTAAATAGTCAAGCTGTGCTAGCACCATTTCAGACATTGATGCCAACAGTAAAGACTAGGCTCAGAAAACACAACCACGTGATTTTCATGATGATGAGAGAGGCAGAACACAATATAAAACATTTTTTCTCCATCTACTTCTGTTTTTAAAATAAGTGAAACATTGCGTGAGATTAATGAACAGCCATATCCATTTTGTGACATCACACTAGAGGCACATTCTAACAGGCAGGAAGAGCAACCAGAGGATGAACAAAGAAGGCAATTGTGCATGCTTTTGCATCCAAACTACTTTTCAGGTTGGATGCCTATCTGCAGCCTACTTAATTCTTTTAGAGAAGGCTCCCAAATGCTGCTTGGAACTGGGGCACAAGAGGTTTTTACAAGATGAATCCATGGGCATTTAGTAAAACAGTTAGGCAATGACCATAACATGCATGTTCACGGTAAGGACATTTCTAGCTAGAAGAATTTTTTTCCCTAGATCCAATTCAAAAACCTCAAAACCACACAAAAAATCTCCTCTTGACTCCCAGACCAAAAAAGGAATCAAAAATTAGAAGTTCTAATTCTACTTTTCAGGAAAACTGTAATTAAAATCTACCACATTTATTTACAGGCAAGTGAAATTGAAAAGATAATATGCTTTTACTGATAGCTGAATTATACCATTGTGAACATGCCATATTGGATGCCTATTAAACTTATTTCACCATAACAAATCTGGAAAAGAGTAAATTAGAGGTTTGTTCTTTAAAGCACATTCCTCTCAGCCCCAGCTCAGAATTATTGCAGCTCAGTTTACCAGAACTTTTGTAAGGGCCTGAGCTTTAGGTAGCTTATGTACAAAGACTGCCAGATTGCAGAGTTATCACTGACCCGCCTATTATGTCCTGAAACAACAAAACCTAAAAGCAACAAGAAGGAAAACAGCTGTAGAAACCAGAACCTGGAATATTTTCCTCCTTCCTTTTGTCATAAAAGGCAGTGAAACTCTGTGAACCTGTTCACATTTTGACAATAAATCTCTGTATGTTTTCTGCATTTGCAATAATCAGCCAACAGACTAAGTTTTCACAAGATCAATGCACACAATAAATACTTGCAAACTAACATACTGAAACTTTTATTATTAAGTAGAACAGGTTTTCTTATTTTTTTTTTGCAACAGAAGCTACTTTCGTCCATTACTCTGCTTTATGAGAATTCTGTTCTTTATTTAGACTTGAGCACTAAAGGCTGCATGGTTTATGGATACAATTATAACCACAAGTCTGTTTCCAATTTTCCAAAGCCAAACCTTCATCATAACAGATAAAGTCAGAATTACAGGAACAAAGCATGATCACGGAAGAATGACATTTGTAATGTAAACATACAAAATATTATACTACATAATCAGAAAGCATATTTTGCAGCCTTAGCTAATACAAGTCCCCATGAGGTCAATTGTAGGATTTGCCTGACTGGAAAACAAAACCTGAACCACTAAAATAATTGGTATTATTACAAATACTCTTGGACTACTCACATGCTTTGAACTGGACATATGTATAAATCCTTGTGGAGATGAGGTCCTGGACTGTTAATATATACATCTCAGTATTCATACAGTAGCTGAAAAACTGAGGTTTTACACTCCTGCTGCTAATACCACCCTTATAGATCTAGCTGGTATTTATATCCCTGCTATTCTTATGGTGGAAACTGGCAGGATAAAAAAATTGGTAGGAGACACTAGTTAAGAAGGTATCTATGCCTGACTGCTTTACTTAGTTATCTGCTTCCAAAGGAGCAAAATCACTTCAAATCTATCAGAGTAGGCTCTTAATACTATACTCGAACATTACTTCCTCTAGCTCATTTTCCCCTTACTTTTTTTAAATCTGTGCATTATATCCCTTCCCCATTTTCTTCAGCTAAATCCCTTTTCTTTTGTGCAGATGCAAAAAGAAATGTAAAACAAGCCTGTATTCCTGCTGTGGGATTGTGCCACCAAAGCAGAGAGAAATTCACTAGAATTATATACTGCCAGCTCTGTTCTATTCCCACTGATACTCACACACATCTTACTTGTACAGGAAAGAACAGAAATGCAAAGCTCCAGTCTACAGCAAATACGTATGGGGAGAGAAAAACAAAATGGGAATCCTGGCATATAATAAATATTATGGACGCTGACTGTGTGCGTAACAGAATGCTAAGCAGAAGCAACAGGAATTCTAGTTCTATAATCAACAGTCTTCCAATTTGATTCCAAATTATAGGTGTGTATAACTCATGGAGTTGGGGGTAAATCATTGCTTAAACTCAGTGATGTCAAATAAACTATACATTAACAATTAAATGTTTCTCCCCCCCTCTAAATGCAATATTCGTAACACAAAGTCTAACAAGTTCCTTTCCAGTTGAAATCACAACTAAATACACTTCACAGGAGACATGTGGTTGCCTGTGAAGTTATTCAAGACACTCAGAACCACTTCTCATAGAAAAGTCATTCAAGTTTCTGAGGGCCGGGAATTATTTCAACATCTAAGACTTCAAAATATATAGGTTATTGCTACACTTATTCAAAAGTGATCACATTCCTCCCTTAGAAATTCTTAGTAAAGAGTCAAAATTTGCTAACAACACTGCATAAAAACTTCCATTTTCCAAAGACTGTATCTGTAATTGATATTAAAAGTTCAATTTCCATTTTGAGAACAGAAGAATAAAAGAGAATTTAAGCTTTTTGTATTAATTTGTTCCATTAAAAATGTTTTCTTTGGCCTTTCTCCAAAGACACAAACTAGATATATAAGACAACCCCACATATACTGGAAAAGGACCATCAGCTGGCATATTTTCAGAATTTCAGCTTACCCTTAACAAGACTGATAGTGTTAGGAGACACAGAAAAATGCAGAATGTACTCAGAATGCAAACTAGCAGGTTTTCGTGTATCTCAGGACATTTGCCTTATTCATATATATATGGACGCCCTACACACACAAGCACACACTATTAAATATATATGGATTCACAACAATGCCTAAGGACACTGAGTATTATTTATCTCTGCCCTAAGTTAGCTGTGTATTTCAGTCCTTGACATGGGGATACTGCTGATGTAGTATTCATATAATGGCTTCTGTCTTCAGGGGATCCTCAGAAGCAGACTTCAAGAAATTATCTGGCATGTTTTTACCCCATTTTCTACTCAATTTATCAAATAAATGTAAACATTTTAAAGACAAGAACAACTAGCTGAAGATAGTGGAATTCCTCGCAACCTACTGTAGCAAGTTCAAATGAGTCTTATCATCTGGACACTTTCTGTACTCAACTGAAAGACAAATTGCTTTGCTAAAGGGTTAAGACAGACTGGGAAACATGCCATCTAAAAATAACTCCCTCTTCACTGGAGAAGCCAGAGCCCAGACAACATAGACTAGAGGATTAACAATGAATGGTAAGTTTTAGATGAAGAAGTATCTTTCATTAGGCCAACTCGTGTAGTTTTTAAAAATGACACAAGACTTGGGGCAGACAAAGCCTTTTTTTGTTTTAAAATCTCTCTTTTGTTTAAAATCTTTCCAATGTTATTTTCAGCTGGGCAAGTATTCTTATTTTGGAGCCAAAGAAAGGCACACATACAAAGTCAAAAGATTTGCCCTGGGCTACGTGCAAACCACCAGCAAACTAAGACCAAAGATCAAGTGGTTCTAGATGTAGATTTGGAGTGGGTTCCTTTCCCAGCTTTCATAATTTCTCCTGATACTTCTGGAGACCTTGCACTGAACAAAGAGAGACTTGTGAAAATGCCTTAAATGAGGTTTTTCAGGGCATATTCAAATGATAAAAGTATTTTGGTGTCATCTACCCAGCAAACATACTCATTGCTGATGATAAATGATATCAGGTCCAGACACAAGAAAACTCCATACTCCACCACCACCACCATCACTGCCTATTTTTAAAAAATGTCTAATCCACCTATGCAAGTATTTCCACAAAGTCAAAGAACAGACCTACAAAGAGGAAGAATGCTTTTTTTGGTTGCACTTGTGATTATTTGGTGTTTGGGGTTTTTTTTTTTTGATAAAAAATTATAATGTTACACTGAAACAGATTTGTTCTAAATAAAATTAATTGGACTAAAACAAGAGCGTGATTTAATCAGTGTTTCTGAAAAGGAGAGAGAGAGAGTCAGAACAGATCAGAAGTAGTTTATACATAAAGATATCCAGAGGGAAAAATTACTGAAACATTTGTTTACAGTTCTGAGGTTGAGACTGCCTACAGGTAAATAGTCTAGATGAGAATTAGCATCTGAGGGTGACCAGTCTTCCAAAAGTCTCTGATCTGATATAATCCTTTCACTGAGCTATAGATAGATATCTGTGTACTTGCCCCTTGGGGACTCAGGCACCAGACACGACCTTGAACGGGTACCAGCTGGCCTGGCAAAGGCTCCTAGCCTGGATCTGAAATAGCCTTGATGATAGACCCAGTGTGGGTCGCAATTAGCACGGCCACTTGACACGGAGCAGCGCCTTCTCTAGTCTGTGATGCACTTGGCGGGCACAAACAAAAAGCTTCCCATAGATTGTTGAGCAGTGCCCAACAGAGCAGGAAGAATCCAGAGGGAAGCTTTAATAGGCCATTGAAGAAAGCTGTGATGAGCTAAGTATGAAACAGCAATAGAAATAATAGTGGAAGATTGAAAAGCAAGGGCGTAAGACCTAATATGAGAAGATGTGCCAGCTGGAAGCAGACAGGAACTAACACTGGAAAGAAGAGATTACAATGCAATTCTTAGAATAATGAATCAGATAAAAATATCAGGTTCCTTTTGTCTTTAGCCTGTGATGTGTTTTGTTTCATTGCATACACAGGGATGCTGCTTTGCTATTTGACTGTGCTCCCTGACTGGCTCTCAGCAGTTGTCAGCAAACTGTGCCCACCAGCTCCTGCTGTTTGCCCAACAAAGAGTCCAACAAACCCATGTCCAAATTGAATGCTCAAATAGAAACAGACTGATGACTGCTTTACCTTCTCCTCTGCTTCTCACAACCTGTGAAAGATACACCTCTCAAACATAGGTCTGAAACTTAAGGACTGGGCATTGTGTCACTAAGCACTGCACACAACTCCCCAAGGAGCACTGACTGCACTTCATGGAGGCTCTGCTTCTCTCTCAACAACATCACGGTGCTGCAGTGGCAGGGAAGCTATTAAGATGGTGAACAAAGATTGGTTAGAAGATGATGTGAAGTTTCCAATTCATATGCTTACAGGAAAAAAAGGACTTGTGATTACAAAAGAAAATCAATGGGGAAGAGATGCCATAAAGGGTTGTTTGCTTTTTGTTTTTACTGAAAACACACAGTTTCTCTCAAAACGTCCAAGCAGCCAAAAAAACCCATGATTTCAGGCAACTGTAACAAGGCACTCCCCAGCCAGGACCCATCCAGGTTTAAAATCACAGAATTGTTTACTTCAGAAAAAACCTTTAAGATCATTGAGTCTAACCATTAACACAACACTGTCAAGTGCACCTCTAAACCATGTCCCTAGGTGCCACATCTACATGTCTTTTAAACCCCTCCAGGGATGGTGACTCAACCACTACCCTAGGCAGCCTGTTCCAATGCTTGACAGCAGTTTCAATGAAGAATTTTTTCTTACTATCCAATCAAAATCTCCTCTGGCACCACTTGAGGCCAAAAAGTACCAGCTGCTCAGTACTAGCTAACAAAAATACATGATCTTGCACTCTAAGTCTTATAAAAGTCAGTCTAAAATAAAGACATTTCTTTCTTTACAGAAGGAGGATTTATTCTCTTATAAAATTTCTGAGATTTGAGGTTAGGTAAGCACATAGACCCAAGGGAGCAAAATTAGCAGCTGAAAGCTGAGCCCTTTAGACAAGCTGGCGGAAGAGATCACATACTCTTGAAAAATATCTAACTGCAGAAGATCTATTGCTTGGAAGGAGGTCCATCCAAATTATGTATGAGAGAACTGTCCCCGATATTTTTGCTTTGAGCCTAGGAAAAAAAAATCTTTTACGTACAAGATTTCTCCATCTAATTCATTTATTCTATTAATGCTTTTAGTTTCTTTGATTCAACCTCTTCAGAAGTCATTCTTTTACTGACTAACAGGAAGGAGAAAAACACGTATCAGGACACAAGAGTACCAGGCTGGCAGAGAGAAATCTGGTAACTACAGACTTAACTAGGCTTGTGTTTTATGTACTTCACTGTATTAGATTAAAATCAGATAATGCAGAAGGTAGGACATGAAGGCCATAGGTTGTTCCATCAAGACTCCTGGGTCTGCTACAGGATTTGGTCCTCTAATTATTTATATAGTTCATAAGAGTTTATTTATAAAACATTTCACTAAACGGTCTACATAGTAATCTGACTGAGCAGAAGGAATCAGCATAGAATTCCATCGTGCCTCAAACAAGAATCACATCAATAACATCTATAAGGTTATTTTCAGCTGGCAGTATTGCCAGAGAAAAATAAAGTGTTTCTTATCTGTAGACAGCATTCTTACAATCTGGATATATGACGCGTTTAACACTGGTCGTGCAAAAATCATCTAAAATAAATATCCGCCATTCCTTCTGCATTCTGAAATGACCTTCAGTGGTAACAGCTATGCCCTTCCAGCTGCATGGGTGAACATGGTATCTTCCATCCTGTCACTAACAGATTGTCACTCTGACAATGATTTACAGTGACCACAGTTAATGAGTAAGATTGCAATAGAAGAACACAATGTTTCTCCCTATCAACTCGCTGAAGTAACTGGAAAGGCTAAAACAGGATTTACAAGCCAAACAGTTTGAGATAAGAACAAAACAATTCACTTTGTTCAAAGAAAACACTTTGTTTCCTTTTCTAGGACACCTCACAAGTTTAGGTTTTAGAAGCCTACAACAGCATAGCTACAAGAGTCACTCTGAGCACTCACAGAAGCAAATAAGCCTACAGGTAAGAACGGGCCTGAGAGTCAGATTTGCCTCTGGAATATTAATGTTTCTGAAACAGTTTCTTTCCTTTTTAGCTTATTACTTCAAAGGTAGTTCAAGGGTTAGAAAATGAGTACCAATTAAAACCAAACTCAAAAAGGATAAAATTGGGAGTGGAGAAGATCATAGTTTTGCTTTACCAACAGCCTTTGCAGAAATGTAACATTTGTGTTTCCTGCATTTCAAACTGTGACATTCCAACTGGTTAACTCTTTTCATGTATTCTGTAGTACACTAGGTGTCAGTTGCCCAAACGGACCATTTCATTATAGGTTTTAAACACTTATATTCTTTACAAGAAAAGCCTGAAATTACATTTTAGTATTTACTTACAAGTCCATCTGTGTCCTCCCTTTGCCTGCCCCTTGCTCCTTGCTATGTTGGCTTCTGACTGGTGCTGAGCAACCTGCTGGTTTTTGCCTTTATTAATACTTCAATAACTTCTTGCTGAACAAAGAAAGCCTAATCATCAGGAGGCAAGACCACAAATCCTAGCTTCACTACATATAACCAGCCTAGTTACTTAACAGCATTATTATCACAAGAAGAGAAAACTGTTCTTATGGAAACAGCATAAAAGTTACTGGAAGATTTACTGCTTGGCTCTAAAAGGTATTCATGGAACAGCTGGACAGATAACAATGCAGGAACAAAAAATTATTCACTCTGTTAATCTTACAGTGATGAGACTGCCCTGTCATCAAGTCCCTACAGCTAACTTTTCCTCGTTAGATACTAACATTCAAAGAGAAATTAAATGATGCTTTAAGTACTTCTATTTCCATCAATCTCTCAAAACCGACTACTCCGTTGTGGATGTTATGCTAATATATTACTTCTGAATTCAACTCTATAAAGGGGAACAAAACTACACCTACTGTTGAGTCAGATGCTTGTTTAATGCTACCACTGGACAAAATCTTAGTGCAGAGCAAAGACTCTAGCTATTGCTATTTATTATCAAGGTGGGCAATAAACATTTCTATGTTTACACTATGGAAAACAATCCTTTCATCTCTGAATTTGAATCAACCAACTGCAAAATGCTTTTTAGAAATCCTTTTTAGTGGATGAAAGCATCTTTTAAGTCATACATTTTACAAATGGGTAATTTTGCAAGCAATGGAAAAAAACCACCAAATCTAATATAAGAATTTTTAGCTTCAGAACAAATTATTACCTCTTCTTGAACAGAGACATATGTAAATTCATTTATCTCCTTAATGCTTTTACAATTCTGCTTCAAACCCAAAATTTTCAGGACAGGGTATGCTAGACAATATGTAATAGGCATAATATTTTTAGCCTGTCCATGATAAAGAGATGATAAATACTATGAGAAGCCCATGGCTATGCCCAGGACCATGAGAAGTCAGGGAATACTTTGGATGTCCCTTTGAACTTTTAAGAATTAAAGGCTAATCGCCTTTTTAAAACGGAGATTGCTTAAAGCTTTCCACAGAAGATAAAACCTTTACTAGATGAACTACATCTGTTCATCACATCATTCAGAGTCAGCCACACCAGTCATCTTGGAATGAAACACAGCAAATCTGGGTGGAGGCTAAAAGTGATTATTCTGACTTCAGTCCTTGCACACACTGTTCAGCGTGAGCCCCCAGAGCTCAATGGGAGCTTGTGCTCAACCACCCTTTTCCCAGCCCAAGCCCTCATCTAATTACAATTTCTGTATCCTCTGGTCCTGCAGAACTCCCTCTTACCTTCCCCCTTGTGTTAAGGCACTGAAGACAGTAATTTACGTCTAATTAACGGAACTGAGTCATAACGAGCTCCTTTCTTTTACGAGACTGGAATGTTAAATGTCCAAAATAACCAATGAAACCCGGCTTTTAGTCCCGCTCCATGTGTTAAGTTCCTGCAGCACAAAGCTGTTATTCAGGCCTTGCTTTGCATACAGTCGGAGGGTCGGGGGTTATTCACACTGACGAATTCTTAAGATGGCACACACAGAGCCACCAGCTCCAATATTTTAGCTATGCAGCCATGCTGAAACAGGCTCATCCCTAGGGACCCGCTGATTTTCTTCTCCAGCTTTGGGAGGGTATCCTTTTCTCCCTGACTGCATTTGACAGCCCCCTTTAGGAGGGATCAATTTCCACGCCACAGAGACAAAAGGCGGGATGAAAGTTGGAAGGCAGGCGCACAAAGCGCTGCACATCTGCCCAAAGAACAGCATGATAATGCAGTTCTGCTGCCGATCCAAGATGAACCACCAACATGTCATGAAGTAAACTAAGGCTACCAAAGAAACCAACTATGTGGGAACAAAAGCATGCATGAAAACATAAGGAAAGAAACTGAGCTTCTCACTACATTAAAGCAGCAACTTTTGCTGATCCAGTGAATCAAACCATAATAACACAAAAAACCAAAATGTATAAAGATGCTGACGTATCATCTCAAATGACAAGTTCTTCTATCATATTTTCATCAGTTTTAGAAGTTATATAGACAATGATGACCATGTGCAGGTTATGCAAATACTAATTTGATACTATAAGCAGAAAGAGAAGAAAACAACCCAAGAAGGGCCAGGTAGACTGTCAACCTAGAGTCTTAAATAGCTTTGCTCTTCAATGTCCACACAAGATACCGTAACTTTGGAAGTGTGGTCAAATGGATGCACAACACAGAAGCTTCTGCACATCCACTCAACTACAAATGGATCTAGGAAAGAAGAGGTTTCTACTTTACTTCATAGTCTTGGGTCTTCTTGCTTAATTTTGCAGAAAATTACAAATACAGACTCTTTTGTGGGCATCTAGATGCAATAAAGACTGAGAATTATCTCTGTATTAAAGCAATTCTATATGCTTGTTGTAACATTAAATTTAAAAATTCTTTTTTCCAAACTAACTTTAGGATGAGAATCTTCCTTAACGTTCAACTACTATGCCTGATGTCAAGTGATACACAGTTATAAATCTATCTACTAATTTTTATCTGTAGTTCACCTAAACTGAAAAGCAGTGAAAACAAAACAAAATCTTTGATTAAATTTACTAATATTGAAATCCAGTTTGCATGAAAACTTTCACAGATTAGACTTTGTGTCAGTATTGTCACTTCACCCACAGCAACTTACACTTCAATATATATTGCTGCCTCTTAACTTCCAACTCAGCCTCGCTAAAAATGTCATGAACAACAGCTTAAAGCGGCATGGCATTTAGTTTTCTTACCTCCCCAGTCCCTCTACATCCTTCTTTTTGCATAAACTTGTGTTAGTAAGACAAAATCTAAAGATCATAGTTTTTATACTATGAAATTAATTCAATTATGAGTTACTGCATAAACTTCTAGAGTTTTTTGGTTATAATAGATGGAATATATTAAGCAAAACCTACACAGTTTTTTTTCTCTCGTGTCAGTCAAAATAACTGAGTCACATTCAGTTAATAATCTAGTTACTTGGTAAAAATATTTAATTTGCTTAATAGAAAGAAAAGGTGGTTATTTTTCAATGGGATAAAAGCCCCATTTGTTGAAACTGAATTACATTAAGAGTAATTTTAATTTTGCAGCCATATGAAACGAAAAAACAATGTACGTTTAAAGAATCGTGCTTGTCAAACATTCATTTTGTTAATGTACTATTCTAGTCTTCCATGCTAATGGCTTACTAAATGTACTTTTCAAAGAAATTTAACATATAAAGAAAACAATTTAAGAATATCTCAGTATATTAAAACTAATCTTTACTTGAAAAAATACTGATAATGAGTTAAGTTAGTAAGTGGAATTGCATTCAGAAGCAATTCAAGTGCCCAATCAATTAAAGATATGATTAATCAAACATGAGTATCTTAGTAAAACTACTGCAGAGTCTTTAAGTCTAACCATCAAAAACAAGATATATAGCTTTCCTTTTCCACACACGTTATTTTTCTTTAAACATAAATATAGGAAAACAAGACAACACATCAATAACCACATATGATGAGTTTTTCAAGGATCCCATTCCTCTTTTCTCAATCATTCCAGTTTTGCTCTTTTCAAACCGAGTCAAATGGATTTGCAAAGGTTGATTATCATCATTTGCATGTAAAATGCATTTTTACAGGAGAAGTACACAGGGCAGATAAAAAGACAAGGGGGAGTGGAAATGCTAATAAAAACATACACCAAACATGAAAGATTGTTTCTAGAATTGTTCTTCCCCAATATGAGCAGACAGCTACAGAACAGAAATGGAAATTTGTTTATGAGACCACTCTGCTTGCTAGGAGCATAAGGTTCCGACTAAAGTGTACCACATTTTCTCACAAATTCCCAGTGCACAGTTGTTTGGAAGAGATATTTTTGAAATAGTAAACACAGTGTTCCTACAAAAAAGCACAGTGTAAGGTACATCACAGATTATATGACTCTAGCCCTGAAACAAAAAATAGAAAGTTTGACCAACAACGCTGCACGCAATTTTCTACTTCAATATTTACAAAGGACTTTAATAATTACAAATTTGATTTAACATTTATTTGATCCACATTATTTTCTACTCTAAAATTTCAACATTTTGTAAGCATTATTTATACAAGTAAACTGAATTATGAAGAAAACTGACAGACTGACAATGTGCCAATGGATGGCATTATTGTGCTAAACTCAGATTCTTCAAATGCATGTTGTACTTGACCAGTGAGCATCTTACCTTTCCTTCACTGAAATGAAAACTGAATATAAAGCCTGCATTCTCATGTAGCTACGAGTTTTAATTGTGTATAAGAAGGACCTACTCCTAAAATTTAAGGGTGATGGTCAATGAAATTTTAATGCTAGACAAACATGCCAGATAGGATTCATTTCTGCAATTTAAATCTCAAGTCTCTTTATTTATGTAGCAATGTAGTCTACTATTTAACAGACAACCAAAGTAGAACTTGCAAATTTATGGGAAATTTGATTTTGAAACAGGGATAAAGATGGATGGAACACTGCTAAAAAAATTGTGTGTTTTGTTTTGTTAATAGATGTCTTCAAATGGGAAACCCTTCTGCTGGCTCTTCGAAACACCAAGTTCTTAATTCTCAGTTATTGGTTCCACCTTGTCAGAAACTCTATTCTTAACTTGGATATAAAAACCCTTTTGTTCCTATACTTAGTGAACGACCCACAGGAACAATAACAGCAAGAAAAATTCAGGCTGGAGAGAACTAGTTTCAGGCCTCATCTCCACAAAAGGGTCTTTTTAATTGCTCAGTCAGATTGTTTTGCGTTTGTGCCCCAATCCAGCTGCACCAAAGCCAAACTCACAAAATAATGGATGCAGCATTTTACAGCAGAGCAAAATATGTGCATCACTACTACAACGGCATTACAGGAGGACAGAATTTTTAATTAAAAATCAGTGTTGCTTTCCACACCCTTAAGTCTTTGCTTTATAAGGCTTCACTTTAGGAAACACAATCAATTTCAAATAGATTAAATTAAATGTTTTACAAAGGCATCAGTGGGGCCATTTTGCTGGTTTTTGTTTGTTTGGGTTTTTTTTTTGTGGTATTAGTTTATTTTTACATAATATGATTTCAGCAAAAAATGTGAAAATGCTCAGAAGATCAAAACTGTGGCCGATGCATTTTTCCATGTCTGAGAAAAAGGAAATATGCACTTTTCCTATACAGAGCAAGAGGTCTTGCAGGTGTTTTCATAGTCATACTAAGTAAAGAGACAAGACCCAAGACCTGGATACCAGATCCATCTTTTCAACATTACCTCTCCTTTCAACCATAGTAAATGTGTAATAAATTTTGTGTAAAGAAGTTTACCGTCATGATAACATTAAAAGAAAAATTAAATAAATATGCACTTCTTGCTAGTATCAAATCCAAATACTGCTCATCTCAGGCTTTTATTAAGGAGATAATGATGACCACTGCAACTTCCAATCTTCTCTGCTTTCTAAGTGATCCCAACTTAAAATTGGAAAAAGTCTGAAATGTAACATTAAACATATTTAAAAATACATTATTTCAACACTTTGGGACATAGTGAATCAAAGGCTTTATTGTTCTTTTGTAAAATTTCTGAATAATTATATTAACAGAGACATGCAAAACCTTTTTTCAGAAAGGGAATGTGTTGTTGCCTTCAGAGCAGAATTCACATCACAGTACACATTTGATGAGTACAGGACTCAACTCGGTAACATTTTCACAGTACTGCAGAGCAGAGTATAAATCCTGGGTCACAATTAAAGCATCCCATAGCTCCACCATAGCAGCAAAAACTCCTCATGTGACCAAGTACAGCGCTGGTATGTCCTGAAGAGACCATGAGGGCAGAAACACTGTTTGTGACTGAGGCAGAGAAATACACTGCATAATACATGGTTCTCTCTGGTGCTCATTTCAGAAGCAAAAAACATGCAGACAAATAAAGTGAGTGTTTCATTTTGGCCAAAATTAAGCGTGACTTCCACCAGCATGGGAACAAGAACAGAACACAGTAAACTAATTCTAAAATTGCACTGCTATTTTATAGGGGGAAAAAAAAAAAAAAAGGATAGTATCCCAGGAAGGTTCTTCTCTAGCTTAAAGTATTATTTAATTGCATTTTTTTCAAGCATAACAAAGTCTTTATTACATTAGGTGACTGTCTCAGTACGGGGTAGACTAATTATGTATATTGGAATTCAGTCTTTGTAACACAGAAACTACTCCAGACTTCTGCTGAAGGTTTTTATTTTTGTAGTTCTTCAGTCCTCTCACCTCTGTGCAGTGCTAGTGTGATGTGCTCATGATTGTTAAAAGAATAAAGAAAAAAACCTCTAGTCTTGAAAATACTGAACTTAAACAAACTTCTGAAGAAATTATTCTCATCACACAGGGATTTTTTTGCCACCTATAATATAAATTATTTCTCTAAGCATTGATTCTTTCAGATATGAACATAAACCATTATAAAGAAGCCAAGATTTATGGATGAAATAATTTTAAATCTAACCAGTCATCATTTTACTATAAGGGACTGTTCTACTCTCCCTGTGGTAGTAGATAGAATATAATATTAATGACTTAAAAAAGAAAATAATCATGCTGTAGAAAGCCAAAACATAGCAAATGAGTTGCATATAAAAAATTATTTCCCATGCAAAGAAAATGTGTTTGCTTGCAAAAAAATCTTTGCTATCCCAAATACACTTATGTTAAACAGCATTATTCCAGTAATAAATAAATATCCAGCATCTAACATCTGACCAAGTCTGTTTCAAGCACAGGGAAAAATATTTCAGATAAATTGTGGTATCTGGTGATTTACATTAAAAAAACCCCCAAACCAATAAATCTTTAAAGATGAACAAAACATTTAGAACTGTTCTTCCAACAGGGTTGTAAAAGTATTACTTCATTCACTGAAGCTGGTCAGAGGGCAAACTACCAGTCAGTGATTATATGTCCTCATTTTCCAACTGCAATTCACAAGAAAGGAAACACAGAATTGGAAAGGGGTACTGATTCCAGAAAGGAAGCTTAAAATTAAAAAAAAATACACATAATGACAACTTTTTTGACTTTTTTTTTTTTCTCCTTCACAGTCCAAAAGTCAGTTTTCAGAAGAGGGAAAAAATGGGCATAAGGATATCTGAAAAGAACTAGGAACACACAAAAACAAGCAGCTGTTGGACTTTTTTTTTACCCTTTTTTGAGGAGGCTTAAAACATTTTCCACTGGACATGTACCTCTCCATTGAACAAAAAGTCTCCTGGTAAGAGAGCTCTTAACATATCTACAGAAGACCTCCCAGAACATACAAACAAGAAACAAAAGTCATAGTAATTGAATAGCTATCCTCATTGCAACTGAGATATAGAAATGATATGAGGCATCTGGCTATAGAGACAAGGAAGTCATGGTTGCTCAGTAATTCTGCTCAACCAGAAAAAATTAAAATCTGGGACTGTGAGATCTAACCTATCAAATAACAATTCTGGAGGGCAATAATCCTTTTATTTGCTTCAGTCTGGAAATTTGTCTTTCCTCAATGGTGCTTACAGGCACTCACAGTGGGAACAATGAAACTCAAACCACATATTTCTTAGAGGGCTGCTGTTAAATTTGGAAAAGCATACATAATTTGGGGGGAAGAAGAAGAAAAAAAAAAAATCATTCTTGCTTGCAGTGATTTCTTGCAGACATCTGCCAGATGGGACAATTCCCCAGACTGATCTGTTTTCCAATTCTGTTTCAGATACCCAGCTTTCCTAAATAATTTTAATTGTCTGACGTAAAATCTCTGGCAGTAAATCATACATATTTCTTCTATAACTTGGTGTAAAAATTTTACCAGTTATCACTGGAATATGAGTTGTCATGATTTACATATCTGTAATAACTTCTTTCTTGCTTGCTTTCTTGTTTTCTGTCAACTGCTCCTTGATCTTTGTTTTAAAAACACCATTCAAAGATACAAACTGACTACAGGTTACCAGGTCAAGAAAACAGAGCTACAAAAGGACTACAAATCTAGTACCTCTCTGATAACTGAACTACGGCTAAGTTTCTACATTTCTTTAAATCAATTTCCCCTCCATAAAAAAAAAACAAAAACAACCCTTACATTTATTGCAAGCAAAAGATGCAGATGCTTCTTTTTAAGTCAATGCAATACTAA
Source organism: Sturnus vulgaris (assembly GCF_052056855.1). NCBI lineage: Eukaryota > Metazoa > Chordata > Aves > Passeriformes > Sturnidae > Sturnus > Sturnus vulgaris. The sequence goes on from NC_142243.1 coordinate 111,961,632, forward strand.
AGATGAATTTTCTCTTCTAATGACATAAAGTAGAAAAAAGAACACATAGCTGCATCATCCAGAAAGACTCGAGGTAGTATAATTGGTGATAATTAGCCATATTCTACTATCCTCCCTAACTAGTATTCCAAATCCATTGTTTGTCCAATTCTAAAAAAGAGAATGATAAAGATAAACCAAGAGGAAGTTAAGCAACAAACCTAAGAAGCAGCCTGGCAAGAGCAATTAATATAGGATGACTAAAGAGATGAACATTGTGGTTCACATATCTTAGTGAAGCAACAACTGAGGGAGGCATGATATCCTCTGCAAAGTATTTGAAGGACACATGATACGGAGGAGGATGAGGAATTCTGTAAGGCTGCAGGACCCGTGAGGGTGCCGCGAGTGCACCAGACTGTGGAGACACGAACAATGGAAGCAGAGCATCAGCAAAAGCCTTTCTTCAATAAGAATCACTTAGCATGAAGCTATGTTTGAAAGAGTAACACCTCCCCTGCCTCTCCTGCCTCTCCTAACTCCCAAAACCTTGCACCACACCTCTGGAAAAAAAAAGGCTATCTCGGGGGAACAGCTTTTTGCAAGAAGTCAGAGTTCTTCACCTGCAGATTTGTTTTCCTCTCTGCAATCTTGGTGTTTTCCCACATAGGCTTTGCTGGTACGGCAGGAATTACAAAACACAGATTTAGAAAGCCCTATCACTGCCTGTCCCGGGGTGATGTTAAGTGTTTCCTCCTAAATTTTATCTTGAACCAGGACACTGCCCTCACAAGAGATGATTTCATTTGTTTTTTTAAATAAAATCCATAAACGGGAATAGCAAAATAAAGTCCTGGGAAAATTCTTCTAAAACATGAAAAAGCCAAAACCCTTGAATAAAAACCCCACAATAAACACATGAAACAACACCCCAGCTACTTCCCCAGAAGAATCTGGAGGCAATACTCTGACATGCCCTGGGGATGAACACCTTACCACAGACAAATAAATACGTGAGACAAATAAGAACATCACAATTTTTTGCTTTTTCTAGGTGGTGAATAAGAGTTACATCAGCATCTGAAAGGTATCTATAAAACCATTTTATGAATCACTTTCCAGAGACTGCACTGAACAGGGCAGAGACAAAACAGCAAAGTTGCTGAACCTGCATATTTATGCATGTACCAAACAAGAGTAAGATAGAGCAGATGACAGAATGGCTTAAATCCCAGAAGTTCATGTACTTCTATGTAGGAATTTCCTCAGATCGGCTTTCTAACTAGCATCAGTTTCAAAAAACTCTCAGGGGGAAAGAAAAAGATCAGGTTTTTGGCTATGTTTCACTCATGAAAACTCATATATGACTCCACAAGATCAAGGATGAGGTATCTGTTAAGGTTCAAGGTTAGCAACATCAACACTTTGGGAGAGCAAATTTGCATCTAGTCTTTGAACAGGCCTGTGATTCTCAGCTTCACTAAACTGGAGAGGGAGATACAAAAATAAATCTATCAAAAATAAGAAAAGTTATCTAATCACCCAGAAAAAAATCCCCAAATAAAACAACAAAACAGCCCCAAACAAAAAATATACAAATACATCACTGGATATATACTTTGTAAGGATGAAGGAGACAATTCTGTGTACACAAAAGGAAAGGTGAAGAACGGCATTATAGCATCCTGTCTTAAAAAAAACCTTTCTTGAACAAATTATGCATTGATTGTAAACTGTGAGCCAAATGCAAGAAGCCAATGCACCTGTGGGAGTGCTAAGCAAAATTATTTTTGGGGGATGATGGGATAGTTGGTATAAGTACCAAGATAAAACAGTTTCTTTTATTTATAAGTATGCTGCATATCTCTTACAGTATGGCCTCAACAGCTCCATTGGGCAAACCTGCCAGGACTAGAGCTGCAAAAATAAAGGCTTAGATGAATCCACACAACATCTAATATTGAAGATGATATAGCAAAATGCACTTTAAACCTAGGTTCCAGACTGAAAATGCAAGACCTAGCAATTAGAGGGAACATAATTAAACTTGCACAGTAAGCATATTTGATGCACATGTCACTGCTGAACAATACACTGGGAAGTACAAAGCCATTTTTACAGACATGCTTTAGAGAATACATGCATGCAGACATTGACTTTAGGGTGACACCAGAATGGGGCATCCTTTGTTCACTTCTTGTTATTTCTCTGTCTCAATCCTACATATACCACAGCTTTCAACTCAGCATATAGCCTCCTAACCAGGCTTGTTCAAATATCCTAGAGTGCTCTGGTAACACTGACCTTTGATGTTTGCTGCTTACAGTAATTATGTTTAAAAGGAGAAAACATCATTACTTTCCTCTAAATGTGATAGTTATCTCTTAATAGCTGTAAATATAAATAAGGGCGCAAATAATGTCAGATTTATATGATGCTTTTTCCTAAAAGAAAAAAAAAAGAAATTATTTCTAAGGTCAATTTTATTTAAACAACTAATGTAATTATTTTTGCCTGCCAGTTTTTACCATAGGGTGCTGTCTCAAAGAGTTCCCCCACAGCCTTGCCATCAGCCTTCTCCCACCATCCCCTCTGATTTTTCTCTTTAATTTAGGTACAGTTCACAGAATTCACATTTCCTTTCTTGAAGTCGAATTTAAAATCTTTATTCCATATAGCATCCCTTGGCTCCACACACCAGATAACACTTAGATTTTACCCTATTTGAGGGATGGCACTCAGTAGCTTGTGATCATTCATTAATATTAGACTACTGCCCCCTTTAACAACCAAGTTCTTGAACAAAACTCACACTATTTTACTTTTTCTTCTGTTGAGTAATGTTTACTTGCAACCTCCAATACAAATGCAAAACTAGGATAAAGTTATGCACCCAGGTTATCCGATCCACAAATCCTGGGCAGGCTGTCAAGTAAGATGCTTACTTACTGTCCTTTTAGACAGTGCCAAAATTACATTTCATCCTTTACTACCCTCCCTCCTCCCATAAACATACCTCTGGCAGAGGTTGTCAAGTAGAAGCATCTTAAATGAGCCATCTGCACGGAGTGAATTTCATCCACAAACCCCATTTACTGCTACTCAGTATTTGTATATTTTGTGCATGAATCTTCTACTATATAATTTATGCAGTCAGTTCAAAAGTACACAGAAGTCATTAGATGCAGCTGAACATTTAGTCTACTCAGATTTATGTTATGGAACTCTGAGCAGCATCAGAAATGAGATTATCTGATTCGCAATGGAAAAGGGAAGAAAGCATGCAGGAAGGGTCTTCAGTCAAATAGATCCTTGCTTTCCTGAGCTAACATTATGCATTTCAAGGTTTCTCTTGGAAAAAAAGACAAACAAAAGTTTATTGCAATGCCACGCAGCATGGCAATTTGGCCATGTACTTCCTGGATACTAAGCCACTGCCTTAAAACAATCAACCTCTCACAACTTCATGGAAACCAAGAAGCTTTAAGCTATGTCCAAATAGCTGATGTAGATGTGCAAAGCATGATTTGGTGTCAAAATGACCACCATAGAATCCAAATAAAGTTCAATTCAAAAAAACAAAAACAAAACCACAAAAACCAACAGCTCATTAAAACAGTGGTTTTGCAAACACAAACCATTAAAGAAATTTAACCTTCTATCTTTCTAAAGTTAATACAGCTGTGAAAAATAGTTTGCAAAAGAAACTCACCAAGAATCCTTAATTTTTGTCGTCAATTAGGAACTAGTTTTAAGAAAATTATCTTATTGTATTAGAAGTTGTGCTTGTTTGTATATTTCTAGTTCCTTATGCAATGAAAACATGCCATAGACAATTACATATGTACATTGATCAATGCATGTTTCCAAAACTGCACACAACCTACAGCCTCCTTCTTTAACCCACTTGCACAAAGGCAAACATTTGTGTTTACAGATGCCTCATTCTGAGGCAATACTTTGCTGGAGGGTTAAGTAAAAAATTTTTCCGTACATGTTGCTTAGCCAACTTGCAAACTAGAAAGGAGACCAAGATAAACTTAACATCTTCTGTAGCTATACTGATTTTCCTTCAGTATCATTTTTGTAGCTACTGACAAGATTTATTTTGAAAGAACTTCACGTTTAAAGTACACATATTATTCTACCATTAATTAAATGCAATTATCCAGTGTTTTGGGTTTTTTTTTTAACTGAAGCTATTTCAAAATTCTATAGCACTATTTCAGTCCACAAACAAAACAATAACCCACAGCTGATGAGAAAGGGACAGGGGTGTTCAGGAAAAGAGGAGATGGGTCTTGCTAGACAGTTAATAAAAAAATAAGCCTACACATTTCCAATGAGCATGACAAATGGTGAAGAGATAAACTGACTCATTTTCTAACACTTTAGTCTTGGCGTTTGACCAAGAGGTCCCTTCCTGGCAAGCAGCCCTGCAGGCTACCGACACTCAAAACATCTGTAAGTATAAACTTCTTCTTGACATTTATTCATTCTTAACATATGAGATCATTAACTTTTTTCCTAATTGCAGTCTAAGTGAGTGGATTTAAAAAAAAAAAAAAAAAAAAAAGAAACGACTGAGACAGAATATTCAACTAAACAACAGGTCCAGCTATTGCAGCAGCAGCAGCCCCTCATGCCTGGGGCTCTACCAGTGCCAGTGCACTTAAGTGGGCTGGTGCTCAGGCCTTCACCACACAGTTGCTGCCCAACTCGTTTAGCCCATTAGGAGAGGTTTCGACAAAAAAAGCAAACCCACATTTTCTAAAAAATCAGGTTTTCACTGAGCACGAAGGTAGTTGGACTTTGGTGCTTTGTCTGGTGCTTAAGAAGGTACAGTGTTTATCTAAAAACTTCTCAAAACTTGTATGATCTTGGTCATGTTGGATATATTTGTCATATAATCAACCAGTCAAGAGTGTCCTATCCCACCATATCACCAGCTTAAAATGCAGGCTGATGTTAGCCTTATTGCTGTTGCAAAGTTAAAAACGGGGACAGAATTTCCCTCTCTGCTTTTAAACTGATGCCACTTCTCCCCACCCTGTAATCTCACTTTAAGAATGAGCACAGCCCTTTGAGTACTGCCATCTTGTGGAATGGCATCCTACAAAGGAAAACCACAAACATCTAAGTAACTTGATAAATTATAGGGCTTATGAGAAAATGAGTTAACTTTGGTCTTGCACCACATCCCAAGAGAGTAGGAGAAAATTACCGCATAACTTCTCATTATCCCAGCAGAACCATTTATGCCTCTCTGCTGTGTAATTCCTGAACTTCTAGTCTTTCATTACACTCTCAAGATGCACACCATGTCTTCATAAGAATAATTTCACTATTCAACAGAGCACTTATATATAACTCTTGAGGAAGAACTTAAACTAATCCCTGCTCCATTGTCTTACAAGATGATCAGTTCTCAGCACACAAAACTCACATGGCTCTGAGATCCCAACTCCCAACACACCTCGCAGGGCTCTGTATAAAAGATGAGAAGACTGTGCAAGAACAGAAGGGTCTATCTGCTGAGTGATCTAGTCAAAAGAAATAGCACACAAATACATACCTTACACCTACAATTTTTTTTGACATAAACTAGCAATGAATTAGGTAGCATTCAGTTTGCCACCTTCTGGATGTGCCACCACAAGGAGGTTGCCAGCTGCTACGTGACAATGGTAACTTGTTCAAACCTGTTCAACAAAGCTGAAGCAAAGGTGCCTTTGAGGTACACACTTGAAAGATGAGGTCTTTTTGGTTCAGCTGGTTGGGGATACAGAAGAGGAAACAGAAGGAACTGTGGCAAAAGCAAAGCTGGGGGGGTCTGCATTAGGAAAGCAGGATGAAAACGTGCAGAGGCGTAGGGTTGGGTCTTGCTTTCAGCGACGTACGGATATAGTGGAAGCACAGGGAAGACAGACTTGAAAGCCCTTCAAGTAACTCCAGAGCCTCTTGTTTCATGGAGCAAACTTAAGTCAAAAAGGTCAATTCAGCCTACATGCAACAAATGAAGAGTGGAGCAAGATGACTCAAAAGCTTGGGGCTATTTTTGTAACACTGTCATTAGTTTTTACATACAGACAACACTAGAGAATGTCTTCCAAGGTTTGCCACGAAGCAAAACTATCTTTCTGAAGAAAATTCAGCTAACTACTGAAAAGGATGGAATGAACTTTACGTGGCATTTCAACAGTCCTGGCCTGTCAGAAGATTACAGACATCACAAAATATGCATACCGTGCAATGGTTAGACCACGGACAGCAATAATGACAGCCTACACTACCCGGGGCTTGTCATTGTCAGAGAGCTTTGCAAACAAAAAAAGGCATCACCACAAAGGTCCTTCCTAACAAAATTCTGTCTGGAAAAATACGAAGGAACTTTAAACCCTTGACATGTTCCTCTCAACTTTCCCTCTTGACCACATCCCTGTTTAGACTTCAGATGGCAAATAAGTGTCCCAACTCAAGCCTCTTTGCTCTCGGGGAGTGTAGAAATTGACGGAAGACCAACTTTGCTTTAATGCAGTCGAATGCTAATTGCCTCATGTATCAATTCTATATGAGACCTCTGAACCACACTTGCTAGAGGTTCACAGGTCTAGCAATGAGAAATGGAATGTTGCCGTCTTTTAGGCAATGAAACATCAAGGAAGGCTCTACAGAATAAGCAGCGTTCAGCTGGTGTAAGAAACAACATTCTAAGGCCATTCACTCCCACCTTCCCAGGCAATATACTTGAGCAGCAACCTGGATCTATAAAAGACAAAAAAATCCCCAACATCCACAAAAAATTTTAGCTGTTAAAGTTCAATCCCACTGCCAGAGTTATCACGATTTCTAGTTTTAGTATATAAAAAGCAGTAACTTCAGGGTGCTGTACCCTCAATGTAGTATTCCTCCCGTTCAATATTTTCTTTAGGCATATTAAAGAGCTGCATTAATTTACTAGTCAAAGGATACTGCCAGGTTGCATGTCAAGTCCAACCCCCTAAGGACTGAAGATTCCTGTATTACTGTCTCATAACTTTAAATTGCTAGATCTACATTATTTTACATAGATGGACAAACAAATGGGAAGCATGAGACTTTTACTCACATTGCTATGTTTTCTTTAGTTAAGGTTTTTTAATTACTTTTAACAGTATTTTTGGTGTCACCTTTGCACGTTTGACTGTTGTATCTTACAGACTCTGGGAGTGGAGAAACAAGAAGTTCATCCAGCATAGCAGGATTTGACCCCAATTCTTCCTCTTTTAGCTGTAAAGGATGCCCACAGAAACATGCTCAGCTACTCACTGCTATTGGAAGTATTCAGCATGTAAACCTGCACTGCTTGTTTCCCTTAATGTCTTTCTTAATTTTTGCTTTACTTTTGACAGACAATTTCACTTTAACATCTTAACTTCGCTCAATGCATGAAACAAGAATGACTACCAACTAATTATAGATCTAGCAGAAAGTACAGCCAGAATCCATATGAAGTTTATGGAACACCTTGTCCCCTGCAGATAACTTAAATCACACCCACTACAGGCTCCTGGAGGCATGCAGTTCTTTCATTTTCCTATCTCTGCTTTGTGGCCAGAGACAAAATCACTGGACCAAAATAAACCACAGACACTTTCTGCTGTTACCATCCTGGGAGCTGCCTGGAGATGATCAGAGGTGTCTCCAGCATCTGACCTCCCCTCAGCTGTGGCAGGACAGCATCTGGGAATGCAGCACACATTCTGTATGCCCAGGTTCCATCAGATCCGACATGGAGGTGACAGCTAGAGATAAGGGCCATCAGCTCACAGCCACACCTCTTAAGTCATTTGCCTGAAATAGCCTCGGTATCTTTGGCATTCAAAATTTGATGCATGTGCACATTCTGGTCTCTTTCTGAACTCACTCATTAGATTTTTTAAGTAGCAGAAAATAAAGACAGAAATATAAGAATTGTATCAAAGAACAGACAGTACCTGGTAGCAACAAAAATCTTCATTCTCCAAAACTTAACACTAGATTAATAAAGGCTAAAAAAAATAGAGAGGAAGAAAGGAAGAGGAAAAAGAAAATAACAGGTTAAACGGCCATCCTCATCTTTCCCTGTGATGAAAATACTGCCAGCAAAAGATTAGCAGTTACCAAAATGTGTCTTCAATCAGAATTTCAACTCCAAGCTTCAGCTGAGAAGGAGTTCCTCATTTTTCTTACTTCTTTACCTTTATAAAAGGCTATTTCATCCAAATATATAAGAAGACTTTATTGTGAGGGTTCTTTACATCGTCTCTTTAGGGTGAAACAGAGAGTTGCTCTTTGAAAGGACTTATTTTTCTTTAAAGGCTGTTCTACTTCAGATGGTCTCTGGAAGCTTATCCTACAGTTAGACCCTTCTTAAATATAGAGATCACCTTTAATACTTGCTATTCTTTTCTAAAATACACTTTCAAAAAACGTATCTCAAGTCTCTCAAGGTTTTGAAGATTGCTATTGTGCCTTCATTCCCAGTGCAATGGTGGAACACAGCTCTGATGTCCTTGGATAGAGATTAGACTTGCTTGGTAGAATTGGTGGTACACTGTGCCTCAGCAAACACACTGTCCTCTCCCCAGTGGCACATAAATGCCACTGTGCCCATGGGTGGGAAGCAAGGTCTCATCAGTACATGTGGCTCCGTTCAGAGCTGTGACCCCAAGGCTTTCCCTCCCATATCCACAATACAAAGGTTTCTGGATCAGCCCTTCAGACTCACAGGACACAAGATACCTTGACCAATGATGCAGAGCCAAGCAGTATGACAAATGAACAGTGATGACTTATGAGATTTAAGGAGAAAATATTTCAGTAAAGGCAACCTGGTGAACTCCAACTAGCCTTACACTTACTTTAGCTAGATACTTTTAATCCACATGCTACTCTCCTCCTGTATGCAATGATGAGATCCTTTTAGGAGCAAAGGAACATCAGGGAAGATGAAAAACTGGACTAGGTGTCAATAACTGGTACTGCTTACCGAGCTTTCCAACAGTATGAAACAAAATACAAAGGCTGCAAAATATATTACATAAAACCTGGGGGTATTTTTTTTTTATTTTTTAAAAAATCTTATGCTTTAGTAGATGGCAGAGTAATTTGCATTATTGAAAAGCTCATTCCAATCTCAACATTTTTACTGGGAAGTTTTCATGCTTAATTGCTCTGAATTATGAACATTGCTCTGCATTTTTAAAAACCATTCTTGGCATCCTGCTCTAGAAAACCTGCTCCTCCAAGGTTGTACTTACTGTCCAAGTCAATGTCATACCACTTTAAAAGTGTTTCCAAATACCCCAAAATACAACTTTTGAAATTTAGAGAGGAGAGATTTTAAGTGTAAGGACTGAAAGATGGAGAAAGCACTCAGTAAATGCTCCGAGGGAGCAGGGGGGCTGAGCAAAGGGACAGAGCCTTTTGGCCAGTGCAATCTTCCATCCAAACTCTCCTACAAGTACTGTACCTCCAAATCACCCATAACCTTTGGCATTTCTGGTGACACACAACAGGATGTGGGCTCTTGCTCCCTACAGCGTCAGTGACTAGAAAGTGAAAGGATTCCTGAGAAAGAGTGTGATGTTCCCTGTAGTTCTGGGCAGTTCCTACATTAGAATCAGCTCACAAGACACAGTCCAGCACTGCATGGCACAATTCGTCTCCGGTATCAACCACTTGTTTCTAGAAAGCAAAATTCACCTCAAGCTTTGAATGCAGCTTCTGTACTGAGAGTAAATGATGGAATTTTACTGTTTTCTGCTGCTTCAAGAATGTAAAGGAGAAAAAAAGGTAACAATTCACCTAATGAGAGCTAAGCCTATATAATTTAATTACTATTGAGGTACTGCATTTATCATATAAGAAAAACAGATGTCTCTTGTTTCCATATCTACTGCAGTTTGACAGAAGTATGAAAAACTTACAGAAATATCATTAAGATTGGTAATTAGATGTTAAGTATGCAGGAACTACAGATTTCCATGTTTCATCATGTCATGGATTTCCCAGCTTGTGACTTGGAATAAAAGAAAAACACATGGTGAACTCAATCAAGTAATTTTCTATCTTCTTGTGCTCTCCTCCTTCCTCACACTGAATACTCACAGTAAAACCGAGACGCACATTAACTATCAAGAGTTTATCACTATTTATTGATCTCTGCTTAATAGATGCATTGTTGCAAGCGTATTAAAATTGCTTCTTTTAAAACGTAGTATTCATGTTCAGTACCTTGCATAGCATTTCAGAAAAGCTGAGCATTTCCAAGTTCCTAATACTCCTTACAATTGCACTATTTTTTCAGTATTACAGTCTACTTCTGAAGTTTTGCACCATGACAAGTATTCACCCATGCAAGGCAAGCAGTCACTGAATTCAGATAAAGTAATTCTGTACTGCATCTGTCCAAATACTGCAGACTTATTTTCACAATGCTCTCTTAAGAGCACAAATAGTTCACATGTAAAAAAATAATAAAAAATAAATGTCTTCATTATATTTTTGACTCAACAATAAAAGCGTTCCTTCATTCCCCCTTAAAGTCTGCTTAGAAAAATTAAAATTATTGGCAAAGCCACACTGTATTGCATTGAAAAGCCCCCTCTGGCCATAGCTGTCAGTTTTTACTTTCAGAATCAGGATCTGCCCATGGGCACACAGATAGCTTGTAGCTCATAGGCTCATTACATGTCAAGGGCAAATAAAAAAAAAATCATGTAAACCAGTGGGAAACACTAACATAACTTTGGATGTTTAGATTACGCAACTGCACATCAGTATTCTAATTCAAAAGAAAAGGTACTAACAAACATCCAACTTTATGGGAAAACATATAAGTCATAACCAACAAAAACCAACAAAAATCCTGACCACTGGGTCAGATTATAATGAAATCAAATATAAAAAAATATTTATCTGAAGAAACACACTGATGCCATCCAATACATTGTCTTCATCACACACAACAATCTTGAGATACACCTTTATTCCTATTCATCCCTAAACAGAAAACCAGCATCCTTGTCATTCCCTGTAACATTCACTTAAGATACATAAAAATAACTTCCAAATCTTTTCTAGAATGAAAGATTCATAGCAGATCTACAGAATTTCCCTTTTCCAGCTGAGATATTCCAAAATAAAAAACAATCAAAAGCCTAAACCTCTAAATACTAGAAACTTACTAAGTTTGTGGTTGATTTTAGACTAGCCAGATTTGCCTTGAATTTCAAGTATTCTCAGAAACTCCAGACCTAGTTTTCCTCTTTCTTTTACCACATACTTATGTAAATCCACTGGTTTTGATGAATTACTTTTAAGCTGACCACTAATTTAAGAGGAGAAATAGACTGTGCTATTTAAAGAACTTCATAGTAGATAGTTTACACGGCTGCCAGCATTTTTTTTCTCCTCCCTTAATGGGAAGATTTAGAAATGTTGTCCAAAACAAGTCACAGCCATCAGCTTAAGAGAAAACATTCCTGTTGTTTTCAACCCAAACTTAATCAAACTGATTATTACAAGTTACAGAGAATGTGTCTCTATTTTTAACCCAGACTGCCACAGTACACCTGGAACAAGACTTCAGCCTTAGCAGAAGGGCAGCAAGGCTGGCTACCACAGGAATTTACAGCAGAAAGCACTGTAGACCATTTTCTGAAGACCTCTTCAAAGGTCTGTGTGACCAAGAGTCCTGGGGCTCTTTTGCCTTCCCACCACAAAACATCTCCAGCTCCAGATCTTGACTTTGCTAAGGACAGGGATGAGCAAGGCGTGACAGCCGGCCACGCACACGCCCGTGCTGCTCTAGCTCTGCTGTCAGCACATCTCTAGTGACACTTCACAGGAGGCGCTGACCCTCGCAGGCAAAGCAGACAGGCACAGCCGGCGTCACCAGCCCTGCAGCACGATGGCAGCCTCCAGCTGAGGGCCAGCACGCGTACACCGAGGCAGCAGGAGACTCCAGCACAGCTATCCCTCACATCTCCACACACGGAAGAGTCTGAGGAACCGAGAATGCTGCTGAAGCCCCTGCAGCAGCCCTGGCAGACTGTCATGTTCTACATCACCCCAGGTGACTAAAGGGAGTTCAACAGGGAGCGCATGCAAAAATGACTTACAACTATGGTAGTCGGCTTTGCTTGCTTCATTTTGTCTTTGCAATGAGCCCACGACTCTTCTTGTCTGAAGGCACTGCCACTTGCTTAGGGGTTTACTGCTGGATAGTTAGTGTGGAGGGAGAGAGATTGGACAGACTGAAGATTAAAATGCTGCACATCGTTCTCATATTTCACAGAAGGGCTTGAGCTAATGGTGAAAATATCCATGATTTATACATGCATTAAAAAAAAAAAAGTAATCACAGTGAAAAGGTCATCTGATTTGCATACTAGATGTTCAAATGAACCACCCTGGTTCTGCAGATCTAAAAGGACAGCAAAGCAGTATGGCTGGCCAGTGAGAGATGAATATCTCAGTAGAAAACGAGGAATATTTACAAACACAGCTAAGAAGCACTTCTGGTATGACAATTAAAATTATTTAGGCACAAGATCCTACTAAAAGATGTGGTCTTGCAGCCCACAGCCCCATATCCGTCTTCTCCCAGAAGCCACTGCAGTGCAGCTACGGGACAAAGTTCATTCATCCTGCTGATCCACAGGAATATCACTTCTCTTTCACTTGAGTGTAAGCCTGCCATGGGATCAGACCAATACACTGACTCACACTGAGGCTGCAAGACCACTGTAACCAGCGCAAAACATGCACTTGGACCTCTGGGAAGGGCTAGGAAGAGATGGCAATTTACATCACTTTGTTCCAATGCAGGATTTAGACCTTGGACTTGAGAAGTAACATCTGCCTGAGCTCCTTTGTCACCAAGGAAGATGCACACTGGGTTGTCTTCTCTGCAGCGTGACTCACATCAGGAAAGTTATACCATTGAGTATAATGGAAACACCTCTTTCAGCCTCCCCTCTTTGGTCCTACTACCTTGTACAGAAGCAAAACTGAGAGACCAAGTTTAATTTATCTACCTCATCCACAGCAATGAAAATGCCTCCACATTAAATCTTCCAAAGCATTTGAGTCTGGGAGAGTGAGGCACAAGTAGGACTGTTATCAACAAACCTTATTTTAATGTGCATCTGTTTTATGTTTGTCTCTCACTAGCAAGATAAGCTTCTCTATATGGGAGCTGCTGATGCTGCTCTGCAATTCTTGTACCCTCTAAATAAGGGCAACTGTTACTCTTGAAATGAGGGAACTTGGGGCAATCAGTCTTCTAAATTAGCCTTCTAATCTTCCCAGCCATTTTCAATATCCCCACATGATAGCACTCTTTAAGTCTTTCAATCACAGAAATTCAAATTTTTTTAAGAGTCACAGATAGTGCCTGGAACCCACAACATCCACCTCGGAGGGCCCTGAATATCTGATGGTTCAAGTCACAGAACCACTAAAAATTCTGTAGCAAAAACTTTTTACAAGATAAACTTTAATTTTAATATTCACTATAGTGAGGAAAACATATTTCGAATGCTTAGTAGGAGCATCAGTTAAAAAGATGACAAATACCATGTTCATCTACATGCATTCAAAAAGGCAGCAAATAGACTGGGTATAAATAAGAATTAATCCCCCAATCACTTCATCAGAATAAACTGAGTATGTTCTAAAACAACCTAAAACCACTTGTCTATCCCATGTTGAGTATTACAGACCCCACTGTCCCCTTGGCATCTCCGGGTCTCTCTAAAGAATTGTCTAATTTTATCATTTTGTTAATTGAACAATTACTATATAATAAAATATAAGGAAACAAAAATTTACTTTTTGTTGTTGGCAACATCAGCAAATTTAACATAAACTATGTGATACAAAATGAATGTGTCAATGTTACTGACAGTTTGCATTTAGGGCATACAGGTGACTTTCTCTCAGTTCATGGCATGGAACGCTCAGAATTTAATTTAACCTATGCACACAAATCTGGGCATGGTTTGCAGAAACTTTAAAATGTAAGACAGCAAGATTCTTACTAAAACAGTAATACAGAGACTTCATAATTCTAGCATCAAATAACAATAAAGACCTATAAGCAAAAAAATCCATGTTTTGATCTGCAGTGACATTTTGACACTACCCATAATCTGGAAAATTTTCTGCATCATAAATATATGTGGTTGACAGATATTATTAAAACACTGGTGTAACAACTTACCAAACTATTTATCTATCTCTACCCCTTCTACAAATGTGTAAATGCTTTACAAGAAGTTACTTCTACTAAAACATACATATAAAGCCCTTACCAGACTCTACTCATCTGCTAGGCTCACATTCACAATTTTTTAATTGTTTGCAACAGAAGTCACACTACCATCTTCAAGCAGACAGCAAGTAGATTTAAAAAAGCTGCTTTTTCCAAGACCTACAAAAACTTTAGGTACCTTTTGAAAGCTGATAGTCACTCAGAGGAACAAATGTTTGGAGCAAGCTTCTTCAGTTTTTTATCTATGTCCTGCATGATAGACAGGGCTTAAAAAATTAAGAATCTTTGTATACTATTGTTGGGTTTTGTGAGGAACACACAACTCAACACTGTTAGGATTCAGTAACTTCTCTTTTTGTTTTAAATCAGCTGCAATATAAAATCCACAGACCCTGAGACAGTGGCCACCTCAAGCCAGGCTTTATCACTGCACCATGACCTGCCCAGCAGACTGGAACAGCCATGTTCTGCTGGGATATCACCTGCAAAATTGCTTCCTAAAGCCAGGTGCACCTGTGCTTTTGTAGGCTTTGCTCCTTTAAACAGCAAACTCACTCAAGGCTAACAAAAATCTTCCATGTTTAGCAAGAATGTGTTGGCTTTTTGGCCAACAATCTTTAAATTACAGAGACTTAAACTGGAAGGAGGAAATAACTTCCAGATCATTTGCAGCTGTAACAACTGATATAATCATTTTCTCTGAGGAAAAAAGATCCATTTTTATAAATGATGACACATATCATTCTTAAATAATTAATTGGCACACAGGCATAATGACAAGATTTTAATTAAATGAGACTTGGCATGGTCAGAAGTGCAGGTAGTGACACACAGGGTAAGGATGAGAGGGATTTCTTTTGCTGTTAATTTGTATTTGAAGTTTCAGTGTGACACAGACTTCATTCCAGTTCTGGTAAACACACTGAATCAATTACATGTAGGCAAAACCACCTGCAGTACCTAAAACACTTGATGTGCTATTTGCTCCAAGCTGTTAGAACTACTGCCCTAACATAGCTCTGCATAAATGCACTTCAAGAGGTTAAAATTCCACTCTGTTTCAGTGCTTCTCTCTTCCAGTCAGGAAAGCACTGTGATATTGACCTTCTCCAGCTACCTTCATACACATGAGCACTCCCTGCCCGCATGTGCTGACCCAGTTTCCACTAATTTCAGCAGTAGTTCTGCTCTTGGGTAATAAGTACCTTTTCAACAGAGACTCCATCAGAAGAAACCAAATCAACCTAAGCTCCTTTTGCATAACCTACCAAGCAGTTATAAGTTATTGGCTACTGGATGCAGATGACAGACTGATCTGAACCTGTGACCTCTGAGGGACCTACACTTCCCCCATTAACCATCCCCTGAGAACCAAGTTGATCAATTTTTTATAAAAGCACATACTTGCACTAAAGCACTGTAAAGGGAAAACTGGGGTTATCTGAACAGAAAAGCACATACTGAATTGGAAAGTCAAAGACTCACTGATGTATTATTTCTGTGGTGTAAAATGCATACTTACTGTTTTTCAGAAAAACACTTAACACAAGGGTTTTTTTTGTTTTGATTTTGTTTGAGTTTTTTCCCCCCTGAAGAATTCAGACTATAATCAGCACTGAAAGCTAAATCTATGCAAACATTAATTGGATTTAATGAATGCACAGTGATAAGAATTTGATTTGGGGAAGTACATTCCAAAGAACTTTTAGCATAAAAGATGATGCTAAACAAACACTGTAACAGCTGATGGAAGGCGTATTGTGCTAAAACCACACACTTGACCCACTGATAATAGTTCACACTTCTTACAGAGTAGTTAGCAAGGTATCACTGTGTCAATGAGTGAGAGATGTTTTACAGATTAGAAAATGCAGACATTAAAAAGACCCTGAAAAACAAATTTTTAATGTGCGATCTTTGTTTACCTTTCCCAACAACAGTTCTTATGCACCAGTTTTCTTGAATGGCTGGGAAGAAATTCTTTACTGTGAGGGTGGTGAGGCACGGGTTGCCCAGAGAAGCTGTGGGTGCCCCACTCCCGGGAGTGTTCAAGGCCAGGTTGGATGGTGTTCTGAGCTACCTGGTGTCCCTGTCCGTGGCAGGGGGGGTGGAACTAGATGGCCTTTAAATTCCTTCCAACTCAAACCACTCTGTGATTCTCCTTTGTAGAGACCTACTTGTGTCAGGCATTCAATTCAAGTTGAAGAACCTGTACCACATACCACTGAAAACCTTACAACATAAACACCACTAACACTTTACGCATCCAGTTTCTGGCACAAGGCTTGAAAATGAAATGGTTACACCATATAGCAATAATTTTAATAATGAACATAAATTTGATCCAAATCCAGGAAAACTCTACAGAATAACTTGCAATGACTCAGCCATGTATCAAATCTTGTGTGCACAACTAGTTGACAAAATCAGAAGAAATGAAAATAGGAAAAAAACTCATGCACACTTAGTATTATGTTGCTAGTGTTTAAAAGTCACTCACTTGTGGAAAAAAAAGTATTCTTCCTCTTTTCACGTGCTTAAATTAAAATAATGACCTATTGTAAGAAGTGAACAACCATTAATAAAAGCTCCATGCTGGAAACAGCTAAGAGCTTACCCTTTACCCACACATAATTTTGATGCAGGTATGCTAAGTGCAGATGCCAAAGTCTACTTACATAGATGTTTTGCCTGTATTTGATTGCCAGTTTACTTGTATTTGAATATCAATTTGCAAGCTAATTAGAGAACATTGCTTAGCCCATTACAGGAAAATAGTGCTCCACCATTAACTGCAGTGCTATCTCACTAATTCCTTTAAAGACTGGCTTCAAACACCATCTTCATCTCCATTCAAAACAATTAGTGTACATTTATTTCACATTTTAAACTGCAGCGAATCAAATTTTTAAACACTTTAACAGATTGCACTGCTATTTTGATAGCTTTTATGTTATAAATTGTGCTTTTAGGGATCCTAACTTTCCTATTTAAGAGAATGTTAAACTGGAACCCACAGAGGGTCTTAAATAATTCCTCCTCTCCACAACCTGAGAGGCATATGCCATTAACTTTCAAAACCAAACAAAATCTACTTCTTAAAAGGCAGTACAGTGCACAAGAAAGAGCTGTAGGCAACCAGACACAATCATAATATTTGCCACTGCTCACAGGTCTGCCAAAACACATCAGACAGTAAAAAAGGAGGAAAAGAAAAAACCAAAACGGGTCAGTTTCTGAGCTCTGCAGGCAGCTGAGAGGAGGAGGAGGAGATGCACCTGAGCCCTGCTGTGCTGCTCCTCTGCCCAGAGCATCAGTGCCTACAGGCAGGCAGGAGCTGCAGCCAGCAGGGTGAGGGATGGCAGCCGTGGGCAGCACTGGGTGCCCTGCTTCTCCAGGATTATCTGCAGCCGGGCTGGCAGGTTAATGGGATTGCTCACTGTCACCTGCAACCCAGCTAAGAACCGTGGGCACAATTCACTACTGCGCCTGGGCAGTGCTGGGATGCAGCAGGCATCAAGGGCAAGGGATGGCAGGGCACTGATCCTCAGCTGCCCAATCCTGGAATATATTAAAACAGCAGAAGAAAGCAACTGCAGAGAGAAAAGAAGGTGGGAAAAAACTAACAGAGAATCTAACACAGTGGAGTTTTGTTTCAGTTATGACCTCCTTTTATCTCATCACCACTGACACACCTCTTTTCTCATTAATCTCCTTTTCCAAAGCAGATCCCAGCAAATCAACAACTAACCTGATTCAGAAGAGAATGAGCCCACCAGAAAAAGCAGGAACAGTTTTGTGATGAATCATCTTGCTGATCAAACTCACTCATCCTGCAGCCATATCACTGTGATACATTTGCAACAATAGAAAAAAATTTACATTTTGTGTATGTACTCTCCTAGCTTTACTTAAGACTGGTGTTTTCATATGCACTTAAACTGCGTATCTACACACACAAGGTGAGAAAAAATGCAAAAAAATTTGTGGTACCAAATCACCTGTAACAAGATGCAGAAGTGGGTTTTAATACCACTTCACAGACACTGATGGACCCTTAGTGCTCAAACTCAATGTTTCCTCCAAAACAGTGGACAAATCATGATGTGCAGCTGTAGATACTCTGGTTAACTTCGTGTCTTGGCTATAAGATCATTTTCTCTTCAAAAGGCTTTTCCTTGTGCATGTTCTGATCTTGGCTGAATACTCAGATAATTTTACTTTTTTTAGCATAAATTGCAAAAAAACAAAAATGAAAGATGTGCTGCCTTTTTGGTGTCAAGAAGGCCTGGTGGTTTGTCCTAGAAAAGCTTCTCAGCACTATGTGCTCATTATTTTGTACTGGTGAGCTCTACTTGGTCCTCAGCATTTCCTTTAGGGAGAGTATTGGATGCCCATGACTAGCTCAAACTGGATGTCATGAGGAAATATGGAAGTATTCCAAGACACTTTCCTTTTTATCATGGGTTGCTTTGTCCTCCTCTTCCAACTAATGCCAAGTTTCTCTGCTCTTTCTAGGGTTGTGGAGAACCTGTGCTTTCCCTTCCCCCTTGAATGACACCAGGGTTCATACCTCCACCCATCATCCTTCATCACCTGGATTCTTCTGCTTCCATCCTTTCCTCAGCCTCAGCTCCATTTTGCACTCCAGTATTTCATTCCAAAGATCCCCCAACAATATTTTCCCTGCCCTCTGGAGGACACATCAACCAGCAAGAGCATATGGATATGAGTAGAAAACCATCTGTGCTGTGTTAAATTGGAAAGATTTAAAGGGTACCAAAGGCCAGTTGCTCCTTCTACAGTCTAATTAGAAGATAATAGCAAGTCCAGTAAATTTCCTTTCCATCCAAAATCTGACCCTGTTTCTTTGCATGTTCCCTGTGCTCCTTCTTCTAGGTTTAGCAGGGCTGGCTCTGATGCCTAGGACATGTGGTGAAAGCTTGGAAGTGAACTCTTTATTATTTCCAGAATAAAAAAATGCCCTCACATTGCATGTGCCAAGTTCAACCAAAAGCAATAAATTTGCCTCACTGCATTCAACCAAAATCAGAGCAGGTCAAACTGTACTTGGGATTTGTTGACTGACATCCAAGTCTTCAATGCAGCAGTATTTGATTTAATGTGGTTTTTAAGTGTTTAAATACTAGAGGAGTTTATCTGTATTTAGTACGGTAATATGTTTTGCAATAAAGGATATTTCCTGTAATATCAGTTCAGTAGGATGCTCTTGTAAATCTGTCTTCTGGATTGTTAGAAAAATGACAAGTCAACAGAAGATGTATTGTAGTCCTAAGTGACAATTTGAATTCCTAATTATAAATACAATTTTCTCACATTACGTATGCTAACACAGAAGGCTTCACCTGAGCTTCTGCTCCATGTATTCCATATACTTACGTACCACACAAAGAAACAATTTTTTTTCCATGCAGCTCTTGCATGCCACAGCAACTTTCTTCTCTAACTAAATAAATCACCCATACCTAAGGGCACCTGTGCCTATTTGGGAGCTTTTCTGCACAGCTTTGCAGCCACCATTCCTCCAAACCTTCCCTAGAGCACTGGTCAGCGTTGAAGAACGCTCTAACTACAATGATTCCAGGAAAAATAATGGCCCCTTGGGAATCAAAGCCAGATGGTATAGCTTAAAATTGAACTAAGGCTACACTAAATGGTGTTAGAAAGACTATAATGCCAGACCCAGCTTCAGAGGGCAGAAAGAAACATCCCCTTTGCCATCCTTCATTGAGCCATGCTCAGAGCTTACTGAGGCAGCTAACAATTCTGCTGTTGTAATTCAGATTTCTGCACACAGAAGGGACACTGCATTTGAGACTCTCGCAAGTAACCAGCTGAATATAGGAAAAGGGAATAAGTACCAATTAATTCAGTGCATTCCAAGTAAATGCACTACAGACAGAAATTACTATCTGAACTGGACTAATTAACTAAGATAGTAGTTTACAGATCCCAGAATACTGCAACCATTCTAGATCTCTATAATTTGTCTGTAAGTGTATTTTTCTGTTTATCAAAATGGAGTTATAGGAGTCTACAGGAGAAACAGAAATAGTGCTCCTTTTCCAGGGAATAAGGGAGAATCATGTTTCTTTTTTGGAAAAACTGGACAGAGTAGTTTATTTATGATTTTACTACAAACTGTATTTCCATTTGTATTACAAATATTCCATGAAAAGTAATAATTTTGTTTAATACATTTTGGTAAGTTTTTTTTAGAATTCCTTCTTATCTGAAACTCAAGTGATAAATTCTTTGATACCGGATATACAAATTGATTCACATGCTACATATAATTCTGCAATAGCTTTACAGTCTACCAAGGGATAATATAATTATGTTTCTGGAATGTTAGTCCTTTGTACACATTCATAACATCACTGCATTCCATTATTTATGCTTATTTCCCATTTATAGGTATATAACATTCAACATACAAGCTTGAAATGAGACAATACCCACTTATAGTCAGTAGTTTAAGACTCAAAAAGTAAAATCAGAGATCACAGACAAGTCAGACAAAAAAAGCAAAAAGGAGTCACCATTCAAATAGGCATATTACCACTATATATACTCTAGGACATAATCCATGTTTAGGTAGTTGGTAAAAGGGAATAAGGAAATGACAACTCAAAAAAAGCAGTCTCTTGCTTCAGCAAAAGAAAGCTCTAATTTTCAGGGGACAAGTATCTAAGAATAGATTAAGAGCTTGGTACATGAATAGACAACTGGCATCACAAAACAGGTACTGTGCTAGCATAGTGAAAGCCAACAGAAGCAGCTCTTCCAATCCAGGATAGCAAGCTCAAAACTGACACTGGAGAATTTAGGATGCTGTGGGGTATGGAAAGAGTACAAACAGGAAAACTGTCTGAGAAAAAAAGACAAAAAGGATTAAAAAGGCAAGATACCAAGAACTGGAATGCAACTGTAACATACAATAAAGCAACAAGGCACAGCATCACCAAGTAACAGCAATATAATTTACTCTGCTTCTTACAGAAGAGGGCAAAACTAAACCTACTAAATCTTAAGCAGAACTGAAGGGGGAAAAATATCTGAACAACAGAAGCTTCTGGAAAAAAAATTCACGCCCACTAAGGCTTAAAAGAGCAACTAGAAGGGGATGGTAGCTTGTAGTGGTTTTGTCTTTTTTGTTTTTTGTTTGTTTTTTTTTTGCAAGAGGGGGCAGGGTGAAGAGTACAGGAAAATAATTTCAGAAAACAATACATTTGGGAAGAATTGAAACAATTTTTCCCCAGCTTGCCAGCAGCTCACAGAGAGACCCCATCCATCTGAGATTCTTTGGCTGTCTGCCTGGAAGGAACTTGTCAACTTGTCTTTTTGCTTAAGGCAAGGAGATTTCAAACAAAGTGGTTACTATTTTCATTCTTTTTTTATAGAATAAAATAAAAAAAAAAAAGGCAAAAAACTTTTTTCCTGGGTAAAGACTAATTTCCCTCTTGGAAAATATAATTCTTCTAAAAACACTTTCCTTGGCTCTACAGTTAATGTGCCTTAAAAGATGTGCTGCTGTCTTCAATTTTAAACATTATGACTCTTCAAAAGGGAATTTTATTCTTAGCTGAGGGTAGACATTTGTAAATGCAGAATAATAAAACAATACCAGCAACAAAGCCAAGTAGCTTCACCTGGGACAAACAGTGTCCATGTAACCCTCCACTACATCATGAAGAAATGTCAAGTTACTCTTAAACATCAGGCCATGCCTGAGGGCCACACTCCCTACAACAACACATTTCTAGGTTGAGATCAATTGATATTTTCAGTGGTAAGCTACAAAATAAGTCTGTGGGAATGCAAAAATCAAGTATTGTCACTCAGTTTGAAAACATCAAAACAAACACTATTTTCTAAGCATTTCACTGCTAGAGGAGAGAAGGCAGCAGGGACACCATGGCTCTGTTGAAGCCTACAGGGTCATTCAGAAAATAAGTCTAAAGAAGTGGGAGTGAAAGTATACCCCAGATAAATTGGCTAACCCCGCTCATTTTATGGTTTCATGAGCACTTGGTACCAGGCTCAAAGAGGAGGGAAGGCGTAAGCGTGCCTTTTTTGGCAGAGCTGATGCTTACTGTGGCTTACATGGCTCATGAAACTGCAGTGTTAATCATCCATAATCACTGCTTATCCCTGTGATCAACACCAACACATTTTTATTCTCTTTATCATTGTGCAATGCAAAGACCTAGAAATATTTTATAGCTACGTAGTGCTTGAAGGAACGGTTTAGGAACGAATTTGCTTAGCAAAAAACCTAAAACCATGCATTTAGTAACAGGACAGACAATGTTAAAGTAACATCTTTGAAAGATAAGAAACTCTTACAATAATTATCAGAGTAAGAATCTCTGAGAAATGGTTCTGCAAACCATTCACGTAACCTTTCGAGGTGAGTGATTTTAGCTGAAAACACTTTATTTGTATCTTAAAATTTGCAGGATATAGAACAAAGATTAGATAAACATGCTGGATATATCAAACTGCCACAAGTACTTTTCCCTGGATGAACTACAAAAATGTGATAAAACCAGCGCAAGCAAGGGCATTTAATATATTAAATGGAACTCCGTCCTGACTTAACCTCTTCTTCTCTGAATACTACATCTCATTTATGGCTCTCCAAGCAGTAATCACATTTTATTTTCAGAAACCAGTCATAAGTACTGTGCCTTAAATTTGGGTTAGATATCCACTTCTATTTGTTGACGACTGGAGACTTATTTGCATATTACTTATTTTCTTTTCTAAATGCCTGAGAATTTAAGTTCTAAAAAAATTCGAAGTATATTACATTTTAGAAGAGCTGGAGGCTCAAATAATTCCATGGTTTTATTACTAAGTCAATATTTAGCAATGAATGAAGTTTCTCTTAAATCTGCTTCTGAAATTATTTTTTTTCTCCCTTTACAGAAATTAAGGTGGTAGTTCTGAGCTCAGCTAGTTCCTCGGTAAAAATCACTGTAACTTCAATGAAGCCACTGGTATCAAGTGAAACATGTCAAACATAATAAATAAATTAAACATTAGGCCTATAGTACTCAAATGTATCTAGTGACCTGAGAATATTGTATCTTGAAGTCGGACTTGCCAGGCATTGTACAAGACAAATTGTAAGGTATCAGCTTCAAAGAGTCTCCAAGAGTCTCAGTGAAGTTCCAGGGGAACACAGGACCATGGGGCACTGGTGACATTATGCCAGAAGGAGGCAATAGGGGACAGCCTGTATGGCACAGGTTGCCTCCTACACAGCTCAGTCACAGCCTACAAAAGGAGTAGTTTCCAAATTCTGTGACTTCTCAACTAGAATAATCTTTTCCATTTCCTCATCCTGAAACCAAAGGCAGCAAGGGCAGCTCTCTTCCTCTTTTCCTCCCCCTGCAACCCACATTTCCTTGTCCAATTTAAGTTTTTCTGAATATATATTGTTCCACCAATTTCTCACATACTGGGACAACTGCACATCTGGATAACAAGTGAACGTGTAGTTGCCTCTCATGCCCTCATGCACAAAAGGAAAAAATTAGTAGATGCTGTCATAATGTCCCAGCCATATGAATGAACGAAGCCATTGTGAATTATTCTGAAATGCAGTGGGAACAAGTCTGATCTTCCATCAAAAACAAGCACCACCTGAACACAGGATGGAAAAAAAAAAACCTCTTCAAAAAACATACAATGTAGTGTAGTGCAAGGAAATTTCTTAAAATAGCATTTTAAAATCCAGATATTGTATGTTACTGTAACAACTGAAATGCAGAGACCAACAACCCATATGGTAACTCTAATTTTATTTGAGTTTTGGTAAGACAGAAGCCAAAGAACTTAAGAGAAGCCCATCCCCCAATATACTAGACAAAAGCAAATAAACAAGACAGGTGATAAACCTACAATCATTTTTTTGGGCAGTATTTTAAAAAGCAACTCATCAAGAAAGCATCAAGTTAGGGTCAAATTACTCTGCAGATATCTGAGAAAACCTCTGTACTGGTGGTATCAATGCACAAAACCAAAGAAAATTAAAGCCTTCATCTCCAAAACATACAGAAACTGGTATAAGTATCTACAAGGACATTGCAAGGTTATATAGGGAGAAAATTAGAAGCACCAAAACCCAAATAGAGCATAATCTTGTGACAGATTGCTATTAAAAGACAATTCTTAAAAAAAAAAAATCTTTCTAGGCATCAGCAACAAAAGGAGGGCTAAGAAGGAGGGCTCCATCCTTCATCAAATGTGAGTAGAAACACAGGGACAAAGGATGAGGAAAATGCTGAGGTACTCAGCAGTTTCTTTGCCAGTAGTGAAAGTACCCAGTTTTAATCTGGGTACCCTGCCCCTGAGTTAGAGAAGTGGAACAGAGAACAGAGTAAAGCCCCCATAATATGAGAAATTTTCAGTGATTTGCTGCATCACTTAGACACACACAGGTCTATAGAGCCAGATGGGATTTACATAGAGGTACTGAAGGAACTGGCAGAAGTGCTCAGTGAGCCACTTTCCATCATTTATCAGCAGTCCTGGGTGACCAGGGAGGTCCCAGTTGACCAGAGGTGAGTAAATGGGATGCACAGCTACAAGAAGCTGGAAGGGGGATCTGCAGAGCTACAGGCCTGTCAGCCTCACCCTAGGGGCTAGGGAAGGACATGGAGCAGATAAACCTTGAGTGCCACCATGGAGCACACACAGCACAACCAGGAGATCTGGCCCAGCCAGCCTGAGCTCATGAAAGGCAGGTCCTGCTTGACTGGCCTGATCTCCTGCTATGACAGCCTGACACACTCAGTGGATGAGTGGAAGGCTCCAGATGCTGTCCACCAAGACTTTAGAAAAGGCTCTGACACTGAGTACCACAGTGTTCTCCTGGAGAAACTGGCTGCTCATGGCTTGGATAGGTGCAGTGTTCACTGCACAAAAATCTAAAAATTGTCCTGATGGCCAGGCCCAGGGAGTGGTGGTGAATGGAGCGACATCCAGCCACACTCAGAGCTGTTTAGTATCTTTATCAGTGATTGGGATGAGGGGATTAAGTGTACCTCAGCTGGGCAGGAATGCTGATCTGATGAAAGGCAGGAAGGTAAGGCAAGAGGATCAGTGACCCAAGGCCAATTGTGTGACCTTATTGTTCTCCACAACTACCTGAAAGCAGGTTGTAATGAGGTGGGGATTGGTGGTTTCTTCAACAAACAAGTGATAGGAAAAGAGAAAATGGCATCACCTTCCATCGGGGGAGTTTACGTTGGATAGTAGGAAGAATTTCTTCAGAAAAAGGGTTGGGAAACAGAGGCTGCCCAGGAAATTGTTGTAGTCATCATCTCAGGAGGTATTTAAAGGACATGCAGATACAGTGCTTAGGGACATAGTTTAGTGGTAAACTTGGCAGTGCTGGATTAATGGATGGACTTTATGGTTTTGGAGGTCTTTTCCAACTTAAATAATTCCATGCATTTAGATAGGCGAGACAGCCGAGATCAGAATCAGGAACATGATTATCCCTACGAAGCAAATGTCATGCAACTATACTTAACTTCCAGCATCATCTGAATCTAGTTTAATAACCAGAAAATAGGCTTTTGACAACAATAGTATTTCAAAATGACAGTGTAATTAAATTTAAGTCAAAGCTATGCAATGATGGACTGTATGTTTATGTGTAACCAGCAAATTATATGCTTTTAAGCATGTCAAAATTTTCAAAAGAATTAACCACTGCAGTAATTCAGTTGAGGAAACGGTGGTAGGAAAAAGACTCCCTTAGGTCATTTTTCAACCAGCTGATATGATGTGATACATACTGTTTGCCTCATACAGTGTTTCCAATTCCTACTTCCCTAAAATGTTATGCATTTTAATACCATTCAAGGACAAACCAACAGTCATGCTTCACTCACTTCTGAGAAGCAAGGGAAGGGACTGTGGGACTGAGATGAATAATGAGACAGGAAGTCAGTTTGTCATCCTATGTTATTAGTTCAGACTCAGTTAAAGTTGATCAGACATTATCATCAGGTTTGCATGAGCAATGACAACAGACAAGTAGTGCCCAGTCTACTGTTGTTCCTGACTGGTGGGAAAAGGGAAAAACTGCAGAAACCGCCTTGATTCCATAGAGGGTAAAGAGAACTTTCACAGGACAGGGTAGAGCTCGAAACTTGTGTCATCTCCATTTCAAGAGGAACTGATGGCATGACAGTTAACCTGTAAGAAACATTTGGTGGTTTCAAGGTGGCACATTTGGAAAGCATTTGGCTGCTGTGCTCTGTGTCCTTCTTTCTGCCTCCTGCCCGTGTTTGTTCATCACACACCAAGGAATTCTCATGCTGATGTCTATTACAGGAGTCTATAGGAGAGCCATCTATTAACTCCCATTTGGTGGGAAAGAGAGGAATATTCTCTTTCCTCTTTCTTATTTTCTCAATTGGCAGAACATTTACTTCAATACATAAATTTCTAAGCTGTCTTTGAATAAAAGAAAAGTCTGTGCTGGTAGAATACACTTTCCTGAAACTGAACAGAGAAAGCATTAATAACTCAAGTTTAAATACACTAAAGTTAATCAATTCATCCTGTATTCAAGTTTCCATTATACTTCTAAGAAAGCACAAAACAGGTCTGTAAAATATAATTAACGAGAGACTGCTACATATAGCATGTAAAATCAAGACTAAAGCTTTTACTTCATTTGTTTTGCAGACTCATTATAATTTTTTTTCATTTAAATGTCTCGAACTGTGTAGCCAAATTTATATGTGAAAGAAACAACAAATTAAATTAAATTAGTTCTTATTTAAGCTGCATTTGAAACTGTCTAAAACTGATGTTCTTAGTTCCACAATTTCCAAATTAGATTTAAAAAATTATGTTAGCGGTTCAGAAAACAGACAAATTAATGCAGAATTTTAAAAAATGTTGTACTTCTGAAAACTTGTATACTGAAACTTAACTGGCTAGGAAATCTAGGAAACATTCAGAGCATCTGCCCCTGTGTTCTACTCTATCCCTGCAAAATAGAGACATAAAAAGAACAGTGAACTGAATTCCCAACCTGGACAAACCTGGGCAGGTGTACTGACTGCAGGGCATCCCTGGTGGAGGAAAAGGCTTGTGCTCACCAAGCACGAGGTGAGCAGGTCACCCCCAGCCTGGGCAGCGTGCCATTCGGCTGCAGGTAGGTGCCAGGGTGAGAGAGCAGTGCACTGTCCCTGAGACAGCCCTGGCACTGTCCTGCCTGTCCTGGCACACCTCCTCACTGAGCCTGCAGGGCTGCAGTCACTGACCAGGGGCTCACACACAAACACTCCCTTGTGCTGCTGCCTGTCCCACTACTTGCTTCCCATAGGTGTCTCTCCTCAGATTGACACACAAAAGCAGTAAGAGAACTGTCTCTGCATTAACACGAGTGCTAGCACTGGGTATAACTGCAGTTCTTCTATGAGAGATGAAGCAGAAAGGAAGTTTTCTTTATCTCCTCATACATACATGTGCTGTAAGCATAGACTAATGACATACATATTGCCAGTGGTGTTAAGAAACATCAGTGTGAGTGCTGTGCCGAGAATTAGAGGATAATAATGGGAAGTTTTGCAACACTCAGTGTTTTCAAATTACAGTCAGAGGTGCATGTGCTGCCACTAATGCCAACAGATTTTCCAGGTCCTATGACGGTGATCAAGAAATAATCACAGAGCAGCTGATGTTCTTTCCTGCAAGAGTTTGCGTCCTATTTAAGGATAAAAATGCTCCAGAGCGACTTATGGTTACAACTAGAAGAAACAAAAAAGTTCAAAATATGTTTTCTAACAATACCATTGAGAAGAGGCTGTCCTCCATGTACACTCCTTGACACTACTGCACTGTGAACATCTTCAGGAAATCCAGTCTTGCATGACATATCTTCACAGGCTGCTTTTATTGGTGCCTGAAACACAAGACGAAATTTATGTAATACTTGCAACCCACAATCACCAGAGAAACATTCCAGTTGGCACATACTCCACTTTGCTGCTGTCTTTTACAAGCAGAATCTTTGTTTCTGAACTACTGCAATTAAGACCACGAGGGCAAAGGGTTAATCTTTCTGATAACTGGAATGGAAGGAACAAATCCCACTTGTCTGGTTAGATCTAAATAATACACCATCTTGCTTCTTCTGACAACTGAACATTTCCACTAAACCAGACATCTAGACTGAAGGGGAATCATAAAGGGAACAAAAACATTCCTTCCTCTGGAAATAAACGTTGCACAAAACACACTGTCAACTTTTTCACAGCCAGCTTACATGAAAGGGATCACTTCAACCACTGGTGCAAAATTCTTTATTTAGAGTATTTCTATGTGAGGCTGCACCAGAACAAGTAAACTAAGACAAAATGTTACATTTGCAGTAACTTAACAGCATTTACATTTGTGTTAGCATTCAAACAGATACCATATAAAGCCAAATGTTTCCAATGCAATCTCCTATTTCAAAGGGACGTTAAGTTAAAAAGGAGAGTAGCTCATTAAATTTGCACAATGGAAGAGCCGAGCCACTGAAACTGTTTGTTCTCTCACTTATTAAAAAAGTTTACCCTCAAATCACATTCTTAGAAGAGCTTCATAAATGCCTTTCTATTAAGAAATATAATACAGCATTTGGAAACACGTTTGTTCTGTAGTCTTCCATGTTTAGAAGATACTTCTGGTAGCAAAGCTATTTTCCAGGACAGTTTGTTGTCTTTTTGGAAAAAAACCCAAAAACAAAACCAAGTATCTCCTGTGGCAAAGCAATAATATTTCTTTTCAGTGGATTTGTTTTGTCTCATTTTGGTACTGCACAAGACAATAGCACACCTTACATGTGGCTACATTGGAAAAACCCCTTTCACACTGTAAAAAGCAGAGGTCAGCTCCCATTCCAGCCTGGGCTCTGATACATCCAAGAAATCATGACAGCACTTGACAATCTCAAACACCTCTACATGACAAACAAAGGCCTATCCACGTGCATGCCCCGATGTTGTTAGTATATGGTCTTGGATAGCACAGCAACTGTGTGATTATATCATAGTTAAAACTAATCAAGACTTTATTAGATTTTCCTGTTTGCCTTCCCAGATGGGCTGCCATCAAGCAGACCTACTCAAGGCCATGTAAGCATGTCTGCATATACGTGCAAAGAAAGCCCTACAGGAAACAATAAAAAAGGGAGGGAGAAAGAGGAGATGATGGTGTTACACCCATTCACCATAGTAACCCCAGGGAAAGAGAGCACTAAAAGAGAGGTGGGACAGGAGCACCTCAAACGACAAGGGTTTCCTCAGGGAAAAGGCAGAAGCATAATCTCTCCACTGACAAACATGGCCAAACTCAGCATGTCAACCCCTGCTAGAACAGTTTTATCACTAATACAAGGAGGCATTTGTAACCCATTGCATTGCATTTACACCAACAGCATCCTAACTGTGCAGCTCAACAATGACACCAGCAAAACAAAAAAAAAAAAAAGAAAAAAAATTTACTAACTCGCAAATTAATGCACTATCCAGGTATGCTCAGTAACAGAACTTGTAATCATCAAGTTTCAGATTAACTTAAACTATTATGACTTAAGATCTACATGGGTATCACATGGGTATTAATATGTTTATATGGAGACCCTAAAGAGAAAGCAAATAAAGCAACAGTTTAGCTACCACAGAACTGTGTTCCCTTCAAAACTGGATCCAGGATCTGTAGCTATGTGCCAACAGTCTATTTACATATTGAGCTTTTAAGATAAAAAGATGGCAAATCAAAAATAACTAAAATTTCAACCAGCCAGATTCCTCAGCTTTAGAACTCAAATCATAGGTTTGATAAGGTTTCCATAATTTGAAAGAAAAATAGTAAGACTCATTTAAACTACTGCACAAAAGGTGACTTCAAAGTAATGTGGTGGGAAAGGAAATAAAAGTCTTTCATGGTATCTTTGAAACAAAAAAAGTACTGGGTGGGCAGCTGAGGAGATAGCAGGATTTTTAACAAGACTGCACCGAAGTGTTTGGGAATCTTTCAGCCTTTCCAGTAATCTATATGTACTAAACAGCTCTTATAAACTGAAACAATGCCCACTGAAACAAAGGCTGGGGAACATGAATAGAGAGCCTTCTTTATTCTTTCATTTGCAGCCATCAATTTTATCCAGAAACAAAAGACTGTACTCTGCTCTCCAAAAACAGGCCTTTGTAAAGATTGTTTCAGAATAAAAACACAAGGGAAGGAAGAATTCAAATTTTCAGCAATTCTTAATCGCCCTGTGTTAAGCATTCTGAATTAAGTAGAAGTTGCAACTTCAGACACACTGGGTCACATCAAGTTCAGCCTAAGAGCACTGCAAGACTTAAACCATTTTAACTCTAAGAAAAGAAGGATGCTGAAATATTTTTATCCCCTTATCTGGGGCAAAAGGCGAAAGCTAGTGAAGATTATGGGACACATCATTATAATTTACAGGATTTTGTGTGATTAGTACAATTCCCAAGACACTTTCAAATTTAAGATAATATTACTTGTACATTCATCTGCAGAAGGACACCATTTAAATAAAAACAAACATCTTTTAAGACAGAAAGCAATTGCCTTAGCTTGTACCCACATAAAACCTACTCAGTGGAGTCACAAAGCATTGAACAAGCTCAGCACTTGGAAAATTCTTCTCTCAAGTACTAATAGACTTTGCGAAATCAAAATAAAGTTACTTCTAAAAAACTGTTCTGCTTTCCTCAACTGTTATGACTTGTTTAGCCATTTTTAACTGCTAAATGAGTGATAAGCATTACCATCTCCAGATGCTACAGAGACAGTCTCACATGGTATCACATCATGCATATAAGCTCAGTACTGTAGATCTCAGATTAAATACAACTGGAAAACAGCAATTATGAAGCGACATGATGTAAATTAGAAGTCTTCTGTCAAAACTGTTATTCAATCAATTAAAAGAATTCACCATTTTGATATAGTTAGGCAGTTAAGCCAGCAGTTTTGACACCCTGTTCCTCTGTTACTTTAGTTTCATCTCTAGATATGAAATGGGGGGTTTAATTCTAAAGCTGTATTCCAGCTCAATTAAAAAAAAAAAATACTGTAACAACCTGCTTACAATTTCAACTGTATAATTCTAAGGGATTTGCATTTACATCTTTTTCTAAATACCACCAGTAAAAGTCTTCCAACAATACAGGTCTCAAAGTTTTGAAAAGTTTCTAAGTCAAGCTAGACCGAATTTCTTCACTAGTATTGACAGATCTGGACTCATAACCAATTTCCATTGTTTCTAAAAAGTAGACACATTTAAAATTCTCATAATCTGTAAAACTCAATTTAAAGAAACATGTATTTCAAAATGTAATCTCACTACCTCCTCTGCATATGCCATACACCACTGGAGTTCAGTAGTAGCTATCAATCTGAAATATCCAAGTCTCTTCTATTTTGCATATCAACTATTTTGCGTCTACATGTACTACAACACAAGATTTCTTAACAGCAATTGTACCAAAATGCATGACAAGTTGTTTTTGGAAGACTGCTTTCCTTTATTATCGTTGTAACTCAGTCTCATAGGAAAAGAAGCCAAGGTAGTAAAATGAGAAACCAAGTAGTTTCTCAAAGTATCATACTATACAGTATAATTAGTCATAGTACAGTTACCAATTGCCAAGTCTAGCCAATTCACAGGACATTATTGTGTGAAGTTCAAAACAATGTCTGACATAATTATATGTACGATGAAGCAAGAATGGCATATTAGAGCTCTTCCTCCTTAATAACCAACATTAATTTACAACTACCACAGTAATACTCAAGCACAGATCACAGAAACATTTGTGACTGTGTTTAAAGACTGGGTGTTTCTTCATTAATTTAAAAGCCAGGATGATACCCAATATTCACTTGCAACTTAGGTTGCAACTCTTGAGATTTTCCTGTCCATTTTTAGTTTTGTGTACAGACATTATCTGATACAAGGAATATGGGAAGTGGTATTATTTAGTAATGAGTTTCTACTTACTGTCATAAGGCGTAAGAAAGATACCCTGGATGACAGAAACATCTCCAAAAAGCTTTAAAAACTAGAATTCAAAATGTTAAGCAACTTTCTTAAATCTCCAACTTAGTGCAAACAAAGCTGCCAACAGTTTATACTCTCACAGTACTCAGCACTTCAGCAAATGTAGTCAAGTACAATTTGTTTTCAACCATAGAGTACAACTAGAGAAAAAGAAAAGTGCCTTTCATTCAAACTGTTCTGGAAGCCAAAAGCTCCCAAGTGGGTGCCAGGCCACATCCTCCCAGAGGTCATTTAGTTACAGCAGAAAGGGCTTTCGTTAGACCATCTTCACTTCTCATCAGTGCTCTGCTTCATGAACCACAAGATTTTAGATCAGAAAATCCATTTTCTTAAACCAACACTTGCAGCCCTCAAGCCCCTTCCCCAAGTAAGAGAATCTATAACTTTCATGCTACTATCTGGTTTAAAGAAACTTGCCTTAATCCACCAAAGGTTCATAGAATCGTGGAATGCCTTGAGTTGGAAGGGGCCATGTAAGCCATCTATTTACACCCTTCCTGTCCATGAGTAGGGATACCTTCCATTTAACCAGTGGGGCTTGCTCAAAGCCCCATCCAACCTGGCCTTGGAACACTTCCAGAGATGAGGCATCCACAACTTCTCAGGGCAACTGGTTCCACTGCCTTACCACCCCCCAGGGAAGAAGAACTCATCTCAACCTACTGTTTTTCAGTTTGTAGCCATTCCTACTTGTCCTATCTCTACATGTCCATGTAAAAAGTCTCTCTGGTCATGTCCTGCCTCTCATCCACCAGCACCACTGCACATCTGTTCATCTCCCAGCTTTATAAACCATGTTCACAGCCTATCCTGTTAACCCCCAATGAGAGACAATGGTCATTTGCTTTATTAAAAAATGAGACAATTTTTTAGTATAGCCCACATAGCTCAAAGCCATGATCCAAGTTTGGACTTTCTCCCTCTCTCACCTAGGTGAACATGGGAGTGGGCTGCATCTTCCAAAATACATGGTTCTTCAGGTAAGCCACAGCTCAGAGAAGGCTCTCTTAAAATTTCTGTATGTCTAAGTTTTAAGAATTGTTTTAAGAATTACTTTTTTTAAAAAAAATTGGTCCTGTATTTGACTACACATTCTGATTTTTCTAAAAGAAATAACCTCTCTCTGATTTGATAATAGCCTTTGTATTGCTCACACTGAACATCTCAGCCCACAAAACTGCTGCTATTCCATATAGGAGGATGTTGCTTTTTTTCTGACCTTTGGGGAGGTCTTGCAAGGCCTCTTTGGGGGGAATCACAAAATTTTAACTATGTCTTCAGCTGCTGGGTGATAATTATATGCTAATTATAAGGAATGGGAGAGTCCCTAGAGGAGTGTGTTAGTAAAAATATATTTTTTAAATATGTCAAGGAGTGCCTAGAGGAGAGGATAAACGCGCCTCTTGGAAACATGGTATTTAATTAAATATACGAATATTGACTAAAACCAAATACTTTTAAGTGAAATGCTGAGAAGATTTGGCAGTGAATCACCTTCCATCTTGGAAGCTGCTGATACTGTATCTGTTTTCATAAGCCATTTAAAAATAGAAAGCCTAATTTCCCTTCTTTATTCAGACAGAGCTCCCATGATCTTTCAACAAGAAGTGCAAGATCAAATCAAATGATGAATCATGCACACTTAGATTATACACCTCTCAAGGTGAATAGCAACATGGTCCAGCACCCAGGTGCAAAAGGTCCCTCTCATCTCACTCACAAAGTACAAGGGCGCTTGAGGAAAATATGCATCTCCTTTAAACTCATCCTGCAATAATGCATGATTCTTTCCTCTCAGGATTCACCTCATTGTATGGCACTGTTGGCCAACGAGCATCTCAGCTCAGTGGTAGGTGAGGAGTGCTTTACCACTGCTCCTGCAAAAGGATGTCAAGTATTCATTTTGCCTTCATTACTCCCCACCCAAAGTTTGGACAATGCTGAGACTCTTGGGGATGGTGCTGTGCATGGCCAGGAGCTGGACTCAATGATCCTTGTGGGATCATCAGCTTATTCTGTGATCTGTCTCACTGACCCTTACGCACAACTGGTGCCAGTGGGTTAGTGGAAGCACACAGGCTATTCCATAAGGCCACTACAAGTTCCTCCTACCTTTTATAACAAATATTTAAAATAAAAATTCCAGGGAAGGTTAGAGATTGCACAGCCTTTGGGAATGGACTTGTGCTTTGTGTGTGTACATTGTTCGAAGTAAGTTAGGCTCTCATCCTAATGGGAGTGCTGGTAACTATTGAAACTATTCCAAGCTTTCAGAACTTCTTTGTTAATCTAAAAAAGCACTTACAAAACCAATGAGAAACAGAAAGAGAGTTTAACTGGTAGATGATTCTGTTAAGCAGGAAAAGCCATTCAAAAATTCCTGTTCCTTACCACATGACAAGTCCCTTACACAATACTGTCTGTACTGAGTAAAAATAACTTTATTCACAGCTTCCTCAAGCTATTTTTAAATAAAAACATGCAATTCTGTCACAACTAAATTGTCTCATATGTTACTGCTCAGTTATTACAAGAAGTAATAAATTACATTATTGATATAAAAGCATCAATGAAACCAAGTAAGATAGAACACGACAGGGTTCTTCCAATGACGTTTCTGGGAGGTCCTCCAACTTCTAGAAACAGAAAGGAAAATAACAGATAGGAAGTTTTTGAATTACACACTCTTGACTAGATATAATTAAAAAATTTTATAATTTTGGGCAGTATTTTAAAAGCTAGTATCATAACTATACATTCATCTTTCCAGCACGCTGAGCTGCATGCCTAGGTAGCAGTAGTACCCAGGGAGAGAGAGAGCAGTGGAAGGCTCTCTAGAAAACACACATTTATTAAAAATACATAGATTGACAACATGAGAATATGTGCCTTCTGGTAAATAAGCAGAATATGTATTTCTGAGCTTGCTAAAATATCTGCCTAGATAATTTTGTGTGTTAAAAAAATCTGATTATCTCCTGTTCTGTCAACCAATTACTTAAATTCAAAAAACACCTTACACAACCTTATCTGTCCTATAATAGACGTAAAAAGGAGTTTTTTAAAAAGTATTTTAACAAAATATATTTAAATCACATGTTCAAGTTTAATACGCAAAGAAATTCAGCTCTGCAATTATCTGAATTTTAAGGATGTGTCAGTGGTATTACTATCACCCAGACCAGACAGACAATGACTGGAGAGCTCTCTGCTGCAATACTCTGCCACATTTAACTTTTCCAATGGAGTCTTTGAAGACAAAACAAAACCATAACACAAAGTTCTACATTCAAAAAGGCTGAGGTACTCCACGTAACTACCCTGGTCAGAGGCTTATGAATGTGTTATAAAATGCATTCAATTCACTATATTCAGTGTACTTTTAAAGGAGTTAATGGTGTTGGAGTCTGTTAACGGAGTCGTTTATCAGAGACACCATAAAATTCGGGCTTATACAGATAAAAAAATAAATCTAAGATACAGGTATATTTTGAGAGACAGATTTACCCACAGTAGGGGGTCTTGTTTGTTGCCACACAAAACAACGTAAATATTCCTCATCCCAATTCTGCGAGAGGCTACTGCTGCTAAGGGTAATTACTAGAAGGGTAGAGCAGGGAAGAAATGCCACTGCTGGACTCTCAGCTGAGGCAGCTTAACAGGAGTGTCATTTAGGGTAGTAGCTTTATCACCTGGATACATTCACTAAGACCGGGAACAAGACCAAAATTGCCTGCAGAGGGTAATAACTTATGTCCTTTGTCATAATTCGAATTCAAACGAGTCATCTAAGCTCAAAAGGCTCAAAACTGCTTTATTGTTTTTACTTGCTTTTGATTTAGAAACAGACAACATTCAAGAAATGATTCAATTAGCTTTTATTAAAAAAAACCCTCCCTTTTTGAGAACTTTAATTTGTGTTCCAGTTTATTTCTAATAGTAGTTTCATTCCTGTAAACTACATACTAGCTTTCCCATTCCTTCGTTGGATTGGAATTGTTGTTTTAGCCAGAAAAATAAGACTCATTCCTTTCATCTTCTCTTCTGTCAGGAATTTTTTCATGTAATACTCCCAGACTTATACTGATATGCTAACGAGCAAAATAGAGTGTAGTTTTCATTCCCTTCTTTCTTGTGCACTGCCAAAACTCTTAAGCTGTATCTCCTGTACATAAACAACATCCACAGACTTGCTCTTAAAATCTAGCTCCAGTTACCATCATCCAAGTAATTCCATAATAGCAGCTTTTCTATACCACTAACTAATAACAAACCGATTAGTAACTCTAGAAGATAAAGGTAAATGCTGTGTTGCAGAGAGGAAAAACTAAGTTAAAAGGTTCAACATTTCAGAAAAACCTGATACAAATAACCTCCTACAAACCAGAACTAGTAGGTATGATTGATGACAGGTAAAAAAGTTAGCACTGCACCTAGCTGGTTAAGGTTCTTGCAGTATACATGATGGAAGAAGGGGAGAGGGAAAAGGAGCTTTTAAAATGAAAGTGTTGTACAGACACAGGTCTATAAATCTGAATTCATACCCAAGTTCCAATTTTGTTACACACTATTAAAAATCAACCCAAACCTGATTTAATGGATACCCAAACAAGGGGGAAATTGGATTCCCCAACCATAACGTGCCAGTGACACTGAGTGATACATGAAAGCAACACGGCTAGTTCCTGTCTTTAATTCATAGCCTGTGCTTCAATTTCAAACCCGTCTTGGGTAGGGGGAAAAAAAAAAAGAAAAAAAGAAAAAAAGATGGAATAAAAGCTTACTGCAGATTTTGTGCTTTACAGATTTATTGAGATAGGAGGACTAAACAGAACTGAAAGCACATACAGTAAACAGCACATAAGGACTTAAAAAAAACCCAAAAACAAAAAAAAACACACGAAAAAACCAACCCAACACAACAACAGCCGGTAAGTGGCACACACAAGTTTCTGAACAGGGTGTTTGCTATCACATGCAGCCGCTCATGCTCAGCCGGACACTCCCGCGTCACGCCAGCCACCCTGCCTCGCGTCCTCCCAGGACTCAAGGGAAAATCCCCGGCTGCCGTGGAGCAGCGTTTCAGCACCTCGCTGGCCCGGTGCAAGTCATCAGCCCCTGGGAGCGCCTCAGAAACTGCGTGCAGGACTCAGCTGCCCGGGCACTCCGTGAGAGGACGGGAGTGTCAGAGACACGGAGAAGCGGAGAGGAGGCAGGAGGCCGGGCGGGCTCCTCCCGCCCCCGGTGCGGCGGAGGCAGCGGGGCCGCACCATGGACAGTGGCTGCGCCCGCCGCCTCCCCCTGCCCTGCGCCAGCCGCTGCGGGAGGGCGCCCTGCCCGCCCCGGCACCCCGGCCCCGCCGCCGGCCTCGCCTCAACCCGCTCCCCCGGCCCAGCAGAAATGCCCCAATCGTAAATACCATTAAGAGGCGATGATCTGCGCCATCTGTCCCTTGGACTTACAGCCCTCTCCACCCCCGGCGCCGCGCCGGATACGAGCTCAGCGAGCACAAAGCGAACGGGGAACGCACCGGGTGCCCCGGCTCCGTGCGGCTCACAGCACCCCTCGCCGCCGGAGAGGATCCCATCCATCACCCCGCGGGCACTGCCCCTGCTGCCCCAACGGGATCCATTTTGTCGTCTCCCCGTCACCCCCACACCCTCCCGGTCACTCTCATCTCGTCCTAGACCTCCACTTTCTGCACCCCACGGGGAACACACCGCGGCTAGCGGTGCTGCCCCGCGACCACCTGCCCGGGACCCTGCCACTCGCCTGCCCGGAGCGCCCCGGCAAGGCTGCCGGGGGGAGGCAGCAGGAGGACTTTCATAATAATAAATTAAACACTTCGTGGCCCGAGCCCGTCCCAGTGGAAATTCCCGTTAGCGGCAGGGGGTGGGGAAGCCCAGCGCCCAGGCGGAGGCTGATTAAATTCTTCCCGGAGAAGGGATTAGCGGGCGAGGGAGCCGGGGGTAGTAGAGGCGCGGGGGCTGCTCTCTGGCACCCCAGCCCGCCCTTCATCACGCGGGGCGGAGGAGGGATGTTCGCTCCGTCCCCCACTCGGGTAGTT
This sequence comes from Sturnus vulgaris, assembly GCF_052056855.1. NCBI lineage: Eukaryota > Metazoa > Chordata > Aves > Passeriformes > Sturnidae > Sturnus > Sturnus vulgaris. The sequence goes on from NC_142243.1 coordinate 112,000,119, forward strand.
TGTCCCCCGTGCTCCTGCCAGGCGCGCGGGTACCGGCCAGCTCCCCCCACGTCCCGCGGCACCTGCTCTCCTGGGGATCGCTGCCCCCATCGCCTCTCGCGTCTCGGGAACACACTCTCCCCCTCCGCCTGCCCCCGGCAGGAGCTCCCCCTTCTCTCCTGGGCGCGGAGCCCGGTGGCGGGGCTACCCCGAGCAGGTGGCTCTACACGAGCGGCCACGAGCCGCCCCGGGGCACCCCGGCCGCCTTCTCCTACCCTCTCCCCGAGACCCCCACCACAAAGCGGAGCTTGCTTGCTTACTTGCTTCCCCCCCCCCCCCACCCCTTTTTCCCCCGGCTCTCCCGCCTTCCTCGGGCATCGCCGCCCGCAGGGGAACAAAGAGCCGCAGCCCGGCCCGCTCCCCGCCGGCGGTGCTTACCTGCTGCAGGGCCGCCAGCAGCATCAGCGCCAGCGGCGGCAGGATCCGCGGCAGCGCTCCCGGTACCCGGCACATGGAGGCGAGGAGGGGCGGCGGCAGGGCGGCCCCCAGCAGTTCCGGAGCGCGGCTGGAGCCCGCGGAGCGGGGCGAGGGGAGCGGCGGGGAGGGTCGGGCAGCGGCAGCTGCCGGGAGCTGCGGTCGGCGTCTGCCCCCGCCTGCCGGAGCCGGCTGCCGCTCTAGCTCATGGGCAGCGATGCAGCGGAGGGAGAGAGAGCGGGGGGCGGAGGATGGGTGAAACTCAGCTCTGGGTCAGCCTGCTTGTCTCTCTGCCGAGCCCCCTCCGCGGTGCAGCGGGTGGGCAGGGAAGAGGAGGAGGAGGAGGATGGGCAAACAAAAGGCTGGGAGATAAGAAAGAAGTAGTCGCTGCTGCTGGTGCTGCGAGGCCGGTGCGGCGGCAGCTCCCGTCGGCTGGCAGCCTTCCCCACGCCTGGATCGTGCCCGCCTGGCTCCTCCCGCCGGTGCCCCCCAGCGAGCTCGGGCAGGCGGCTCCTCTCAGCGCCTCAGCCCTGGCACGCCAGCACCGCCGCTTCGCCGGCCCCAGCCCTGCTGCATGCTCGCCCCGCACTTTCTCTCTCCTTCTTTCTTCTCCTCCCTCCACCCCTCCCCCTGCAGGCAAAGCCCTCCGCCGAAGCACAATGATAACAATACCCCAGCAGCCTCTGCCTGCCGTGCGCCTGTCTACGCGCTCGCCCGGTGCCTGCCTGCCTGCCTGTCTGCTGCTGGCAGCTCCCTCTCCGCCTCCCGTCGCTCCCTGCCGGCCGCACGGCCAATGGGAACGGCACTGCACAGTGAGCGCCGGGGAAATTCGCCGCTGTGCCTGCGAATGGTGCTGCCCCTCCTCGGTCCCCGGAGAGCGGGCGCTGGGGACAGCGGGGCAGGCGCCGGCGCCCGTTGACCCTGCAACGCCAGCAGCTAAAGAGCGGTGGAACGAAATAAATTCCAACCCACGCACTTGGTGTACTGCAATGGTTTGGGGGGAGAGAACTTTCTGGGGAAAGAAGGACCGGTCCCCGCCGTGCTCGGTAGGGGACAGTCGGTGTAGCGAGACGCTGCGGGGGCGCCGCTGATGCCCAGCCCGGGGGTCGTGGGACGGCCCTGCCCGCCCGGTGCTGGCGGCGCGGCAAGTTCCGCTCAGCTGTTACTGCTTAGCCTTCCTTTTTTTTTTTTTTTTTTTTTTTTCCTTTAGCTACTTTCCCTCCCCCTCATTCCGTATTTCTTTTCCTAAACTACTTGCTGAATTTATGTTAGCAAATGTTTTCAAGAGCTTGGCTGGGTCCTCAGTCCGCGGGTCCAAAAATGTCAGCGTGCGGAACGGAGCTGGGAAGCGCTGCTGAGCGACCGGTTACAGAAGCAAGTACCAAGTGCTGGGTCATTTGCGGAGCTGGCACGGATTTTCGCTCCGCCACCATCGGCAAAGTTGTTTTGTGTCTATGCATCAGAGCTTTCATCCTGGGACATAGTAAGGGGAAGATTCGTAGGCATTGGCCCCTAGGCAATCTCATGAAGTGCTCATTCAAAATGGTGCATTATTTATTTTAAAGCATCTTTACACCTGAACTTGCAAGAAAAATACTCTTCCCAACACCCCCCCCCCCCCCAACCCCTTTAGAAAATAATGCAAACAGTCATGCTCAATGTTTTGAAAGAAAACAGCGGATTTGCCTTTTTATTTTTCTCGGGGAAAGGCGGGGTAAGTACGTGCTTTTACGATGCCGATTTCATTAGGCTGTGAATTGAAAATAGCGGTCACTCGTGAGCTGCGGTGCAGCTGCGCACCCGAGGCAGGGGAGAGGGACGGAAGGCCCCGGAGCCGCGGCGGTGATGCGCGCCCGCCCGTGCCCGCAGCCGGAGCCGCAGCCGCGCCGCCCGCCGCCTCCGCGGGGCAGAGCAGGGCCCGGGCACCGGGCGAGACAGACACCACCTGCAAGGCTTCAACGCCGAGCGAGACTCAGCCGAGCAGAGGCGGCCACAGCGAGCAAAACAGGCTCCCCCCGCCACCCCCCTCCCTTCCCGCGCCCTCTTTAAAGTTGTAGCCCGTGCGATTGTGCCCATCCCAAGAGTTGCGAAGAGCAGTGAGAGAAGGAAAATACGGCTGGCCATGGATTAAAATTTAGCGAAAGACTGAGGGGAAAGTAAACAAGAAGGGCACAGCTGATGTTCATAGCCTGTTACAAGGACGAGTTTCCCGGTTTTGCACCTGACGGAGCATGTGTTCGGTCTTTTTAGCAATTCTAAAGAGAAATGCGTGGATTTGCTTATGAAACAGTAGGTTTCCCTGAGTAACAGATTCCTGTTTGTATTTTCTGATAGGTAGGCAAAATATTAGCATTTGCTAATGGCTGTATTTGAGCATTTATTCACTTTTACAAGTGTTTTACAGAATGCAAAGCTCACATTATAAACTACTCCATAAACCAGCTGTCCGATGAGAATAATTACCTGTCACCTAAATGAGCCTGGCCCCTCACATCGTTCAACCCATCCATCCCTAAAGGCTTGAAAAACTAAAGGTTCTGCAGCATATCTGGAAAGTTACCAGATCGGAGCTCTGGCTGATGCTTCTTATGGTTCTACTGCTGCCTTTAAATTTACTTGGCAGGATTAGTAACACTGGCAGAAAAATTGCTCTCACCAACATAATTTTTCTGAATCTTCTAGCCTTGAACAAGTTCGAATCAAACAGTAGGCTTCCCTGATTTACTTAAAACCAAAAGTTTCCTCTGGCTCATAGTTCCCTACTTCTGGGTATTGTGATAAAGAGATAAGAGAGCAGGGGTGGGTAATACCTTTTGAGGTATAGTCTCTGCACCACATCTCTTTATGGTGAGAGGCATTTATCTGGGAGAGCAGAGCAGAAGAGAAACTTGCGTGTTGCTTCCAAACATGAATGACTCCTCAGAGAATCCTTAATCTGTAGCATAAACCCAAGAGAACACCTTTTTTATTTTTCCCCCCACAGAAATAATCTAGCATTTAGTAGGCATAGCTGGAAATTCGGAGTTTGTACTGCTGCTAGGATGAGATCGTCAACTTTGTTTGATGTATATGATGCAAAAGCCAGCAAGCTGGCAATTTCTGGCCAAGATTCAAACAAGTGATTTAGAACTCAAAGGGTTGATCTCCTAATTCAGCTTCAGATTGCATTTGTGACTGTGTTTTAACTAGTATGAAAATAGTGGACATAAGTTAATGTTCAAGCTAGGAGATCTCAAGGGCTTCCAGAAAAACCTTGTTAAAATTCCATGATTGAGTTGAAGAGAGGATTAGGGTAATTCCCATGTTAGTCATGGAGTTGAGTCTCTCTTTCAACTTGTCCAAATTAATTTTCATTTCTAAGGTTCATAAAAATTCTGTAAAAAAAGAATGCTTTCAATTTGGAACATACTAGATTGTTCATGGCTTCAAATATTTTGGAAAAGGAGACCCTTTCCCTTGCAGGTCTATTCTTGTATTTCATCTGCCAGGTACTGCCACTACTACTCCTCTCCTCAATTCAAATTATGCAAATTAAGTATTTTACTGACAGTTTAAGCCCTTATCTGACATTTATGCATGTGATTTTAGCAAGGTGAGTTACACTGCACATGTGCATACCTCTGTTGCTAAGTATTTACAAGATGGAAGCATAGATGCATTGAGCAAAAGTACTAAGGGCATATTAAGTTTTGCCCAGTTTTCTTGTATTCTTCATGACATATGAAAAAATACTTCTATTTGTAAAAAAAAAAAAAACAATCCAAATCACACAATTAATGGGTCTGAGGGCATCCAATGCTTATTAATGAGTTTTATCACAATAGTGGAAAAAGCAGTGAATGTTTTTTACTATGACCCAAAGGCTGCACACACCATCAGCTAATCCAGGTAAATTCTCCTAACAGAAAAGAAAGAAGTACTAACAAAAACAAGAATCCAAGTTTTTAAAGCAGTGGTTTTTAACTTGGATATTCTTATCATCCTGAGACTCCAGATTTATTTTGAGTAGTCTGTGACAGGCAGTGGGGAAAAAGCATATTTGTATATTCTGTGTAGCAACTTCACGCATGTGAAATTCCTAAGGGGAGGGAGATCTTTCTGAATAGTAAGATTGTTAGTTGTTGGCACCACATGAAAATGATTTATTGCTTTAGGAACTAAATAATCATGTATGGCCAAGAAGAATGCAGTTTTATGTAGATAGCATCAAGTGGGTAAGAAAAACTGAGTGGCACAAATTCTGAAACAGCTTAAATATTTAAAAACTTAGAATAATTTAAATATTATTGTTAGTGCTGTTGTCTTTCTCTAACTTCAGTAAAATAAGTATGACATTTTTTTACGGTTTTTTTAATATGCTTTTTCACCAATGTGAACTAAAACCCCAATAAGTTCTGTCATTATATTTAGGTACATATTCTCAGAAAGAGGGGGGAAAAGGTGGTCTTAGCAGTAAGATAGTAATATTTATTTGACTGTATCTTGCAATTTCTTACAGAACTTGAACAGTTTATCCTGGTGGGCTTTTCTGGCCCTATCATTACTGAAGATGCATAGCTCTACATGTTTTTCCAAATTTTTCTTACATCAAGGCAATGAAAGACATGGAAAGGTAACTACAGCTGCAGCATTAGTGTGCTGTTATGCTCACATTTGAAAATCAGCTGGGTTAGGATAGAAGAATGTAGCATACAGCACATCTGTTTCTGCTTTAGCAAGCCTCGGCAGCATTAATTACTTTTTATTGAGATATGTATGTGTGTATGTGTGTGTGTATACACACATACACACACACACACACATATATATATATATGATTTGTAGAAAAGGATTTTCTTTTCCCTTTTCTGGTAGCTAAATTGTATCTGTCGCCATAGTTATATTTCTGTTAATTGCTAATGAATTTTGTAAAGGATTTCTCTATGGAGAAGAAGCTGAGCATATGTAATCCAGATGTGATACAATATATTTGCATATTGTGTAATTGGCTTCATGTTTATACCCGTAGTGTGAAGATCTGGGATCAACATATTCAAGCTGATTGCTTGTGCTTCATTCTTCCAGGAATCTCATTCAGCATCACTGCCCACTGCCTTCAAGCTGTTTGGCATGGAGAGTTTCTATTGAAAATCAAGATAGAGACCTTCTGATCAGCATAGCATCTCTATTCAGTGGGATATCTTTAAAAAAAAAATCTTTTCCAGAACAAGGCTTTAATCATATGGTGTGAGAAAGGATGATCGACTTGTAACTGATGATCGACTGAAAGGATGATGACTTCTAACAAGGGCATATGATGATTTCTAATCTCCACAACAGAAAGTTTTAGAGTTTCACAGAGCTGCTTCATATTGATTAGGCCAGTAGGAAGAGGTGGACTTGCTTCTTAAAAAGCTAGCTTCAGTGAATACTTTTTTTATTATTTATGATTTGAACTATTTCCTTTTTCTTGATTGTCTTTTCAATGATATCAAGTAATAATTTTATTGTCTTGGGACATTATGTCTTAGTATTTTATATCACCACATCTTATTTTCATTAACCGTAGTATTTCCTTTATATTAGTTAATAAGTTTTAATTCTCTGTTTCAAGCCAAGTGCTTTTTGAAAACTTCAGAAAAATTCTGTGTTCTTTTAGAAGAATGAGATCAGGGAAAATATGTAATTTTATTTTTGTTGAAAAATTCGTGCTGCTATCTCAGGTATTTTACTCCAAGCACTGAAACAGAAAGCTTAACTTTGTGAGGAGCATGATCCTTACATTGAGGTTGTGCCTTTTCCAATTGCTGTTAAAGTTGGCCAAAATCTGGCATTTTTACAGATCTGAAAATTATGTTGTTATAGTTCAGAAGAGTTTCACAGCCATATCCCCTGACAGATCTAGCTGCATCCAATATACCTTCTATTCCCCTAACAACTGCTGTTTTGCAAAAATTCTGCAAAAAAGCCAACTTCATAGAACAAGTCAGTGTCCCTTATTTTGGGAATGGAGGAGATGCTCTGGAATTTCCCATAGTTCCTGTTGGATTAAACACGGCAGAGATGGTAGGGACTGTCTGTATTCATGAGTTTGTTGCTTCCCTTTCAGACAACGTTCTCAAAAATTGCAAAAGGATTCAGAAAGTTTAGAGCAGTTAGAAAGTTAGGGAATTGTGGATTCAAGCATCTGAAAAATTGTTTTTATTGACAAGTACATGAATAATAGTAGTTCTCTTATTAAAAGCATTTACAATTTTTCTGCAAAAATTCAGTCCAAGTTAAAATTAGACATGCAGTGAAGTAGTCATGGAGAAATATTTTACATGCTTGCAGAGAAATCTGATGGTTTTTAAAATCCTCCTACTTTTTGAATCATTTTTACATTTGTAGGACTCAAAAATGACTTTCGTCTTTAAAATGAAATTTTGCAGATCTTCTATATATTTTGCAGCAATGTAAGCCGAAATCATCCCCAAATGCTATCTGAATTTACATGGCCAGATCATTAACCTGAACTTTAGGAAGTCTCTAAATATTTATTCATAGGTGAAGAGTATTCTCGCTTGGGTAGAGTAGACCCCTGGCAGCCTGCAGACTTGGGTTTTTGTCCTCACAGTGCCGGGTATGTCCTGTGAAAAGTCTGATCTCTGCAGGCACAGCTGTGTCTGCAGCTTCAAACAAAACAAAACCAAACAGACCAAAAAAAGGGCTTTTTCTGTGGCACTGTGGTTTGCTACTGCTAACAGCTGCCCACCTTGTCTCTTCCCCACGGGTCTCCATCCTCAGAGCAGGGGAACGTGTGCTTGTGCCCCTCTTCAATGGTTTGTTGGTTCAGAGGCTTCAACAGCGACGTGAACTGAGGGTGCCCCCAGGGAGCTGCCAGGCAGTGGATTAGAGAATGGCATGGTGACTGAGGCCATGGAGAGGGAGGGATATTTGGATTAAGGTGTTAACTACTGTCATGGCAAGATGAGACAGGGTTCCTTCGTCAAAGCCCTGCGCCTGCCTTCTTCCTGATTATAAACACCCCTCTGCTGCATCTCACCTCCGGATCAATGGGAGCTCCTGAGGGCTTGTCATATTTGAAACTTGGTCCATTTTTTTCCCTAGAGTCTTAAAGAAAGAATTTAGGAGTTGAAATTAAGGGATTTTTTAAAATTATTTTTTTGTAACTGTAGCCCTAATTTATTTTCTGGTTAAACATCACGATCCAATACATGTGCAGATTCTGAAAACAACTAACTAGCTAATAAAAAAAAACCTATTACTTTAGTTCTTTGGCTTTAAAATACAATCTCCTTTTCTCTGCTGCTAATGGGTCATATTCATTGTTTTGTCATATTTTTCTGAAGTCAAAAGGGGCCATTTTAATAATTTATTTTGACATCATCAAAGCACAGGCTTAAAAATATTACCTAGTAGTTTTCCTAACAAGGCCAAGAACTTGTGCAGAGCAAGGGGATGTTTTTGAGACAGACATAGAAGCTTGACTTAGAGTGACAGAATCCAGCACAAGTCCCTCCAGTTATATTTCCCTGGTGAAATGCAGTTCTTCTGTGAGAAATCTTACTTCACAAGTCAGGGACAGACACTTTTTCCACCCAGGCCTTTCTTTGAACCACTGTGGAGAGGGTGCAGTATGAGCTGCTGCTACAGCCTCGTCTGTTCACAGTTCCTGAGCTGCAGGCAACAGCAGGGAGCTCAGCACGGACTAAACACCCAAGTGTTCACTTTGATTTGCAGAAGGGTTTTGTGTCCAGCGCTGAGCTTTGTGCTACTGCAGTGGAGCCTACGTTGCACCACGGCTATTGCATAGCCAAGAATATGCTTAAAATGCCTCACAGGGTTTGTAGTCAGGCATTCTTTATGATTTGCCTTAAAATTGTTGCTTCGGAAATGTTATGTATCCTAGATTAAATGGAGAAAAGTATAGGCTGTCTTTTGACATAATATTACATGAAACATTACTAAAGAAGTTGCTGCCTAAACTAGACATTTATTCTTTTCTACAAAAAATTCTTATTTTCATTTAAAAATTGCTGGTGTTGGAAAGTCTAATGGTTCCTGTACTAAGTTGTTCCAGTGGATGGTTACCCTTCTCTTTAAAAATGTCACAGATTACTGTCATAGAATCATAGAATGGTTTAGGTTGGAAGGGACTTTAAAGATCATCTAGTTTCAACACCCTTGCAGTGGTCAGAGACACCTTTCACAAGGCTAGAGTGCTCAGAGCTCCATCCAGCCTGGCCTTAAACCCTTCCAGGAAGAAAGCTACTTTTATCTAACTTGTGTGATTTCTAGGCATTCACTCTTGTTACTTTTTTCAGCACTGAAAGAGTTAAGTTTTTCATCTTTCTTTTCACTGTATTGGAACAGACTGGTTACCTTTGATAAGATGAAGCTTTTCCTCATTAAGCTAACTAAATCAAAGTCTTTGAGTATTTCATTAGCTACATAACTCCCAATAATTTAATAAATGTTCCAGTTCTTCTCTGACCCTCTAATTTTTAAATGCTGCTTGAAATACTGGTACTAGAACTGCATGCTGTATTTTACCACCAGCTGTAGTAATTTGAAGAACAGAAGTAATACGTGTACCAGACTCCTACTCAGTGCTCCCGTGTTAGCAGATACAGTGATCATATTAACCCTTGCATCACACCCTTGCTTTGGTTACCAGATGACCCCCCCCATCAGAACCAGTTTCCCAGAATAATATCCTTTTCACAGAAACACACCCTTCAGTATTTGCTCTCGGGCCAGGAAGAACCCTCATTTTCCTTTGCAGTGAAGCTTTTGTAAATACATTCTTTGCAGTTCCACTCCTGGCAGTCTTCCACTTCCATCCCACGCTCATCACTTTATATCTCTCCGTATTCTCTCCTGACACTGATTTGGAGTCATCACCAGATTGCCTTTGCAAATAAATATCCTTGGGAAGCCAGGAGTGCTGATAAATAATGTTGAGTTTCCATATCCATTAAAGCAGCCATGTCCCTTTTGATTCTGCTTGAACATATCTTAAGCTTATGAAGAGAAGAATGTGTAATCCCACCTGGAGATGAATCAGTAAATTGTAAACACATGCAAGGCATTCAGAACAAGTGACAAAATCCTTCCAAGTATGGGTCCTTGTGTCAACAGCTAGGAAATGGCAGCAAAAGAGCTGAAGGATGAGAAGAGCAGAAGAGAACTGATGATGGTGAATGTATCACAGTTGTGAGGAGTCTGGATCTTAGCTTTGTCAAAACAAAGAATTATGTAGTGTTTAGTTATCCATCAAAACCACAATTGATACGATCCTTGGCTGTAACTTTGCATTGTATGCACTAAATTACAGGCCTTGGGTTGACTTGGAGAGTTGTTTGTGCGTATTACTTTGCCTCACATCTGTTCCTTCCTAGTGCTGTTACTTCCCTAGAGTCAGGGAACTGAGTAAACACTATAAACTTCAGCCTGGACTGGGGTAACATATAACTTTTGGAAATGGTTAATTCTTTCAGTGGCTTTTTCACACTTTGCATACACATCCTTATTGTGACTCAGCGCCTCTACTCATAGTACTGGCTCTTCTCGAGGAGTGCTTGGAAAACAAAAGTCTGGCAATAATTTTGCTGCTGGAGACAATATTTTAATAGAATCATAGGATTGTTTAAGTCTGACTGAGGATTCACTCAGTCCTGATAAAGATATTAATCAGGACTGGCCCCAGCTCTGACTGTGGCTGCCAGCTGGATGTCGCTCCATTCACCACCACTCCCTGGGCCTGGCCATCCGGACAATTTTGGGATTTTTGTACAGTGAACACTGCACCTATCCAAGCCATGAGCAGCCAGTTTCTCCAGGAGAACACTGTGGTACTCAGTGTCAGAGCCTTTTCTAAAGTCTTGGTGGACAGCATCTGGAGCCTTCCACTCATCCACTGAGTGTGTCAGGCTGTCATAGCAGGAGATCAGGCCAGTCAAGCAGGACCTGCCTTTCATGAGCTCAGGCTGGCTGGGCCAGATCTCCTGGTTGTGCTGTGTGTGCTCCATGGTGGCACTCAAGGTTTATCTGCTCCAAAGCATAAACAGCCAAAATCACATTACAGAGAAAATTATAGGACATTGAAAACTATTTGGCCTTAAAATTCTATTGCAAAATGCTATTAGTCTTGCAGTGTCTTTGATAATTATTTGCAGGTATAATAAGAAAGAAGTGAAAACTAAGGGCATAAGCTCTAAGGAAGAAAAATTCTCCTGTGCTTGTTCAGATATTTGGCATTTCCCTTTACTCTTCCAGTAGCTAGAGTGCATCTATGGTTGAGAGTAAGATGAAGAAAAGATCATGATAAAGGACACCCTTGTTCTTCTTTCTAGTTTATCCATTGTCTGTTTTGGGTAAGATCCTTCTACATCTCAGGAAAGTCTTGTCTCTGGGTAAAATCCTCAAAAGTAAAAACAGCTTTAAGAGCTTTTTTTTTTTTAAGTAAAAACAGCTTTTAAACAGCTTTGAGGGCTGTTTTTTAGAGTGGATTTTTTTTTTGTCTAGCCCCCTAGACAAAATGTGTTTTTTGTCTAACACATTCCTGGTTGAACAACCAGCTGCTGTCAGAAGCTTTAGGAAGAAGAAAATAATTTCAAACGTAGCTCTGCCTCTCAAGGGATGTCAAACAAAAGGCTAACATAGAAGAGTAGCTGGGAATGGCTCCCCAAAAACTGTGGGGGAGATTGGAAAGGGGAAAAGGATTGCATTATGGAGAGGGGTCTCCAAGATCCTGGGATGTTTCTGGCATGCTGCTTCTTGCATAAAGGGGGTACCTTTTCTCCATTGAGGAGCAGACATCTCTACAGAAAAAAAAAAGAAGAAAAGATCTGTTTGGGGAATTATTATATTTGCTCTAAGAGATCCATAAAGAGGCAACTGAGAAGTAAATAGCTTCTTATGCTAGGACCAAGGGATCAAACTGGATAAAAAGAGTCAGGAAGGAGTCAAAATAAATAAAATTAGTGGAAAAATGATGGCAATGGAAATCTTTGGCAAAAGGCTGGACAGCATGGCCCCAAGCTTTATTGCTGTCACTGTAGGGAGCATCTTTTCAAGCATTGGCTATAGGACCTTCCCACAGCAATCACTTAATCCTTCTTTCCCTCATTTTGAATAATGCTGTTCTTTCCACACATTCTTGGGAAAAATTCAGCATTTAACCATAAGTGGGCCAAAAGCATTTTCCAGTTTTAAACTAAGCAAAATTAAGCCAAACTATTATTTTTTTGCTGTCTGTGGAACACAGAGAAAGCACCATATGCTGAGGAACTGAAAATAAATCAGATATTCCCTAGTGAGGAGTGAATTCTCAGCAACATTAATATCTAGACTATCCAGAGAACAGATTTTCCTTTGAACATTGTTGAAGATGAATCCCAGTTCCTGGCAATGTTGATGTTTCCACATTAATATCAGGAGACCTTCCTTATTAACTGATGAGGCCCTGTGGCAACATGAAAAAAATATTTCGTCCTATAGATGAAGATTTTGAAAGATGGAGGCTTGAAACCTTGTGAAGGTTAGTCATATACATCCCTCCACGAGTCCTAATGGAATCAGGAATGCAACTATAAAATGCAATTCATAGGGAGCCTCTTGCTCCTCTTTCATGAGCCAGATGACCATGACATCTGAAGGTACACAATACTGCACAGTGGTATCCATCTGCTATAAAATTCCTATTGCAAAGGCACAGCCTATTTGTATAAATAAAATTTATATTCACAGCATTATTCAAGATTTTGTCAAGTGTCCTGAAAGCAATTCAAAACCAGAAATGGCGAAAGTAATCGATATAAAAAAAAACAAGGAGAGTGTAACTCTGAATCAAAGTTTGAAATTCTTTTCTTCAGGGACTATCCTGCACTGAGAAAAAAACCACAACACCCCAAACATGTAGGATAGAAGTATGTGGTGGAACACTGTACCATGGTGCATTTTCTCAGACTACAGAGTGGCACATTTGAAAAAAATAGTTAACATTAAAATAGTCTCATTACAGTGAGACTACTCTGAGCTGGTTCCTAAAGTGGCACTGACCCACTTGGGTTTGGTATTGCTAAATTGCTGTGCTGAAACTGATTTATGGTTTTTAAATGACCATTTTGTGTATGGTCCGTTACAGGTGTGGCCTCAGAAAGGTGTATATGAAGCATTTTTTCAGATGATTTTTACTCACTATAGTTTGCTAAAACCTGTACCAAAAAGTATTATTATAGTACTGAGAAAGTTTATTTTATTGACTGCTGTGGCTCTCCCCTGGCTCATTCTTTTCTAAAAACTGGGCACAGCCCCATAAACCACAGAAGTACAGAATCAAGATTAAATTAACCTCAATGCCACTTAGTGAGATCATTTAAGCAGTTGGAGTCAGCGTGGTTTTGCACCAATTGAGTACTGTTACAAGGCAAAATCCCATTGACTAGAATTATGTCAGTGTTTAGTGCAAAATAATGTACATTATCCTAGCTATATGAAGTCATGATGGAGTATGGTGCCAATACATTTTAAGAACGCTTTGCACAATCCTAGCAAAAAATTTAAATATTGCCAGTGTCAACTGAAGGACAGCATTCATTTTCTTGATGTCATGCTGGGTCTGAAGAAAACACCCAATGCAAAATATTGAATATGATATCAATGAAGGATTTTGTTTGTTTCAAACCAAAAGGAAATGAAATACTGTTACTCCACCCAGGTAATGATTCATCTAAATCCAAAATAAAATAAAAAAAGACCAAAACCAAACACTCTCCCCCCCCTCAAAAAAAAAAGTTCACATTAAAAAAAAAAAAGGAAACCAAACTCTGTTTGTGTTGGATGGAGAAATCAGAAATAGAATTCTGGCCAGCGAATACAGTCATCTATCTACACAACCATAATAGTTTTATAGATCTCTAACCATGTAACTATCAGTTCTGTTACTCTTTATTGGTGGAGAAGTGCATGGAAAAGAGATTAAGATATCTTTTTAGTCCTTACAGAGCAAATAAATCTTAAAATAAATTCTCAAAAAGCGAAAAAAAAAATTGTGTTATACTAAAGGCATTAAACAATATCTTTTTAAGTGTCTTGCCAACAGTTCAAACATGAAACTAACAAAACTACTCCTTTAAACACTATAAAAATTAATAACCTTGAAGCTGGGAAGGTCACAGAGGCTTGGATAATGGAATCTGCACCTCCATTACATTGTTACCTTTATGACCAAATTTTTTCAGTTGGCAATACTCTATTATAAAAGCTTGAAGTTTCCTTACATGTTAAATCAGGCACTGTATAGAGAATAAAACCCAGAAATTTTAAATACCCTGGAAATTAGGCACTGAGATAGCAGTTTCTTTGACTCACAGAAGAAGCCTACTGTTAGGACGAACTGGCTAATAAAATCCACAAGTCACCAGAAAAAAACGGAGAGGTGAATATTTTGAGCATATACTAAATGGTCACATTTGAGCCCTGCTTCTCCTTGGTGAAGCTCAAGTAACATTTACTGCTAGGAGTGGATCCATGGACTTCTGTTAAATTTCTTTCTTAAATTTGTCATGACCTGAGAATCTGCCATTTCTCTGGCCCCACTGCAGGGAATGGCCCTCTACTGTGCTACACTTTACTTACCCTTTAGATGCTTCTTCACAAACCTTAATCCTCTGTGGCTAGGATTTATCCAAATTCCGTAAATCCAGCCTAATTTTCCTTCAACTGCATTGAAAGTATCGCTCACATTCTGAGCAAATGTTGCATGAGGAACTCTCTGCTACATTATTGAACAAATGCAGCCAAGGTGATTAGCTGGCTGGTGTTGAAGTTCTTGTGTTAAAGATTCCTGTAGTTATTTTTTTCTTAATCAGTCTAGAAGACGTGTTGCTATAGGATATCAATTTGTTTATAGCATAAAATAAAGTCTAATGTTTACTATTCAGTGACCTAGCCACGCACATGTGTGTGTATGAATTACATACTGTTTTCACAAAAAAAAAAAAAAAATTGAAAAAGCACATCATGAGGCAATTTTCATAAAAGACTAACAATGCTGACAGTAGGTGTCCTTTTAACTGAAGACTTTTTTTCTTCAAGTCTCTTCAGTAAGAGGGTAAGTTCTTTAAAATAACAAAGTTAATTGTAGCTAGCACTGAAATGATAAAAAAAAGATTTGACTCTCTACGGGGGGCTATTTTTTCAACTGATGAAAGGAGAGAGATTTCTGACAGAATAATAGGATTAATTTTAAAAACATGCTCAGCTTTGGACAGTATGTCCAAAAGCAGTGACATGATTAGTGTCGTCTTTAAAGAATGTACAAAAGTTTAATTCCAGGGAAAACATTGGAAATGCTAAGACAGTAGGCATTTGATTTGCTTTGATGACTTAATAGACAGTTTAGCTACCTTTCAAATTGATGGCTGACAATTGAAAAGGATGCATTTTAAATAAGTTGTCTGGATTTCACAATCTCAGCTTCTACTGTCTTTACTGGAAATCATACAGTTAATATCTTTGGCAACAAGTCTAAGTTTTCTTGAGTCAGTTGTTTTGGGCACCACCAACTTCCCCTGTCAAACAACATGGGCAAGGAACACACAGCTTTACCATACTGATCTATAAGGAAAAGTCTATTGCATTTTACACAATTTTTTTGAAAGTGAGATCCTGATCACCTTGAAATTAGTTTATTTTCAAACTATCTAAAACGGTATTTTGTTCCATGAATACACAGCTGTCTGAAAAGAAACTTTTACATGTTCACACACTGGATAAAGATAATATAAGAAGCTATTTTGAATTCCCTGACCTTCACAGATTGAAGTTTCAACTTCAATCAGTGCTAACACAGTTTTTCTTCTTCCCTCCCCTTTTCACAATACAATAAAATTTTATTTGAATATTGTAGTGCGGGTTATAAAATCCCAGAGAATTGAAGTGGCAAGTCTCCAGGATCTGACTGTGCTAAGGGAAGAGATAAATTACCTTTCTTGAAGAAGAGAGTGATTGCTTCATGTTTAAAATCTTTCTGCTATTAGGAATGAAAAACAAACACTTGGATATTGGTCTGTGACCTCCCTACAATGTCCATGAAGGAAATCACATAAATGTCAGCTAAAGTAGGCCTTCACATAGGATGGGGTGTGAAACAATTTCCAGAGAGACTGGGGGCTTTGCCAGCTCAAAGAATAACATTTTTGAAAGACGTTTTGGGGGCAGGTGTATTATTATGCATTACAGTAACTGAACTCTTCCAACTTTTGTTGTTTTAAGCAAAAGAAATATTAGGAAGATTTTAGATTAATATTAATATAACTTCTACCTCTGAGATAGAGAACATTTTTAACATTTTAAAAGTCAATAAAGTACACTTAGAGGAGCATTCTTGTTATACTAGAAATGCACTATTTAAGCAAACATATTGTTGTTCTATAGGATTTGCCTGTCTCTTTCTATTTAATAACAAAGCTCTAACATTATTAAGAAGAAACCTAAGTAATATAAGTACCTCTGCTTAGAACATCAGCTGTAATACTAACAGTCCTTGTCATTGTTAAATTTTAAATCTTCATTGCCAAATGCACACGAGACAAAATAAATAATTTTGTGTAACTGCAGAAACCTTCCTCCCCCAGATTCCTTTCTTTTCCCCTCTAAGACTTTTTCATGCTATTTTATGGTAGCATAACACGTTAACGTCTTTATGCTGCAATTTGCTGATATGAAGTTTCATTGTGCATGTTAATATAGGAATGCTACAAGAAAGTTGCTTGATCTTCTTCCAAGTTTTAAATACCAATTTTAAGCAGCAATAGTCTCATTCACTAATTGCTGTTTATTTCTTACATGCTGCTGTATTTTTCCTTTTCTTATTTTCGCTCTCTACCACAGCAGTCTTTTTAATTGCAGCACAATTTTTCATTCTGCTCAGGTCAGTTTTATTTCCCTTCTTCCCCCAGCTTTAACAATATTTGCACAGAAAAATACAGAGTGCTGTGTTATTTTTGGCTTTTGATAAAGTAGGCAATATATTCTAGCGTTTCATTAAAACCAAGGTTAAGTAGTGTTATAAGCAAGGTGTGGAGCAAAACTGAAAAAGCTGCTTAGCTAAAATGTTGGGGTTCTTTCAAGAGGTCTTACTCACATTCAACCAATAATTAGCAGTGATGCAATCTGCGATCTCATTCTGAGAGGAAAAAAAAATCAGTTTCCTCACAAATTTGTCTCAAACCTGGACACCTTTTCATCAACAGGTTCAAAAAAGAAACAAGGGAAAAACCTATTTTTTTCCCTGCATTTTCAAAGATGGTATCTTCTTGTTGTAGATGCTTTAAACCTGAAAGAGCCATAATGTTCTAGCCTCCAGCCTTTCCTCCTACTTTGCCTCTTAGGTCAAGAAATAGAAATGAAAACACTAATGGAGGTTTTGCTTTTAGTACCTAGACTTGGGTACCCTGGAGGCTTTTTTTGAACTGCTTAATTCTTCAAGGGAAAAGTGTGAGCTTTCTTGTACTGTTCTAGTGTTATCAAACTGAACTTAGTCTGAGCGTACTTCAGGGAAAGAAGTCATCATCTCACTTTATGCTGTCTGTGTATCTATGTGTTCCTAGCAAAATTAGTAATTCAGTCTGATCCAAGTCTAAAAAATGGTTGCAAATTAATAGAAAAAGCTCATATTCATTAAATGTTCTGTATTCACTCTCATAAATTATTTTCTTCTCTGCATAGTTTTTTCTCTATCTTTCTCTATTTCTTACACTATATTCATAATGCAGTGAAATGTCAAGGTACTTAAACCAAAATAACTCGGCATTAGATAAAACAATGAATAAAATTAAGGCCTGATTTCCCTTCCTCCCATTCTTCTTTACATTTAAAAGTTATAAAAGACTATACAAAATTTCCTCAGAAGGTGGAACATAAGTGCAGCTTAATAATGAACTTTGCAAAACGCCTTTTGACATGCCTTTATTACTGACACTACTTACCAGGCTCCTGCTGAGTTTAGGGCCTTTGCATTCTGAGCACTGTGAAAACAAAGAAGCAGCTTTACACTGCACAGGGGGAGTGAAAGTAGGAAGTTATTCTTCATCTTCAAGAAGGATGGCGAACAGGGACTGTGTTAATTCTATTTTCAAGAGTATCTCTGGCCTGATAAGATTTGACCTGTTAAGGCTGATATTACGGGAGATGTTATGCTTGAATGAACCTATTAAAACAACCAAGAAAGGGAGGCTCTGTAAATCGAGTAGATGCTGTTCTGTGTATTCTCAAATTTCATAAACCCCAAATTTAGAAAAGCTTGAGTAATAATAAGATTTAATACAGGACTTTCCATCAGTCTACTATTACCTAGTACTTGAAATAAATGTTGACTTAGGTGTAGCCGTGGAAAGGGGTTTTAACCCTTTAAGTGCAGTGGAAATAAGATGCACAGCTACATGGTCATCTTTCATGATAGAAAGAAAGAGACAAGTTTATTCAGAAACACACTTGGTTTTATAGCATGACTCGCAATTCCAGGAGTAGAGGAAAGGTGATTGGTTCAGAGAGAAGACACCCCATTCCCAGGGCCTGGTCATGCACCACAACAGGTGTTCTATCTTTGTTATTAATTCCTTTTTATTTTGACCAAATTATCACCCTGGGAGAAATTCTCCCTAGCCTTGAGCTAGACCAGCTTATTGGCTGGGAACAGAGCTGAGATGCTCCAGCCTGGAATATTTTTCAGGCTGTAATATTCTTACTCTCTCAATATGTGTCCCTACACTTAGGTTATTGGAGTTCTGATAAGTACTTACATTACAGTTATTTTTGGAACACTCTGATGAGGTTTAAATAAAAACAGACCACTTAGAACTGCCATATAAACTTTTATTTAAACAAAATAACTTTTATATAAATCCATAGAAAAAGGTTTTGGTAGCTAAGTGATTAAATACAGAAGAACACCCATAAAGAATCTAGAAAACCTCTGCTACATTTTTGTACTACTTTGTTGTAAAATTTATGTTAAATAGGCCACTTTAATCTCAACTCTTTAAGTTACATGTGAGCCTGTTAGATCTTCAGTTCCTCTTCCATCTTCTCTCCACATACCTGCTATTTAATCCAATTGTAAAAGATTTTCAAATTCCTGTTTATCTTTGTTCACAAGGCTGGAATAGAGGACAGGTTTCCATAGAGGAGTAAGAACTTTTAAAATGACAAAACAATTAAGTTAATTTTCCCAGTTTAACTGAAATGTGTATTTTTTTAATTGAGAAGCTAACAGTAAATACTAGCACCTTCAAAACACCAAAGTCTCCCTTTGGATCATTCTTCCCATCTCAGCACCAGCCTTGTCAGGGATTTTGTTGGCATGCATGCAGCAAATGTAAATGTTTAAGCTGGAGCTATGGTGTGGAAAGCATGGTCTGAAGGAGCGAGATGTAGAGCCTAGAAACTTCTGTCAATTTGTGTTCTGTTGTAAAGTTGTAAATGTAATTAAGTCATAGGATTTGCCTTAAAAAATAAGCCAATGTACAAGCACATATTCTTACATCTTTCCTAGTTTTCTGTTATGCAGTACAACTTTACAAAAAAATATTAGTTATAACCAACAATCAACTTGATCAAAAATAGACACTCTTTCTAAACTTGAGGCAGGATGAACAGCAAAATTATTCTCCTTTCTACTTCCAATATACTCTCACATGGTCCATAATGTGATCAGAAGAAGTCGTCTCTCTTCAAATTTCACAAGTTATGTTTTTCAATACAGAAATTAATTTCTAAACCGAGCAGCAATAAGCTTTCCTTTAAAAAATATCAAATCCAGATATTTTTATCGAATTGTTAATTTTTTAATATCTAAACTTAATGATAGTTGATTCCTGGAAGATTTATTTGCTTAGAGATTTTTTTATCATCAATGCTTCAGTGGCCCTTTTGCTGTTCTGGCTGCTGCCAATAGACTTCTCTGTACTGGCTGTCCAGTCACACTCTGCTCTGTTCAACCATTGCCAAAACCGTCTTAATATTTTCCACTAATAAAACTGCACTACAGACAAATTGTCACTTTTATAGTGTTACTAGAAATAATAACCCTTTAAGATTTAATATATTAAAAAGGCAAATAAAACAGCATCCCTCAAGATGGCTGAGGCTGTGAAACTCAGCTCTAAAGACTATTTTTTCTGTGCATTGCTTTTGCTTTTAGAGTATACCATCACTTCATCTTGTACTGAAGAAAAAATGAGTTGCTCAACAACAAAGTAAAATTTAGGAGAATTTCTAACTCCTGAAAAAGATTAAAGTACACTCAATCTCAAGAACATTTTTTAGAAAGCCAGCTTTACTTACATTTTTGCATCCTTCCACCCACAGAAGCAACTGTAAAAACTGAATCTTGTTTTTGTCTGGGAAAAGAAAAACACAAACCCAAAACTGTTAGTGTTTGGAGATCAAGTAGGTGTGCATAATAACCTTTTCTATCGATCTTCTTTTTTTTTTTTTCTAATGATGCAGTTATATGTTCACATGCCCTGAATAGTTCTAATATTACATGAAGGAAGGGGACTTGAGGAGGTAATCTGTTCTTGGTGGGAAACATAAGAGGTACAATCTGTGGGGAAGATTGCTGAGGGGATGGAAGGGCTCAGTTTCTTGCATTGGACACTCCCAGTTGTATGTGTCATCCAAAGAGGGGAGCATGGTGCCTCTACCAGCTAATCTGCTTCTGTGGACTACTCAGTGATGCTGCATGCTGCATACAGCCCTGAATCAGCACTGAGACTGCTCTCATATCACACCAATATCTCTCTACCATGAAGGTCTTTGCATCTGATGAGCTTAACCTGAGTTATTTGTGTTATTCAAAACCATGTTGGCAAGTAGCTCTCAGAAAGGTGTTTATGCATTTCCTGCGAAATCTGATATTTATGGACTAAATACAAACTAGCCCAGGTTTCTTTTGAGTGTCTGGCACAGGAAATCCAAGCATTTTGGTATGGTTGCGTGACAAACTGTGCTTTAGATCCTGCTAGGATATCCATTAAGTGACAGGCTTGTTTCCTCTCACCCATCACAGAAGTTGAAGCCTTGGAGTCCCATAGCTCTATTCTCATTGGTGTTGATTTATGGACCCAGTTATATCCTGCAAAAGCAAAATCTTCCCTGTCAAGGAGTCTATGATCAGCACACTTAGTAAAAATTACTCAACTTCAGGTATTCATTCATTCATTCATTCGTTCATTCATTCATTCATTCACAGAAAAGCAGGAAAAAGATAAAAGGTTAGGCATATACCCACATTTCCTCTTAACTACCTTTTATTCTTTTCTTTCAATGCTTGGTAAACCAACTTGCACCCAGTTCTGGTCTGGGAAAAATAAACTAAGCTTCTGCAACGTGCTTTATTTAGCTAGGTGTAACTGCAGAGATATAGTGGCAGACTTAGGTCAAGAGGATTAAACTGAGCAATGCTTACAGCTGCTCATCATACTGTTTCATCCAGGTAGTGGATGTACCTTTGGCTGCCTCTTAATCTTAGAAGTAGGAAGTAGGTTAAGCATCCCAACTAGCAACAACACAGGAGGTCGTCACTCCTAGAGAACCCAAGGCTGAGTTTTAAATCAGGAAAAGTTGTATTTGGAGTTCCAATATACAGAATTAGTCTTTTTTCTTTTAAACATAATGAAATCTAAATATATTATGCAAAGGAAGAAAAAAAAGGGGGGAGGGGAGACACGACTGAGATCTTGCTGTACTTAATTAGTATGCAGGAAAACTGCAGTATTTTTAATGAAATTATGGTATTAGATGGTGGAGTGAGTTCAGTTCGAGGTGTAAAAGCAGATGAATGTAATCCAGAATTTGAAACACCTCAAGTTCCAGGCAAGACTGCATCATGAGATATTTTCCATAAGGAAAAGAGACAGGGGAAGGGGGAAGGACATGATTACAAACTTCAAATATGTAAAGAGTTTCTTGTTATTCTCTATGTCCATGGAAACTAACGTAGCAGAGGAAAAGAGGATGTGCAAGGAATAGGTGAGGAATAGTGATCTAAGGGCTCCCAGGTCTCCACGTCTCCTAGTAAGGACTGGAAGAGGAGAGGATGATCAAGCTAAAGGCCACCCAGGTAAGGTAGATGTATGGGTCTCTGTGGGGTTACCTGTGAGGTTATTAGGAGGATTGGTCACTCTGAGGCTGCTGTTTGTCATCTCTGAAATCACGTCCCACCAATGTTCCCACTTGCACATGCAGTGAGATCTTCTCTATCTCACAATTTGACAATCAAAGCTGGGCCACAATTCTTGCTATCATTAAGTTGTCTAACAGCTAACATGTTAAAACTCTAAGAATTTCACCACTTAAATTCCTTTAATTACTTTAAGATGACATGATGCTATTTATGAATATTAACGTGATACTACTTATGAATGTTAATATGCTGCTACTTATGAATAAGTGCGTTACTGTGAGGTTTGCCATAAATTTCCGACCAGATCAGGGGCTTTTTTAAAATTCTGGAACTTATTTCTTGATGTCTTTTTGTTCGTAGCTAAGGGTCAACTGTACCAGATATTCCTTCTATTCTCCCATCTTTCTTTCTGAGTTTCCAAAATATGAGTCAGCCTGGTCCAGAGCTGTACCTAGAGCAGAAAGCTGAAAAGCAGAGTGTATTAACACTCTGCTAATTTGCCTGTCTGGCTGCCAAGCCAAAGCACATGCACAACTTCCTAGCTTGGAGTACAGCCAGGATAAATCTATGACTACACTTATCCGAGCAGATACACATTTCAACATCTAATTCCTTTTTATGAACATCATTCTAAAAGCCCTTTCCTCTTTCAGGGTAGGAAGCCTCTGTCTTTATACATGTCTTAGCATCGGTGCTGCTGGAGGCAGTGGGAAGAAGCAGCCATTTTGAAAGAGAATAATTCTTTTTGCTCACTAGGGAAAAGCATCAGCTTCTAATGAGAGAAAGTTTCAGCTCTGTGTTTTTGTTGATCAAACAATAGCAGAGGTAAGAAGCACAAGATAAGGAAGAGTTGCAGTGTAGGTGTGCATTTAAACAGTGAGCTGAGAAGAACTATGGGAGAGTGTTTATGGCAGAAGAGAGCACATGTTGGGGATGTGTGGGAAGGGTAAGGAGTGATGAGGAAGTCTAGCATGGACACTCCAGCCATATGGGCTCCTGTTTCACCAGAAAGAGGAAAAAAAAGGCACTTTCATGTGTTCTGGGGAGTAATTTATTTTAATAAGTATTCCACCAAAGGTGAAGATCCAGACAAAAGCCTCAGTTAAAAGCCTCAGCCTGGAGTTATTGCATGATTTCACTGGACGTCGTAGACCAGAAATTAGTTTATTTAGTACCTCTGTTGTCCATAGCTGATGTTTAGGTTTCAGAACTAATGTTTAGCATTTTTTATTTATATACATGTTGTACTTCTAAGATCTATTTTGACTATATTGTGTATGATGGTTTTGGGTAGAAAAACATAGAGGTCTTTGTTGAGCATGATTTTTGAGCAGAACCACTTCCTGTGGAAGAGTCTGTTTTGGCAAGAAATTAACAGTTTAAAAAATTGCAAAACAAAGCTCTATCTATAAAACAATAGAATCAATAATTTCATGAGTCAATAATTTTTCAATTGAATGTTTAAGTTACTTAAACCTTTTAAATAAGTTAATTGTTGAATTTGATTACACTGTTGAATGAACTGTTTAAATTGAGCTGGATTGTACTGAATATTCTTGTGATCTTAATTTTTTTCTTGATTTGGTGTGGGAAGAGATTATAAAATCTTGACCTTTTTCATGATGATTAAACTATTTCCTATACAGTTTTAATTTTTAACAGTGTAAGAATATGTCTTAGTATAGATTTCAGATATATGCCATCAACATTAACTCAATTTTATTGTAGATTTTTATAGCAATTTATTAACTGACACAAATACATTAAGACCATATTGTAAGCCAACCACTGATATAGACAAATTGAGGCTTAAATTCTATCTCGGCTCCTGTTCTTCCCTTCACCTTCCAGCACTACATTAAATGAAATGATTAACATTGATCACATGCAGTTGTAGCAGAAAGTGGCAAGATTTGTAAAGGCCATTATTTCATGTGGAAGCTTAATTCATAGTCCTGTAGACACCCCTAAAGAGTTGTGCCTCCTGCATAGGCAAGCTTTACCTCTGTCATAAAACTGTCCTTGAGTCTGAAGAATAATACTACCACCCATTAGTCATCATTTGAGAGCTTTAGGTGATTTTTCAGTTACCTTGGCACCACCCCAAATCTTGTCCGGAAAATAAAGACTGTGACCCCACACAAGGAGTGCAAAACAGATTGGATTACACATGGTAGGCTATATTATTGAGGACATGTGCTTAAGCTTCTGCTTCTTCTTCTTCTTTTTCTTCTTCTTCTTCTTCTTCTTCTTATTATTATTATTATTTCCAAATAATTGATCATTTCCTGACCAGATAACTTTCTGCAATAATGTTGTGATGGGATAAGACAATGGATGATGATGTCATTTTCCTCTAAATAGTGATGAAGGGATGAACCACCACCAGATTTACATCACTAAATAGTACTGATAGAAAAGACATTTCACAAATAAAGTTGTGGAGAAATCTGGTACAAGCAAGGTATCCTCCAAAACGGAGTCAGGTTGACCAACTGCTCACACATACTTCATCCAAAGTGAACACAAACACGGTGAAGCACACTCCACAAAATACATTCTGTTTACCTGATTACATGACCTTTACCTTGCTTTAATTTAACTATAACATTTGGCTATACTTCATTCACAAAATGAGATAATCTGATTGCCACTCTAGCCATTAATGCTGAAGACAAAGTAGAGTTAATTTTTTCTTGAAATATCATCTTTTTTCCTGCATTTTTTTCTTTCTCTGTAATCCTGGTATTTTAAATGCAGCATTCTTTATAGTAGTTTTTTTCTTTGTTGTATTTTGTTTTTCAAATAATATTCCTTTGCCATGGGAAAAATACCTGCTAACTAGCCAAATCTATTTGATGATGTAGCACCTTATACAACATGCTTATTTATACTCTATGGAGAGATAACAAGGACTAGGTAACTGCATTATCTCTTGTAAATAGAAAAAATACACAGTTTGACACAATTCAGCATGTTGAAAGGGAGAGAAATGAAATATAATGACGTTAATGAAATATAAGTGAGTAAATAGGAGACATGGGAAAGGGGTAGGAAATCATACAAATAAACCTAATGCTTTTCAAAGAGACGAAGCAGTGCAGGGCTGCAGTAATTTGGAGCTGGTAAAGGCTGGTACTGTCCTTTTCCCAAATTTTCCTAAAAGTGGAATGACATTTTAGGGAGGTATCAGCACAAGTATTTAAGGGATATAAAACAGCATTGACAGCCTGTGTTTAGGACAATGCTTGAAAGCATATCCAGATACACATGTGTAGAAATACACAGGTGTGTATTACATACATACACACATACACGTGTGTCTGTATATATATATAGAGAGAGAGAGGGAGAGGCATTAATGTGTAGCATGCAGTTAGCTATACATTTAGTGTGAAACGTTCTTCAGTTTGCTGTTGTGAAAATGACAAGTTTGATCACTCCATGTCATCTATACATGTTTGTGGCTTACTGGTTAAAAAACAAAACAAAACAGGTTTTACTTTGATCTGAAAGGTGAGTGAGATATGGTTTGTTCTGATTCATTTCATATCTGTGTAAATATAACCTGTATTTTAGCTAGAGAGTTTTTGTTGTGAGTGGATGGAAAATGATGTATGGAACAGAAGGAACATAGTTTCTCTTTTTTTATAGGCAGAAGCTGAACAGGCAACATAGACTGTTGGATAAAAAAGCAGTTTAAAAAAAGTCTTTTTTATTTTTAAACTGAGCAGATTTAATCTGGAAATCACCAAGGGAAAATAAATAGGGTACATGATAGATGTAATTTTTATAGTGTCATTTTTTTTTTGACGAGAGTTACACTTTAGCAGTTCTGCTGACATGATAGATGTTCCAGAGGAGTCTTGCACCTCACAGAATTTTAACTGCAAACCTTTATACTTAACACATATCTCCTAAGGCAAAAAGACACACCACAATCAACACTAACATCATTTAAAACTGCATCAGCCAGAAACTACAGGTCTCTGTCAGTTATGATTGCTGCCCATTAATGCAATGCTTTGTTATTGTACCACCTATTATTTTATCACTCGTCATTATACCACCCATCCCTAGGTGGTATGAATGAAGTTTGCCTTTTTCAGGAGAAGTAAAATGAAGTTTTATTCTCCTAGAAATGTTATTATTCAAACTGCATTGTTTCAAAATCTTGCAACTTGAGTGATAAGTCCCATATGGGAAAAGAGAACTAGCAATGGTACCTCGAGATTAGTAAGACATAGATTTGCTGCAGTAAGGCAGCAAAGAATAAGTGCAGAGACAGACAGATTATAATTTTAGAGGAATAGTACAGCATGGGAAATGACAGAAGAAAAGTAAAAGAACTGGAAAAAAATGGAGAAGAGAAAGTGCAAAGTGAATAGTGGCACTAAATCCAGCAAAGAGTAGTGAAGGAAAAAAGCAGATATCCAGGGGAGTGAATAAGCCTTTAGTTATCCATAAGTGGTCCCATTACCAATTTAGAATTCATTACAAGCATTAGCATGGCAGCCATCAGCATCGTTTCTGGAACCTCCCTAAATGCTTCCTTTCATCCTTGTGAAAACCTCCAAAGCATAGCAATCCAGCACACCTGGCGCAGCGCCAGCTCACAGCTTCTCAGCTGCATAGCAAAAACAGAGTTGTGCTACCAGAGGGTGGAAAAAGTGGGGCCAGGACAGCGTCCTCTCCTGCCACTGGGATGGGCAGAGACGGGACAAAGGGTGGCCGTGGGGAGGGAGGCTGATTCCTGCGATGGATGAGGGGACAAGCTGTGTTCTTCATCCCTGACCTCCCACTGGCACCCACTCAGCAGCAGGAGTGACAGCAGCGGTCAGAAGGATCTCCAGGGCTTTGGCACAGCAGCCCAATCTGCTGAAAATCTATTGTTATCCCAACTGCCTTATGGCTGGATTCCCTCTGCTGCCAGATGAAGAGTAAGGGAGACTGACCAAAGCTCTTGACATTTTGGGCTTCTCTGGTTTCATAATATCTGATAATGTGTGGATGGGTATTCTCAGTGATGCTAGCTCAGAAAGCAGCAATGGAGATATGTTGAGTTGAAAATGCTTGACAAATGGTGTTTGCTGGAAAATACTTTTTTGAGAATGGCTAAACCCTTGCAGAAAATTCTGCTGAATTTGACTTGTTATTTTAATTGATGAAGGTTAAAATATTTTAATGTTTGCTAAATGTTTATTTGGTTTTGCCTTAAATATTTGATTTTAAAAATTAAGTAAAAAATAGCAATGCAAAATGTGTTAATGAGAACATCCAAACCAAAGTGAAAGACATCTTTTTAAGTCAGACAAAATGTTCCTGTTTACAAGAAACAATATTTTTATTTTTTTTCTAATTTCAGCAGTTAAAATGAGAGAAATTTTAAAAAAATAGATGGTAAAATGAGAACTATGCCCGTAGCTTCTCTGAGGACTGCTGATATTGTGTCCTTGGAAGGCATTTGTGCAGACTTCCAGTATTTGTGGCAATATTGTTGTGGCATTTTGTTTTACTCAGGCAATAGTAAATGTTGCAAGTAACTGAGTATCTCTCGCTTAATCAAATATTGAATTTGCCTGGGACACTTAGAGATTAAAACATATTTACAAAGACAGTTGTATCAATACAACATCCTTCATGGTGACCCTCAGAGTGTCTTCAGGGAAACTATACAGCAGCATAATGTTTTCTGAGAAGCATATTTTTTCCCTTGTAAAAAGAAGCAGACAAGTTTGTACTTAGCTGAGGTAAGCTGTTGTTACTCTAATGGTCTATTAGGAAGAATTTTTGAAAACTATGTTAATCTCCGAGGCAATTCTGGTGTAAGAACATATGGCATCCTAACACTGATATGCTTGTTATTCACAATGAGAAAAGTGTTTTTCTCCGAATTCTGAATCTAAACTTTTTCATTTCAAGAAGTGTAGCGTTATTGTTAGTGTTGGGCATTTTACAGTTGAGCATCACAGAAAGATTGGTCTAATTTCCCTTCTGACCTCATGCTTTCATATCCCTGGGTCAGACTTACATATCTAGATTCCTTGATTCTGTGAACATTGAAATGTCCTATGTCCTGATTATATTTCCTTCTCTTTCATCTAGATCTCCAGATAAACATGAAGAAATGTTTATTGCAAATGTTTCAATTTTTATAATGATAAGTGATATTCAAGATGCAGCTTAAAATACAGACTTCTTCCTGCTTACCTCTTTTGCATCCATCAGGCACCATTCTGTGACAGTGATGAATTGGATGAGAAATAATGCAGGCTTGGTCTTCGTTGGCATTTCCATTAAGACATTTTACCTTTGAAAGTGTGGGAGAAATCAGCAGCTTATTTGGGTGAGTCTTATCTGCTGTCAAGGAGCAGCTGGTGCAAGCTAAAACATTGGTCTTTTCTTTCTTTTTGCTTTTAATTTCATCTTGTTGAAGCAGAACAACATTTTTCATAGAACTATAGAATGTTTTGTGTTGGAAGAAACCATAAAGATCATCCAGTTCCACCCTCCCTGCCCTGGGCAGAGGCATTTTCCACTAGACCAGGTTGCTCAAAGCCCCATCCAACCTGGCTTTGAACACTTCCAGGCGTGGGGCCTCCACAACTTCTCTGGATAACCAGTTCCAGAGTCTCACCAACCTCCCAGTAAAAGATTTCTTCCTACCATCTAATCCAAACCTACCTTCTTTCAGTTTGAAGCCATTCCCCCTTGTCCTATCGCTACATGCCCACTATATGTCCATTATAGATGACTCTCCTGCAGGTCCTGCTCAGGTACAGGAAGGCTGCTCTATGGTCTCCCCACAGCCTTCTCTTCTCCAGGATGAGAAAGCCAAGTCCATGTTTCCACCTAAAAGAGCCTCTAGCAGAACTTAAATGAAAGAAGTGGTTTCAGAGAGAGCTCTGCCTGGACGTGGTCTGTGTTTGGTTGGAGCAAGCCCAGTGAAAATAAATGGGAGTTCTGGACTTCCAAAATGATATAACATACTCAGAGTAAATGCTGGCTAAATACTGAAGTCAGATAAAGCAGTGGGAAGCAGACTTGGGGGCCAGTGTAGCAAAGAAATGGGAGGCAAATGCATTCAAACGGGAATTTTTACAGCACTGGTATAAACATCAGTGTTTTATACCTCTGGTGTAAACAAATCTGATTTCAGCAGTAACATGCTTGTAAGCAAATACAAGTAACATGGACATTAGTGAGATCAGAAAAGATATTACAGTAATTAAGTCTTGAACTCGTAATTCTAATGGTGAATATAGTTATTGCTGTGACCATTATTATTATTATTATTATTATTATTATTATTATTATTATTATTATTATTATTATCATTATTATTATCATTATTATTATCATTATTATTATTATTGTTAGTGTTTGCCTGATCAGGCAAAAGTGACCAAGTACTGTGTTTGAGGGGAACACAGTAGCAGGATTTGCATTTTACAAACAGGAGGCAAGGCAGCAAAATGTAGTGTCTAAGTATTTTTAAGTACCCCAGTAGTATTTTTCTAGGATGGCATTAGTGTGTTATTTTATACCAAATGAGTCTCAGAGGTGCTACCTACTTGTGAGCTCACCATCATAACATATTTCTAGCTTGTCCTATCAGTCCCCCATGTTTTACATCTGTTGTAGAAACTGAAAGCATTATTTCAAGCCTGGCCTTATTCTTTGTAGATATTAAATTGCCCCAGTTCAGTGTAAAGGCTTTAGTATTTTCATTGTTTATGTGCAAAAGAGGGATTTTAGAGGGAGAAAAAAAAACAACACATAAAAATTTCATTACTGCTTGGGAAAACCTTATCATCTAACATGTAAAATATCTTATGCAACAA